>NW_024070186.1:142768906-143012891 GCF_014754425.2 Oryx dammah
CACACACACACACACACACACACACACACACACACACACACACACACATCTTTGTGCATGCACACAGAAGCTCAGAGGGAGAAAGTAAGAAAAATTTAGGGGCTTTGAGATGACAAGAATGTTCTAGAAAGAGCTATTTTTAAACTGAGTTATTAAAGAAAGAGGTCATTTTTAAAGCCAGAATTGATTAAAGAAAATGAAAAAGCTTTTCAAAAATTGAATTTAGTTATAAGACTAAAATTTTTTTTAGAAAGTCCTGGATATAGCGTATTAGGAAGCATTAGATGGCAAAAAGTTATAATACGAGTTTAATTTTCCTAAATCCTGAACAGGAAATAGCAGCTTAGACCTGCAAGCATCGGGTGTATCTGTACTACAGGGGAGAAGTAATTAGTCCTTCGAAGCCTTAAATCAAGAAAAAAGGTTTTACTACACTCCTATTAATCTCAAACACCATTTTATTGAAGTTGACAGCATCCTTGTTGGACTGAAATTCTATGAGATAGGTAAATTCCCCCATCTGAAGCACACTTAGCGTGTATATACTAGAAAATTCCTGCACAGGTTTGAGGAGCATCCATGCTCTAAATATTCTGTTTGCTGTCCAGAAGATTTAAAAAGAACTACCTTTAAAGAGGGCTTCCCACCTGGAGCAGTGCCAAATGCAAGAGATGCAAGAGATGCAGGAGATTTCCCTGAAGAAGGAAATGGCAACTCATTCCAGTATTTGTGTCTGGGAAATCTCATGGACCGAGGACCCTGATGGGTTACAGTCCTTAGGGTCTCAAAAAGTCATAACTGAGCATGCAGGCATAGGCACGTGGGAGTTTCTAAAGAACCATTAGGGCTTGACTTTAAAACACTTTAGTGTTGCCTCATATGTAATTTAGAACAAATAATTAATGAACTTGTCATGAATTAATAATACAATAGTAAAAATGGATTAATTAATTGTGATCATTTGCCATGCAAAGCCTCATATTTTCTATATTGTCCACTTCCACTAGTTTACCAACTGCTATAGGTATAAAATTAGGGCCTTTGAACATACTACATGATTTGCTCATCAGTTTTCAGAACTATTTCTCAAAAGATTTACATCAATCCGATCCCTTTGCTTCTTATCTTTTTGAAACTATATAGCCAGCTACCACTGTGATTTCATTTATATTGTTTCTTTTTATATTACTAAGAATCATAGAATATACTTTGTTTTACTGTTTTTAATCTATCTACTCTCTTTTTTTTTTTTTTTAAACTAAAGTTTCTTCTTATTGCCTAGCCCTTTGCTTAGTTGTGAAAATGTTACAGTGGGAAAAACTAGCAAAGATTTCCTGCAGTTTTCCCAATTTTCCCTTGTAGTACATAAAATATTAGTCACTCAGTAATGTCCCACTCTTCACGAACCCATGAACTGTAGCTCACCAGGTTCCTCTTTCCATGGAATTCACCAGGCAATAATACTGGGGATCAAAGCCAGGTTTCCTGCATTGCAAGCAGATTCTTTACCATCTGAACCACCAGGGAAGCCCCTTGTAGTACATAATCAATATTTTGTTCTTCTTGCTCTGATACCTTTACTTTTTTTTTTTTTACTGATATGTGTCATTCCGCACGGTAATTGTATTTACTTATCATATTTTATTTTGCTATTTTGACTTATCTGCCAGTATTTCTTCTTTAATGATTATATACATTCTTCAATCTTTTACAAAAGTATCCATGAATGGTGTTGCAGAATCTACATGTCATGACATTTCATATAAATACTGAGCATTACATAAACATCAACCAAAAAACAATCAACAAACAGAACAGCATCAACATAATCAGAAGAAAATATATACTCTGGTCCAAATTATGGTCCCAATGCCACTCACCAGTATTATCTATTACAGTATTTTGTGTTTCTGTCAATCTGAATCAATTGGTATTCTTTTATATTCCATATTTTTATTTCTTACTTTTTTGTCCAAAACGCATGTCTTGTGGGATCTTAGTTCCCTGACCAGGGACTGAACTCCTAGCCCGTAGGAGTAAAAGCCCTGAGTTCTAACAACTGGACCACCAGGGAATTCCCAGATGCCATTCAAATGAATATTTTTTTCTTGAATCACAAATATAATATTCTTGCTTTTCTTTGCTTTATCTTTTCTTCTTTTTGCTTTTATTCTCATTTATTTCCTGTACTTCTTTCTTTCCTCCATTCTTCTTTCACTTATTCATTAAATATGGAGTGCCTGTTTTTACTATGTATTCTAAGTTTGTAAAACATAACAATGATTAAAATGTTAAATACTTCTGCCAGCATGCTGTTGGGAAGACAGATGATTAAAAATATGGCAATAAATATCATAATTTGATAAATATTATAAGAAAAGGGGCTTCCCAGGTGTTTCCAGTGGTAAAGAGCCCACCTGCCAATGCAAGAGACTAGAGACATAGGTTCAGTCCCTGGATTAGGAATATCCCCTGGAGGAGGGCATGGCAACCCACGCCAGTATTCTTGCTTAGAGAATCCCATGGACAGAAGAGCCTGGTGGGCTATAGTCCAAGGGTCACAAAGAGTCAGACATTACTAAAGCAACTTAGCATCCACACATATGAAAAAAATAAATCTGAGTAAGACCTAGGAACATTGAGAGCAAGGAGAGTTTTGCTTTTTGTAAAGGGTGATGAAGGAAAAGCTAAAAAAAAAAAAAAAACTACAATGTAAACAGACTCAAAACAAGTGAGTGCCCAAATGAGTTAGATATCTGAGCAAGAGAATTTTACACAGAGGAAATCTTAGGAAGAATATTCATTGGAGTTAAGATGAGCTCTATCTTGTCTTCCACATTTGGGGTGGAAAAAAAATAGTGCAATGAGCTAGTATTATTATTATTATTATTATTATGGAATAAGTACATTACCCAGGTGTGGCATGAACAAAAATTTAAGCTTTTTATGTGTCATTTAGGATGGTTTAAACAGTTTATTTCTCTCTCAAGTAAATGTGCAGGAAACTTGTCCCAAGCCAAAAAAAAAAAGAGGTTTCCAGACTCATAGAGCCAAGACTTCCTCTCCTGTTGATCTGCACTACACTACAGACAGTCCCAAATGACTGTTCTGGCTCTTGCCATTGACAGTTACTGTAGTCACTAGAGGGAATGGTACACTTTGTCCATTTTAGGTCATAATTTGGTCTGCATTAATTGCTTGCACTCTAATCCACATGAGGTCAGAATCTATACCTAAGGCAACACCTGCAGAGAATCTGAGAAAAATATGTTTAAGTAAGCAACCAGGGGCCCATGGGAAACTTATAGAGATACAGAAAATGAGTATCACATATACTGCGAGATAGTTACCAGTTCTTGTCACACCATACACCCATGATGATTTAATAATAATAATTTTCTAATTATAATTATATTCTAAACATAGAATGGCATATCTGCTCAACACTTTGATTTCATGTATTCATACTCACAGAATGTGAGCTGTAGTAATTACTATTGATGATGTTTGTTTAATTTTTGCATATAAAAATTTACTCAGGTTTTATGTCCTAATGTATACTTAATATATACAGAAGTTCTGTGTTCCATTGGTATTTGAATGAAAGGTGTATTGTCTCTTTATAGAAAATGTGATTCACAGGTAATTATTAAATATAACATGTAATATACATGATTGAATAAATCAAAGATTGATATTTGTGTTTGGAATATATTGGGTACTATATTTATTGAAATTGTAGGTATTTAAAGAATCATTGCATCATATATATATATTAATACAAAAACTTGATTCTTATCTCTATCATAAGCTATGAGCAAATTAGTTAATAGTCATATTTTACTTTATAAAATGCTAATTTGCATGGACACTTCACAAATACATTTTCCAATGAGTAAGGTTAATATTTTAGCAGTTAAATCAAGTTCTGCAGCCAAGATCCTATTGCCCAAAATATAATGTTTTGTTAATTCCTTTCTAAACATATTTCATTGTCATAAAAGAATGAAGAAATTCTCAATTATTCACCTCTTTATTTTGCACGGTAAAGGAAAACTCAAATCCTGTATACACAGTATATAGTTCTGAAAATAGTGAAGGATAAATAAGATATAATGTAAAGTATTTGCAAAGTAGTTCTAAATTATTTATTCAATGAATGAGAAAACCTTCTACATACTAATTAAATATTTAAATTTATAATTTGTTCTTATTTGTTATTTGCTTCCTGAGTTCTTTATTCCCAGTGAAATAGTTCTGAGGTAAATTGTATGATTCAGTGACCTTTAAAATAAAATTGAAATATTTGATTTTGCAATTTTTCTTTACTTCTCTCTATCTCACTGCATGGAATCTATAAACCCCAGTAGAATTAATTGCCTAATTACAGGGAATAAAAAAGAATGCCTTGAAAGATTTAAATGTGTATTTCCTGCCGTGGAGATTGTACCTGACCACCTGACCTACACAGTTTGCACCCATTAAAGAAAGAAAATAAGCATCTACTTGGGTACACAATTTTAACCTGATAATAAGCATAACACAAATGCTCCATAATTTTAAGTCATTTTGTATTCTAATAACCAAGTCTGGAGCTGCTGTATTAGTTAATCCTTATCCATAACCATTTATCATTTTATAAATAAGCTCCAACTCTATTGTTTTAATTGTTTTCTTGGTACAACTTAAGTATGGAGCAGAAAATTAGGCAATAAGAAAAACATTAATCCTAGCTGCATCTATAGCACCATGGAGGAAATTTGCCAGCCACAAGATCTGCAGAATTTTATGAACAAAACTTACAAACTAAGTTCATGGAAACAGACCTGGGAGAGAAATACATGCATTCTAATGAAGACATGTATTTTAGCTGTTAACTTATATTAGAGTATAGTTGCTTTATAATGTTATGTTAGTTTCTGAAAGTTGCTCAGTCATGTCTGACTCTTTGCGACCCCATGGATTAAACAGTCCATGGAATTCTCCAGGCCAGAATACTGGAGCAGGTGTGTTAGTTGCTAAGTCGTGTCTGACTGTTTGTGACCCCTTGGACTGTAGCCTGCCAGGCTCCTCTGCCTGGTGAATTCTCCAGTAGGTTGCCATTCCCTTCTCCATGGGATCTTCCCAATCCAGGGATTGAACTCTGGTCTCCTGCATTTCAGGCAGATTCTTTCTTCTCTGAGCCAACAGGGAAGCCCACTGGAGTGTATAGCCATTCCCTTCTCCAGGGGATCTTACCAACACAGGGATCGAACCAAGGTCTCCCGCATTGCAAGTGGATTATTTACCGTCTGAGACACCAGGGAAGCTCACGTTAGATTCTACTTGTACTGTAAAGTGAATCATTTATACATATGTTTACGTACCCCCTTCTCAAATATAGACAGTGTATTAAAAAGAAAAGACATTCCTTTGCCAACAAAGGTCCAGCTAGTCAAAATTATGGTTGTTCCAGTAATCATGTACAGATGGGAGAGCTGGACCATAAAGAAGGCTGAGTGATGAAGAATCAGCACTTTCAAATTGTGGGGCTGGAGAAGACCCATGAAAGTCCCTTGGAATGCAAGGACATGACTTAGCGACTGAACAAACTCTAGCTCAGCCGTGGATAGGAACAGAATTCAGGGTGCTTGAAGTCATCAGCTATATGGATGAAAAATGATAAAGCTACTAACTACAGAGTCAAATTAGATGAATTTTGTTGAAAGAAAAAAATGTCAGTATAAGTCATGCCACTTTCTGCCATTTGTAAGACAATCTCAGTAACTATAGAAAATGTGACCATGGTACAAAGGGGATATTGTTGATAGCTTAGACTAGAAGTGGGTCAGGAAATGTCTAGGTGTGCATTTCAAATGCCTCAAAATGCTTTAAAAATGAAAGTGGGTCTCAAGATTAAAACGGCTGAAGATTGGGACTGAGTGGTGAAAAAAGAGAAAGAAATCAGAAAAGAAACACAAAAGAGAGAGGCCATGGTTCATAAAAAGTGCTAACGAATTCTAAACGGAAGCTTTTAAAACCAGAGTAGAAATTTAGGCACAAGAAAGGTTTAGTATCAGAGATTATTAGAGTACTATGTGAGTGGTTTAAATTCTGTTCCCAGGGTAAGAAACAGTACACTTTATTTTGAAAAATAGCAGAGGTATCCAATATTGTGAGATGCTAAAAAGATGCTTTTGTAGCAAAATGTAGTAAAACTAAGAGAAGAGCATAAGAGTAAAAAATTAACAAGAATTTGTGCACTGGTACTGTTTTTTTGGTGCCCTTTTCCATTCAGTCAAACTTTTTAGTTATAGAGTCTCTCAATGACTTTACCTATTTTGCAAATCTGTGGTCATTAAAACAATCAATTTATTGTACTTATTTGCTGCCTTTTCATCAGCCTTCTACTCATTCTCCAGATAATGTAAAAGTGTAGGAATTTAAATGGCATAAGGTTTAAAAAATGTTTGATGCTTGAAGTTCCAATCATGGCTTCTGAAGAAGTGTTTTCAAATCAAACTGAATTAGAAACAAAATGTTGAATTAATATTTTTTATTTGTTTGTTTGTTTATATGATTTCTTTAAGTAATCTCTCAGTTTTGGAGGGAAAGTAGCATCCAAACTGAGGTAGGCACTTCACTCCAAGTTGAAAACCACTTCTTATCATGATGATATGAGATTTCATTTTTCTTTGAATAAATAAAATCTAACAGGAAAAGTATTCTAATACCTGCTGCTGCTGCTGCAGCTGCTGCTGCTGCAGCTGCTGCTGCTGCAGCTGCTGCTGCTGCAGCTGCTGCTGCTAAGTCGCTTCAGTCATGTATAACTGTGCGTAACCCCATAAATGGCAGCTTACCAGGCACCGCCATCCCTGGGATTCTCCAGGCAAGAACACTGGAGTCGGTTGCCATTTCCTTCTCCAATGCATGAAAGTGAAAAGTGAAAGTGAAGTCACTTGGCCATGTCCGACTCTTAACAACCTCATGGACTTCAGCCTACCAGGCTCCTCCAAGCATAGGATTTGCCAGGCAAGAGTACTGGAGCGGGTTGCCATTGCCTTCTCCATTCTAATACCTAGTGAATTTTAAATAATAAACTGCATGTGGCTAACCATACTATTAAGTCTTCTTACTTGAGAATTAGTTATTATTTATCTTGAGATCATGTACCAGATACATTGTATCTTCTTGGCTATATAATAGAGGGGGATTTCTTTCTAATATTGCAGTCTCTTAACAGTTTACCTGGGCTTCTAAGGTAACACAGTGGTAAAGAATCTATCTAGCAATGCAAGAGACATGAGATGAGGGTTTGATCCCTGGGTGGAGAAGATCCCCTGGAGTAGAAAATGGCAACCTGCTCCACTATTCTTGCCTGGAAAGTTCCATGGCCAGAAGACCCTGGTGAGCTACAGTCCATGCAGTCATAAAGAGGCAGACAAGACCAAGCAACTGAACACACAAACAAAATTAGTTTACCTAGTACGAACAGCAAAATCTGGTTTAATGTCTACCCAATAATGAAAAGGTTTCTTTCTTTTCTACCTTTGTGGAGAGGTTTACAGGTGAGGAGATACCCTTCATCCAATGTAAGCAGCAGTGGCTGCACTTTGCTGGAGCAGCTGTGAAGAGATACCCCACACCCAAGGTAAGAGAAACCCAAGTAAGATGGTAGGTGTTGCAAGAGGGCATCAGAGGGCAGACACACTGAAACCATACTCACAGAAAACTAGTCAATCTAATCACACTAGGACCACACCTTGTATAACTCAATGAAACCAAGCCATGCCTGTGGGGCAACCCAAGACAGGCAGGTCATGGTGGAGAAGTCTGACAGAATGTGGTCCACTGGAGAAGGGAATGGCAAACCACTTCAGTATTCTTGCCTTGGGAACCCCATGAACAGTATGAAAAGGCAAAACAATAGGATACTGAATGAGACTCCCCAGGTCACTAGGTGTCCAATATGCTACTGGAGATCAGTGGAGAAATAACTCCAGAAAGAAAGAAGGGATGGAGCCAAAGCAAAAACAATACCAAGCTGTGGATGTGACTGGTGATGCAAACAAAGTCCTATGCTGTAAAGAGCAATATTGCATAGGAACCTGGAATGTCAGGTCCATGAATCAAGGCAAATTGGAAGTGGTCAAACAAGAGATGGCAAGGGTGAACGTTGACATTCTAGGAATCAGCGAACTAAAATGGACTGGAATGGGTGCATTTAACTCAGATGACCATTATATCTACTACTATGGGCAGGAATCCCTCAGAAGAAAAGGAGTAGCCATCATGGTCAACAAAAGAGTCTGAAATGCAGTACTTGGATGCAATCTCAAAAACGACAGAATGATCTCTATTCATTTCCAAGGCAAACCATTCAATATCGA
Organism: Oryx dammah; assembly: GCF_014754425.2. NCBI lineage: Eukaryota > Metazoa > Chordata > Mammalia > Artiodactyla > Bovidae > Oryx > Oryx dammah. Next base: position 142,777,276 of record NW_024070186.1, read on the forward strand.
TGTAATCCAAGTCTATGCCCCAATCAGTAATGCTGAAGAAGCTGAAGTTGAACGGTTCTATGAAGACCTACAAGACCTTTTAGAACTAACACCCAAAAAAGTTTTCCTTTTCATTATAGGGGACTAGAATGCAAAACTAGAAAGTCAAGAAACACCTGGAGTAACAGGCAAATTTGGCCTTGGAATGCAGAATGAACCAGGGCAAAGACTAATAGATTTTTGCCAAGAAAATGCACTGGTCATAGCAAACACCCTCTTCCAACAACACAAGAGAACACTCTACACATGGACATCACCAGATGGTCAACACCAAAATCAGATCGATTATATTCTTTGCAGCCAAAGATGAAGAAATCTATACAGTCAGCAAAAACAAGACTGGGAACTGACTGTGGCTCAGATCATGAACTCATTATTGCCAAATTCAGATTTAAATTGAAGAAAGTAGGGAAAACCACTAGACCATTTAGGTATGACCTAAATCAAATCCCTTATGATTATACAGTGGAAGTGAGAAATAGATTTAAGGGCCTAGATCTGATAGATAGAGTGCCTGATGAACTATGGACTGAGGTTCATGACATTGTATAGGAGACAGGGATCAAGACCATTCCCATGGAAAAGAAAGGCAAAAAAGCAAAATGGCTGTCTGAGGAGGACTTAAAAATAGCTGTGAAAAGAAGAGAAGCGAAAAGCAAAGGAGAAAAGGACAGATATAAGCATCTGAATGCAGAGTTCCAAAGAATAGCAAGAAGAGATTAAAAAAAAAGCCTTCTTCAGCAATCAATGCAAAGAAACAGAGGAAAACAACATAATGGGAAAGACTAGAGATCACTTCAAGAAAATTAGAAATACCAAGGGTGTTTCATGCAAAGATGGGCTCAATAAAGGACAGAAATGGTATGGACCTAACAGAAGCAGAAGATATTAAGAAGAGGTGGCAAGAATACACAGAAGAACTGTACAAAAAAGATATTCACAACCTGGATAATCACGATGGTGTGATCACTCATCTAGAGCCAGACATCCCGGAATGTGAAGTCATGTGGGCCTTAGAAAGCATCACTACAAACAAAGCTAGTGAAGGTGATGGAATTCCAGTGGAGCGATCTCAAATCCTGAAAGATGATGTTGTGAAAGTGCTGAACTCAATATGCCAGCAAATTTGGAAAACTCAGCAGTGCCAGAGGACAGGAAAGGGTCAGTTTTCATTCAAATCCCAAAGAAAGGCAATGCCAAAGAATGCTCAAACTACCGAACAATTACACTCATCTCACACACTAGTAAAGTAATGCTCAAAATTCTCCAAGCCAGGCTTCAACAATATGTGAACCGTGAACTTCCATATGTTCAAGCTGGTTTTAGAAAAGGCAGAGGAACCAGAGATCAAATTGCCAACATCTGTTGGATCATCGAAAATGCAAGAGAGTTCCAGAAAAAAGCATCTATTTCTTCTTTATTGACTATGCCAAAGCCTTTGACTGTGTGGATCACAATAAACTGTGGAACATTCTGAAAGAGATGGGAATACCAGACCACCTGACCTGCCTCTTGAGAAATCTGTATGCAGGTCAGGAAGCAACAGTTAGAACTGGACATGGAACAACAGACTTGTTCCAAATAGGAAAAGGAGTATATCAAGGCTGTATATTGTCACCCTGCTTATTTAACTTATATGCAGAGTACATCAAGAGAAACACTGGACTGGAAGAAACACAAGCTGGAGTCAAGATTGCTGGGAGAAATATCAATAACCTCGGATATGCAGTTGACCCCACCCTTGTGGCAGAAAGTGAAGGGGAACTAAAAAGCCTCTCGATGAAAGTGAAAGAAGAGAGTGAAAAAGTTGGCTTAAAGCTCAAGAGTCAGAAAACGAAGATCATGGCATCCGGTCCCATCACTTCATGGGAAATAGATGGGGAAACAGTGGAAACAGTGTCAGACTTTATTTGGGGCGGGGGGCTCCAAAATCACTGCAGATGGTGACTGCAGCCATGAAATTAAAAGACACTTACTCCTTGGAAGAAAAGTTATGACCAACCTAGATAGCATATTCAAAAGCAGAGACATTACTTTACCGACTAAGGTCTGTCTACTCAAGGCTATGGTTTTTCCTGTGGTCATGTATGGATGTGACAGTTGGACTGTGAAGAAAGCTGAGCGTCGAAGGATTGATGCTTTTCAACTGTGGTGTTTGAGAAGACTCTTGAGAGTGACTTGGACTGCAAGGAGATCCAACCAGTCCATTCTGAAGGAGATCAGCCCTGGGATTTCTTTGGAGGGAATGATGCTAAAGCTGAAACTCCAGTACTTTGGCCACCTCATGCAAAAAGTTGACTCATTGGAAAAGACTTTGATGCTGGGAGGGATTGGGGGCAGGAGGAGAAGGGGACGACAGAGGATGAGATGGCTGAATGGCACCACTGACTCAAGGGATGTGAATCTGAGTGAATTCCGTGAGTTGGTGATGGACAGGGAGGACTGGTGTGCTGCAATTCATCTGGTCCGAAAGAGTCTGACACGACTGAGTGACTGAACTGAATGAACTTACAGGGTTGCAAGGGAATATCTTGTTTTAATTAAATTTTCTATATACTATATATCATATATATATATTTCCTGCTCTATTAAGCAGTTGGGAATTTTAGTCAGAATTGTTCTTCTAATAATCTCTGAGCAGGAAATGGAGAAAGGGTTTATTGTAGCTCAAAAATTATCTGAATCAAAATTGTCATTGTTTCTCACTGTAGACTATGTTCAGGGTACAGGTTGATCTCTTTATATTTAATGATTTACTTTGAAGGACAAAAACCTTCATCTCTTCTCCACATCTGCATTTTATCAGTCTCCCATGTTCCATCTGTAGTTTGTCTTTCCTAGTATCTAGTAACTTCAATGGTTTTCAGCAGGGCCAAATTTTAGGGTTAAAAGCTTGGTGAGAAGCATGATGTGTTTAGTTTTTAAAGGATAAGGTAATGAATTCCATACACACAAATATTCACACATAAACATTCATTCATTCAATTACAAAGATCTTTCCAAGAAAATGAAATAGTGTTCTCCAGTTTCTTTATCTTTTGATGCAGTCTTTATCATGCTCATTGACCTTTTGAAATTATTATAAATGGTCCATAAACAAAGGTATATGATATTAAATTATATTTATCTATGTCTAGGCTTCAGTTCAGTCATTCACCCCTGTCCGACACTTTGAGACCCCATGAACTGCAGTACACCAGGCCTCCCTGTCCATCACCAACTCCTGGAGTTTAACCCAAACTCATGTCCATCAAGTTGGTGATGCCATCCAGCCATCTCATGCTCTGTAGTTCCCTTCTCCTCCTGCCCTCAATCCCTCCCAACATCAGGGTCTTTTCCAATGAATCAGCTCTTTGCATGAGGTGGCCAAATTATTAGAGTTTCAGCTTCAACATCAGTCCTTCCAATAAACACCCAGGACTGATTTCCTTTAGGATGGACTTGTTGAACTTCCTTGCAGTCCAAGGGACTCTCAAGAGTCTTCTCCAACACCACAGTTCAAAAGCATCAATTCTTCAGTGGTCAGATTTCTTTATAGTCCAACTCTCACATCCATACATGACTACTGGAAAAACCATAGCCTTGATTAGATGGATCTTTGTTGGCAAAGTAATTTCTCTGCTTTTTAATATGCTATCTAGTTTGGTCATAATTTTCCTTCCAAGGTGTGTCTTTTAACTTCATGGCTGAAGTCAACATCTGCAGTGATTTTGGAGCCCAGAAAAATAAAGTCAGCCACTGTTTCCCCATCTATTTGCCATGAAGTGTTGGGACCAGACGTCATGATCTTAGTTTTCTGAATGTTGAGCTGTAAGCCAACTTTTTCACTCTTCTCTTTCACTTTCATCAAGAGGCTCTTTAGTTCTTCTTCACTTTCTGCCATAAGGGTGGTGTCATCTGCATATCTGAGGTTACTGATATTTCTCCCAGCAATCTTGATTCCAGCTTGTGCTTCCTTAAGCTCAGAGTTTCTCATGATATACTCTGCATATAACTTAAATAAGCAGAGTGAAAACATACAGCCTGGATGTACTCCTTTTCCTGTTTGGAACAAGTCTGTTGTTCCATGTCCAGTTCTAACTGTTGCTTCCTGACCTGCATACAGATTTCTCAAGAGGCAGGTCAGGTGGTCTGGTATTCCCATCTCTTTCAGAATGTTCCACAGTTTATTGTGATCCACACAGTCAAAGGCTTTGGCATATTCAATAAAGAAGAAATAGATGTTTTATTTTCTGGAACTCTCTTGCTTTTTCGATGATCCAGCAGATGTAGGCAATTTGATCTCTGGTTCCTCTGCTTTTTGTAAAACCAGCTTGAACATCTGGAAGTTCACAGTTCAGGTATTGCTGAAGCCTGGCTTGGAGAATTTTGAGCATTACTTTACTAGCGTGTGGCTATGGTTTTTCCAGTAGTCATATATAGATGTGAGAGTTGGACTGTGAAGAAGGCTGAGCACTGAAGAATTGATGCTTTTGAACTGTGGTGTTGGAGAAGACTCTTGAGAGTCCCTTGGACTGCAAGGAGATCCAACTAGTCCATTCTGAAGGAGATCAGCCCTGGGATTTCTTTGGAAGGAATGATGCTAAAGCTGAAACTCCAGTACTTTGGCCACCTCATGCGAAGAGTTGACTCATTGGAAAAGACTTTGATGCTGGGAGGGATTGGGGGCAGGAAGAGATGGGGACGACAGAGGATGAGATGGCTGGATGGCATCACTGACTTGATGGCCATGAATCTGAGTGAACTCTGGGAGTTGATGATGGACAGGGAGGCCTGGCATGCTGCGATTCATGGGGTCGCAAAGAGTCAGACACGACTGAACAACTGAACTCAATTGAACTGAGATGTTTATGAAGTAGTTTGAGCATTCTTTGGCATTGGCAGACAGGTGGTAAAGCATATGCCTACAATGTGGGAGACCCCGGTTCAATCCCTGGGTCAGGAACATCCCCTGGAGAAGGAAATGGTAACCCACTCCAGTACTCCCGCCTGGAAACTTCCACAGATGGAGGAGCCTGGTAGGCTACAGTGCTTGGGGTTGCAAAGCGTGGGACACGACTGAGCAACTTCACTTTCTTCTTTTCATTCTTTGTTTGGGATTGGAATGAAAACTGACCTTTTCCAGTCCTGTGCCACTGCTGAGTTTTCCAAACTTGCTGACATATTGAGTGCAGCACTTTCACAGCATCATCTTTTAAGATTTGAAATAGCTCAAGTGGGATTCCATCACCTCCATTAGCTTTGTTTGTAGTGCTCTTTCCTAAGGCCCAATTGACTTCACATTCCAGGATGTCTGGCTCTAGATGACTGATCACACCATTATGGTTAACTGGGTCATGAAGATCTTTTTTATACAGTTCTGTGTATTCTTGCCACCTCTTCTTAATATCCTCCCCTTCTGTCAGGTCCATACCATTTCTGTCTTTTATTGAGCTCATTTTTGCATGAAATGTTCCCTTGGTATCTCTAATTTTCTTGAAGAGATCTCTAGTCTTTCCATTCTATTGTTTTCCTCTATTTGCATTATTCACTGAAAAAGGCTTTCTTATCTCTCCATGCTATTCTTTGGAACTCTGCATTCAAATGGGTCTAGCGTAAGAGTCAAATATCTGTTGGTACTCTCTTGATGCTTTTTACAAAGGAAAGTTCAACAGTCCCTTGGTCCTTCTTATTTATGGTAGTTTTAGGTATCCAGATTTTGTATCTAAGCATCCAACTATCACTTCATTTCTAGAGGTGAGAAATGTACAAATAATGTATATTATTTGTAATATAAATAATATATAATGCTATTAACCCACATTTTATTGAATGTTTGCTATTTACCAGCACTAAAATAATTTTTTCTACATTGTTTTACACAATCTGGATTGCTTTCACTGACCAATGAAATGCATATCATTATGATTCTAGAAGTGTTATAAGTTGTAATGGAGAATCAAGTGTCATAGTCAAGGATGTCTACAGTCTGACTACAAAGCCTACCCTTTAACCCCTATACTTTAACAAAAATATTTGGTAATTAATGGCAAGCTTGCAATAAACAAATTAGTTTGTACATCACTGCTATCATCTCAATGTTTATTCCCCCAAATTCATATGTTGAAACCTTAATCCCCCCAAATGATATCAGTAGGTAGGCCATTTAGGAGATGCTGATGTCATGATATTATAGGATTACTGCCTCAGGAAAGAGACTCTAGAAAGATCCTTAGCTCCCTCCCCGAGATGAGGACATAAGAACTCTGTGACTCAGAAAAGAACCCCAGGCATGCTTGCACCTTCAACTCACAATCCAGCCTCTAGAACTGTGAGAATTTCTTGTTTGTTTTGTTTTTGTTTATAAGCTTTTCAGTCTGTGGTAATTTGTCGGTGATGTTCAGTTGCTCTGTTGTGTCTGACTGTTTGCAGTCCCATGGACTGCAGCATGCCATGCTTCCCTGGTGGTTTGTTAGGATAGCCAAAAAAGGATAGAGACATGATGTGACACACATTGCAATGACTGATAGTTTTGTCCTTCAGTTAGGTGGCTCGAAACATTGAGAAGCTGAATCTGGAGTGGGTAGCCTTTCCTTTCTCAAGGGGATCATCTCAACCCAGGGATCGAACCCAGGTCTCCCACATTGTAGGCAGATTCTTTACCACTGAGCCACCAGGGGACCCCATGGAAAATTATGGTGTAGTTGTTAAGAATGGCTGGTATTTGGATACAAGGTCTAATGGCATTATGGAAAGTGAAAGTGGCAGAGAAGAAGCTTAGTATATTAATTTTGTGGATTTATGAGAGGTAGTTTAATAAGCACAGAAAAGAAGAATAAAGGATTTGAGTTAGCAGATTTTTTTTGTGTGTGTGTGATTAAGGTATTGAGATGCAAATACATTTTTTTTGCTTCTATTATTATCATTCAAATAATCATCAGATCACAACTGTTATATCTATGTTGTGTAAAAGGTCACACCATATGTGACCTATTAAAATATTTATCTAAAAGTCTGTACATGTAGCCTAGTTTTATTCCTCACTCATAATTATAATCTGCTACCAGGAAATTATTGTCTAATATGCATTGCAGTTAGGTAGTGTTAAATATACTAACACTTTAGCAGAGGTTAGCAAAGATAATAACAAGGTAAGTAATAGCCTCAAAGTTTCAAAGAGTAAAATTTCCATTTAAACTGTTTCTTAGGACCAGCAGGGTTTTTTGAGGAAAACTGGTAAGAAACGATAGCATTTGCTGCAGATTACTCCAAGGACCAATATAGAGATTTAGAGAAGAGCACTGCAGTTAAAAGAACTGATGGTGGCTTGGAAATGGTAGAGATCATGTGGTGTGTTGAAGTTTTGTAAGAAATTAACTGCATCACAAGTATAGGCTTATACTTGGCAGGTACCTAGGTGGTAAAAGAATCTGCCTGCCAAGTAGGAGACCCTGGTTGAATCCCTGAGTGGGGAAGATCCTCTGGAGAAGGAAATGGCAACCCACTCCAGTATTCTTGCCTGAGAAATTCCATGGGCATAGGAGCCTGGTGGGCTACAGTTCATGCAGTCACAAAAGAGTCAGACACAACTAAGTGACTGACTAACCAACAAACCAACCAATAGGCTTATTTAGTACATTTAAATGTCTGAGATATTGTGAATATTTCTGTAATGAGGAAGAATCAGAGAAGCTTGCAAAATATCAAAATATACATGAAATATTTAGCTAAAACAAAATAAATTTTTTATATTTTTATAAAAAAAATTTGTGATTTCATATCAGCTTGTTTAAAGATTATGGAAACTTTATTATAATAAATTTTAATATATTTATATGTAAATATATAATATATAATATTATAAATATATAATATTTATAATAAACTTTATTATAATAAATTTCCTGCTGTTATAATTTCTTATAGGTAATATTGTCCAATGGTCTCCCTCACCATATAAACAATTACTCTGATATCATTAGGATTTGTTCACAATTTCTCAAGTTCTATGGGGAAAAACAAGCCAGAATAATGACTGTTTACCCTGAGTTATTCCTTTATACTACAGTAAAGCATGAATAACCATAAAATCACCAGGAAGATGTCAGCAAACCAAAGCTCTAATGTAGCTGGCTGAACCTCTTCAATGTGGTTGAAAATAAAAATGAAATATTGATCCAACCACCCTATTCTCATTTCTCTACTTTCTTCCTTTTTGTAGATAAGTGTATTGTACATCATGATCAAGTATTGAATTATCTATAGAGTTTTTCAAAAGGATTCATAAATAATAACACTAATCTCTTGCCATGTAAAGCAACACCTACTTGGGTAGGGGAACCCATTTTGTTGAGTCTGAACGAGAACATCTGTAATTGAACTATATCTTTGGGGTCTGACATGATGCCTATATTTTATCTTGTGTACTAAGTCTAGTTTATTTTGTATACCCTTTGAGAATATATACCCTTAGAGACTTTGATGCTGGGAGGGATTTGGGGCAGGAGAAGAAGGGGACGACAGAGGATGAAATGGCTGGATAGCATCACTGACTCGATGGACGCAAGTCTGAGTGAACTCCGGGAGTTGGTGATGGACAGGGAGGCCTGGCATGCTGCGATTCATGGGGTCGCAAAGAGTCGGACACGACTGAGCAAATGAACTGAACTGAACTGAACTGAACTGAACTGAGAGAATATATTATGTTGATACTGACCATCATCATTATAACTCTCAGTTTACTCCTCTAAGGAATAATAAACAGCCTGAAAATTCTCTTACTTTGTGAACTTGCTATATTATCCAGGTAACTCTGAGTGCGTAAAAGTCACTTAGGTGTGTCCAACTTTTTGTGACCCCATAGATTGTAGCCTGCCAGGCTCCTCTGCTCATGGGATTCTCCAGGCAAGAATATTGGAGTGGGGTGTCACTCCCTTCTCCAGGAGATCTTCCTGAGCCAAGGATCAAACCCAGGTCTACTGAACTGCAGGCAGTTTTTAAAGGTTTCTTAGGAACTTGTAAATAAATATCTTTATATCTTTAAATGAATAAAGATATTTTAACTTTTTATTTTCCAATATTATGACTTTTTTTTTCTTGACTCACTTTACTGGCTAGGATTTACAGTACAATATTGAGTAGAAATTGTGATGATGGATATATTAACTTTTCTTCCATTCATAAGAACAGTGGGTTTAATATTTGAAATATTAACTATAATATAAATGACAGTTATACATTTACCAAATGTTGAAATTTACCTCTGTTATGGATGGATTGTATAACCCCCTGCCCAAAATGAATATATTTATATTCTAATTTACACTATCTGAGAACATGACCTTATTTTGAAATAGAATAACAGATATAATTAGTTGTTTAGATGAAGTGACTGTGGGGCTTCTCTGGTGGTCCAGTAGTTAAGACTGTGCTTCCAATGCAAGGGCCACGGATTCAGTCCATGGTTGCAGAACTAAGATCCCATATGTCATGGGGCATGGCCAAAAAACAAACAAGCAAAAAAGATGAAGTGATATTGGAACAGGGTGGGCCCCTAATCCAATATAGCTCTTGTCTTTATAAAAAAGGGAAATTTGGAGGTAGATATGGAAAACAACTTATGAAGACTGGATTTTGCTACCATAAGCCAAAGAACCACAGAAGCTGGTTCTAGACCTAGAATAGATCTTCCCTGACACCTTCAGAGTCAGAAAGCCCCAGTTTATACTTGTGTTGGCCAGATTTCTGTCATCTGGCCACCAGAACTGAGAGGCAACACATTTCTACTGTTCTAAGTCACTGGCTTTGTGTTAATTTTGTTACAACAATCTTAGCAAACTAGTAGTACTTACATTCCTAGTTTTCTGAGATTTCTTAAAAAAAATCATGAGTACCTAATTATTTTTATTTTCTGTTTCTATGTAGATAATGCATGAGTTTTCTTGTTTGTGCTTTTATTTATTTTTGTTTTGTTTTTGTTTTATATTTATTTATTTATTTATTTATTTAACTTTATTTTATTTCACAATACTGTATTGGTTTTGCCATACATCAACATGAATCCGCCATGGGTGTACACGTGTTCCCAATCCTGAATCCTCCTCCCACCTCCCTCCCTATACCATCTCTCTGGGTCATCCCAGTGCACCAGCCCCAAGCATCCTGTATCCTGCATCAAACCTAGACTAGCGATTCGTTTCTTATATGATATTATACATGTTTCAACGACATTCTCCCAAATCATCCCACCCTCTCCCTCTCCCAGAGTCCAAAAGGCTGTTCTATACATCTGTGCCTCTTTTGCTGTCTCACATACAGGGTTATCATTACCATCTTTCTAAATTCCATATATATATATATGTGTGTGTTAGTATACTGTATTGCTGTTTTTATTTCTGGCTTACAGCAGTATTTTTCACAGAGCTAAAACAAATAATTTTACAATTTGTATGGAAATACAAGAAACCTCGAATAGCCAAAACAATCTTGAGAAAGAAGAATGGAACTGGAGAAATCAACCTGCCTGACTTCAGGCTCTACTACAAAGCCACAGTCATCAAGACAGTATGGTACTGACACAAAGACAGAAATATACATCAATGGAACAAAATAGAAAGCCCAGAGATAAATCCACACACCTATGGACACCTTATCTTTGACAAAGGAGGCAAGAATATACAATGGAGTAAAGACAATCTCTTTAACAAGTGGTGCTGGGAAAACTGGTCAACCACTTGTAAAAGAATGAAACTAGAACACTTTCTAACACCATACAGAAAAATAAACTCAAAATGGATTAAAGTTCTTTGTGCTTTTAATGTGGTGAATACTATCATATTCACTGGACTGCAAGGAGATCCAACCAGTCCATCCTAAAGGAAATCAGTCCTGAGTATTCATTGGAAGGACTGATGCTAAAGCTGAAATTCCAATACTTTGGTCACCTGATGTGACAAACTGACTCATGAGAAAAGACTCTGATGTTGGGAAAGATTGAAGGCAGGAGGAGAAAGGGATATCAGACGATGAGAAGGTTGGATGACTTCACCGACTTGGTAGCAATCTTAACAACTAGCAGTACTTACATTCCTAGTTTTCTGAGATTTCTTTAAAAAAATCATGATTACCTAATTGTTAAGTTTGAGTAAGCTCTGAGAGTTAGTGATGGACAGGGAAGCCTGGCGTGCTGCAGGCCATGGGGCTGCAAAAAGTCAGACAAGACTGAGACTAAGTGATGAACTGAACTGTACTGATATTATCATTTGGTTTTCTAATTTTAAACCAACATTGCATTCCTTAAATAAGCTTCATATGGTCATGAAATATTATTGTTTTTGGCATTTTTGAATTATTGCTATCATATTTATTTGAAATATATTTGCACTTATGTTGAAGTGCAATAGCATTCAGTTTTTGTGGTAATAACTTTGCAAGGTTTTACTATTGGAGCTTTACTGACTTAATAAAATGAATTGGGAATTATCATTACTGATTTCCTGACATTGTGTATTATTCTAATTCATCCTATTATATATGACAGAACTTAGCAGTAAAACAAAGTGGATATGAAGATTTATTTGAAAAAGATTGTTTTAAATTAAAAATTCACTTTGCATTAAATAAGGAATTATTAAATTTTTCTAATTCTCCATTAGCATAAGTAAATAGGCTATTGCAAAAGTTTTCTTTTTTTTTTTTTTTTCAACCCCATCTATGGAAACAGCCAAAGATGGAGAAGCTCTATACAGTCAGCAAAAACAAGACCGGGAACTGACTGTGGCTCAGATCATGAACTTGTTATTGCCAAATTCAGACTTAAATTGAAGAAAGTAGGGAAAACCGCTAGACCATTTAGGTATGACCTAAATCAAATCCCTTATGATTATACAGTGGAAGTGAGAAATAGATTTAAGGGCCCAGATCTGATAGATAGAGTGACTGATCAACTATGGAATGAGGTTCATGGCATCATACAGGAGACAGGGATCAAGACCATCCCCATGGAAAAGAAAGGCAAAAAAGCAAAATGGCTGTCTGGGGAGGCCTTACAAATAGCTGTGAAAGAAGAGAAGTGAAAAGCAAAGGAGAAAAAGAAAGATATAAGCATCTGAATGCAGAGTTCCAAAGAATAGCAAGAAGAGATAAGAAAGCCTTCTTTAGCAATCAATGCAAAGAAATAGAGGAAAAACAACAGAATGGGTAAGACTAGAGATTTCTTCAAGAATATTAGAGATACCAAGGGAACATTTCATGCAAAGATGGGCTCAATAAAGGACAGAAATGGTATGGACCTTACCAAAGCAGAAGATATTAAGAGTTGGTGATGGACCGGGATGCCTGGCCTGCTGCAATTCATGGGGTCACAAAGAGTCAGACATGACTGAGCGATTGAACTGAACCGAACTGATGGAAACAGTGTCAGACTTTATTGTTTGGGGTTCCAAAATCACTGCAGATGGTGATTGTAGCCCTGAAATTAAAAGACGCTTGCTCCTCAGAAGGAAAGTTATGACCAACCTAGAGAGTATATTCAAAAGCAGAGACATTACTTTGCCAACAAAGGTCTGTCTAGTCAAGGCTATGGGTGGTTATGTATGGATGTGAAAGTTGGACTGTGAAGAAAGCTGAGCGCCGAAGAATTGATGCTTTAGAACTGTGGTGTTGGAAAAGACTCTTGAGAGTCCCTTGGACTGCAAGGAGACCCAACCAGTCCACTCTAAAGAAGATCAGTCCTGGGTGTTCTTTGGAAGGACTGATGCTAAAGCTGAAACTCCAATACTTTGGCCACCTCATGCAAAGAGCTGACTCATTGGAAAAGACTCTGATGCTGGGAGGGATTGGGGGCAAGAGGAGAAGGGGATGACAGAGTATGAGATGGCTGGATGGCATCACCGACTCGATGGACATGAGTTTGGGTGAACTCCGGGAGTTGGTAATGGACAGGGAGGCCTGGCGTGCTGCAATTCATGGAGTCACAAAAAGTCGGACATGACTGAGTGACTGAACTGAACTGATTATCTCAAAAATATTGCTATCAAATAGCTTATAATATTATTTTTTTATTATTTCTCTTCCTTTTCTCACCCTAATAATGGTACTTAGAATTTTCTGTGGTTTTCTTAATATCTGTATTCTAATGAGAGAAATTTTAATTTGTTGTTTTTTTTCTATTTGCTTTCTCTTTCATTGTTTTCTACTTTTAATTTTACTATATTTTATCTTCTCATTCTGTGATTAGTTTTCTTTTTTAGTTTAATGAAGAAGCTTAAATTGTAGATATATATTTCTGCTTTTGTGTTATAGTTATTTAAAGATCTTAAAATCCAAACAAACGTTGCTTTGGTGACATGTTCAGATTTTGATATGCTGTCATGTTATGTTCAGTTACATTGAATATTTTCTAAATATTTTCTATTTGAGTTTTCTTCTTTACCGCATGAAAAGGTATTAGTAGTGTGTTGCTCAATTTCTAAACATTAGGAATTTTCAAATAATTTAGTGTAATTGATATGATAATATTGTTAGAGTTGGAGAAAAAAAACTATATATTATTTCAATCTTATGGAATTTACTGAGGAATTTTATAGCTTATAGTATGAGTGAAATTAGCAGTACTGGTAAATAGCCCATGTGAAAAGAATGTTAATTAGGACAGGCTTAGTTGCAGTGTTATTTAAATATTCTAAATGTTATGCTAATTTATTCCTCTTCTATCAATTGCCGAGAGTCTGCTATTAACATATCCAAATACAATTGTATTATCTATATTTCTCCCTTTAGTTTTGTCAGTATTTCTATAAGACTTTTGCATCTATGTTTAAGTGGGGCATCTATGATGGTTTTGTCATTCACCTAGACCCAGACATCCTAGATTGTGAAGTCAAGTGGCCCTTAGGAAGCATCACTATGAACAAAGCTAGTGGAGGTGATGAAATTCCAGCTGAGCTATATAAAATCCTAAAAGATGATGTTGTTAATAGTGCTGAATTCATCATTTCAGCAAATTCAGAAAACTCAGCAGTGGCCACAGGACTGGAAAAGATCAGTTTTCATTCCAATCCCAAAGAAGGACAGTTTCAAAGAATATTCAAAGTACCAGACAATTGCACTCATTTTGCATACTAGTAAAGTTACACTCAAAATCCTTCAAGTTAGGCTTCAGCTGTATGTGAACCAAGAACATCTAGATGTACAAGCTGGATTAGAAAAAGCAGAGGAACGAGAGATCAAATTGCCAACATTCATTGGATCATAAAGAAATCAAGGAAATTAAAAAAAAATGTTATCTACCTCTGCTTCACTGACCATACTAAAGCCTTTGACTGTGTGGATCACAATGAACAGTGAAAAATTCTTAAAGTGATGGGAGAACCATTAGACTTTACCTGTTTCCTGAGAAACTTGTATATGGGTCAAGAAGCAACAGTTAGAACCTTACATGGACAAACTGACTGGTTCAAAATTGGGAAAGCAGTACAAGAAGTCTGGATATTGTCACCATGTTTATTTAACTTATATGCAGACTACATCTTGGAAAATGCTGGGCTGGATAAATCACAAGCTGCAATCAAGTTTGCTGAGAGAAATATCTACAGTTTCAGATATGCTGATAATACCATTGTAATGGCAGAAAATGAAGTGGAACAAAAGAGCCTCTTAATGAGGGTGAAGGAGGAGAGTGAAGAAGCTGGCTTAAAATTCAACATTCAAAAAACTAAGACCATGACATCTTGTCCCATCACTTCATGGCAAGTAGAAGAAGAAAAAATGGAAGCAGTGACAGATTTTATTTTCTTGGGCTCCAAAATCACTACAGACAGTGACTGCAGCCATGAAATTAAAACACTTTGGCTTCTTGGAAGGAAAGTGACAAATCTAGACAGCAAATTAAAAAGCAAAGACATTTTTTGATTGGGTCATTTATTTTTCTGGAATTGAGCTGCATAAGCTGCTTGTATATTTTTGAGATTAGTTGTTTGTCAGTTGCTTCATTTGCTTTTACTTTCTCCCATTCTGAAGGCTGTCTTTTTATCTTGCTTATAGTTTCCTTTGTTGTGCAGAAGCTTTTAATTTTAATTAGATCCCATTTGTTTATTTTTGCTTTTATTTCCAGCATTCTGGGAGGTGGATCATAGAGGATCCTGCTGTGATTTATGTCGGAGAGTGTTTTGCCTATGTTCTCCTCCAGGAGTTTTATAGTTTCTGGTCTTACGTTTAGATCTTTAATCCATTGTGAATTTATTTTTGTGTATGGTGTCAGAAAGTGTTCTAGTTTCATTCTTTTACAAGTGGTTGACCAGTTTTCCCAGCACCACTTGTTAAAGAGATTGTCTTTACTCCATTGTATATTCTTGCCTCGTTTGTCAAAGATAAGGTGTCCGTAGGTGTGTGGATTTATCTCTGGGCTTTCTATTTTGTTCCATTGATCTCTATTTCTGTCTTTGTGCCAGTACCATACTGTCTTGATGACTGTGGCTTTGTAGTAGAGCCTGAAGTCAGGCAGGTTGATTCCTGCAGCTCCATTCTTCTTTCTCAAGATTGCTTTGGCTATTTGAGGTTTTTTGTATTTCCATACAAATTGTGAAATTATTTGATCTAGCTTTGTGAAAAATACCACTGGTAGCTTGATAAGGATTGCATTGAATCTGTAGATTGTTTTGGGTAGTATACTCATGTTCACTATATTGATTCTTCCGATCCAGGAACATGATATATTTCTCCATCTATTAGTCTTAAAAGACAAATAAATAAATAATAAAAATAAAAAGCAAAGACATTACTTTGCCAACAAAAGTCCATATAGTCAAAGCTATGGCTTTTCCAGTAGTCTTGTACAGTTGTGAGAGTTGGGCCATAAAGAAGGCTAAGAACTGAAGAGCTGATGCTTTTGAATTGTGGTGTTGGAGAATACTCTTGAGAGTCCTTTGGAGAGCAAAGAGATCAAATCAGTCAATTCTAAAGGAAATTAACCCTGAATTTTCACTGGAAGGACTGGTACTCAAGCTGAATCTCCAATACTTTGGCCACCTGATGTGAAGAACTGAGTCCTTAGAAAAGATCCTGATGCTGGGGAAGATTGAAGGCAAAAGGAGAAGAGGGTGGCAGAGGATGAGATGGTTAGATAGCATCACGACTCGATGGACATAAATTTGACCAAACTCCTGGATATAGGCCTAGTGTGCTGTGGTCCATGAAGTCACAAAGAGTCAGACACAACTTATATACTGAACAACAACTATGTTAAGTGGGGTATTATCTAATTGTCTATAGTTATTACAAGTATACTCACTTAAAAATAACTCATAATATACCCTATTCTTGAAGTTGACTTTGACTTAATATAACTTGATACTTTAATATCTTAATATGTTTTTCTTAAACTGTCTCATTTTATTCATTCAACTTTTTCATTTTCCCTGTCTCTGTTTCAGATCTTATTAAAATTGTGTTTTTGTAAAAAATACATATATTACATAAAATTTATATTCAGTTATAAATTTCTAGTATTTAAACAAAAATTTTCTTTGCATTAATATAATTACTGGCATTGTATCATTTAAATCAGTTGTCTTTTTATTAGTTATCTATTTATTATAAATATTCTTTTTTCATCTTTTTCTCATTTTATGTCTTCTTTGAGTTAGTATAAGTAGAATGTTACAAAGTCTTTTCCAATTTTTATTATTCTATTTTATCTAAGTGTTTATGTTTATCATTGTTATTTATCCTAAGCTTTGTGTTTTGCTGAGCTTCTTGGATTTATAATTTTTTTGCTAAATTTGACAGTTATATAGATATTATTTCCTCAAATAACTATTCTACTAGATTTTCTTTACTCCTTAATGGACTCTAATTTTGCTTATGTTAAACTGAATTGTCAAAAATATCTTGTGGAAATTTTTGAATGTAAGTAAATGTCTGTTAGTAGCTTCATCTCTTGAATTTTGGTCACATTTTCCTGCCTTCTTTTTTTTTTTTTTTTTTTTTTACAAAAAACCTACACAGTTACCTTTGCTTTTACTCTGTGTATATTGCAGTGGTAGAAAACTGTGTTAAGATTATCTTTGACCTGGATCTAGACTGTGTAGCATCTTTAAAAGTTCAATATTCCATTGTTTGTTTGTTTGTTTTCTATTTCAACATAGCTTTATTAATGTCTTTTGAAATAAGATAAAGTTTGCGGCAGCTGTACCAGCACATGAGCATGGCCAAGAGGAACTACCCCAGGCTAGAGGTCAGGGGTGGTGGCCGAGAGGAGGTATGCCATGCCAGAGGTCAGGGCTGATGGCCAAGAGGAGCTACCATGCACCTGAAGTCAGGTGCGGTGGCCAAGAGGAATACCCCATGTCCGAGATAAGGAGCAGTGGCTGTGTTTTGCTGGAGCAGCTGTGAAGAGAGACCCTGAGTCCAAGGTAAGAGAAACCCAGGTAAGACATTAGGCACTGCATTAGGCACTGAGAGAGGAGATCAGGGGGCAGACCGACTGAAACTACAGTCATGGACAGTTAGCCAATCTGATCACATGGACAGATTTGTTGAACTCGGGGAAACTAAGCGATGCTGTATGTGGCCACCCAAGATGGATGGGTCATGGTGAAGAGGTCTGACAGAATGTGGTCCACTGGAGAAGGGAATGGCAAACCACTTCAGTATTCTTGCCTTGAGAACCCCATGAACAGTATGAAAAGGCAAAATGATAGGATACTGAAAGATGAACTCCCAGGTCAGTAGGTGCCCAATATGCTATTGTATATCAGTGGATAAATAACTCCAGAAAGAATGAAGGGATGTAGCCAAAGCATAACCAACACCCAGTTGTGAATGGGACTGGTGATAGAAGCAAGATTCGATGCTGTAAACAGCAATATTGTATAAGAACCTGGAATATTAGGTCCATGAATCAAGGCAAATTGGAAGTGGACAAAGAGAGATAATAAGAGTGAACATTGACATTTTAGGAATCAGTGAACTAAGATGGAGTAGAATGAGTCAATTCAACTCAGATGACCATTGTATCTACTACTGTGGGCAAGAATCCCTTAGAAGAAATGCAGTAGCCATCAGAGTCAACTAAAGAGGCTGAAATGCAGTATTTGGATACAATCTCAAAAATGACAGAATGATCTCTGTTCGTTTCCAAGGCAAACCATTCAGTATCATGGTAGTTCAAGTCTATGCCCCAACCAGTAATGCTGAAGAAGCTGAAGTTGAACAGTTCTATGAAGACCTACAACACATTTTAGAATTAACACCCAAAAACGATGTCCTTTTCAATATAGGGGACTGGAATCCAAAAGTAAGAAGTCAAGAAACACTTGGAGTAACAGGCAAATTTGGCCTTGGAGTACAGAATGAAGCAGGGCAAAGGCTAATAGAGTTCTGCCAAGAGAATGCAATGGTCAGAGCAAATACCCTCTTCCAACAACACAAGAGAAAACTCTACACATGGACATCACCAGATGGTCAACACCAAAATCAGACTGATTATGTTATTTGCAGCCAAAGATGGAGTAGCTCTATACAGTCAGCAAAAACAACATAGGAAGCTGACTGTGGCTCTGATCATGAACTCTTTATTGCCAAATCCAGACTGAAATTGAAGAAAGTGGAGAAAATCACTAGACCATTCAGGTATGACCTAAATCAAATCCCTTATGACTACACAGTGGAAGTGAGATATAGATTTAAGGGACTAGATCTGATAGACAGAGTGCCTGATGAACTATGGATGGAAGTTTGTGACATTGTACAGGAGACAGGAATCAAGACCATCCCCAAGAAAAATAAATGCAAAAAAGCAAACTGGCTATCTGAGGAGGCCTTACAAATATCTGCAAAAAAGACTGGAGATGAAAAGCCAAAGAGAAAAGGAAAGATATACCCATTTGAAAGCAGAGTTCTAAAGAATAGCAATGAGAGATAAGAAAGCCTTTCTCAGGGATCAATGCAAAGAAATGGAGGGAAGAAAAATAATGGGAAAGAATAGAGATTTCGTCAAGAAAATTAGAGGTATGAAGGGAACATTTCATGCAAAGGTGGGCTCAATAAAGGACAGAAATGGTAGGGACCTAAAAAAGCAGAAGATATTAAGAAGAGGTGGCAGAAAAGATCTTCACGACCTGGAAAATCACAGTGGTGTGATCACTCAGCTAGAAGCAGACATCCTGGAATGTGAAGTCAAGTGGGCCTTAGGAAGCATCACTATGAACAAAGCTAGTGGAGGTGATGGAATTCCAGTCAAGCTATTTAAAATCCTGAAAGATGATGCTGTGAAAGTGCTGCACTAAATATGCCAGCAAATATGGAAAACTCAGCAGTGGCCACAGGACCAGAAAAGGTCAGTTTTCATTCTAATCCCAAAGAAAGGCAATGCCAAAGAATGCTCAAACTACCACACAATTGCACTCATCTCACAAGCTAGCAAAACAATGCTTAAAATTCTCCAAGCCAGGCTTCAGCAGTACGTAAACCATGAAATTCCAGATGTTCAAGCTGGTTTTAGAAAAGACAGAGGAACCAGAGATCAAATTGCTAACATCAGATAGATCATCTAAAAAGCAAGAGAGTTCCAGAAAAACATCTATTTCTGCTTTATCGACTATGCCGAAGCCTTTGACTGTGTGGAGCACAAAAAAACTGGGGAAAATACTGAAAGAGATGGGAATACCAGACTACCTGACCTGCCTCTTGAGAAATCTGTATGCAGGTCAGGAAGCAACAGTTAGAACTGGACATGGAACAACAGACTGGTTCCAAATAGGAAAAAGAGTATGTCAAGGCTGTATATTGTCACCCTGCTTATTTAACTTATATGCAGAGTACATCATGCGAAACACTGCGCTGGAGGAAGCACAAGCTGGAATCAAGATTGCTGAGAGAAATATCAATAACCTCAGATATGCAGATGACACCACCCTTATGGAGAAAGTGAAGAATAACTAAAAAGCTTCTTGATGAAAGTGAAAGAAGAGAGTGAAAAAGTTGGCTTAAAGCTCAACATTCAGAAAACAAAGATCATGGCATCTGGTCCCATCACTTCAGGGGAAATAGATGGGGAAACAGTGGAAACAGTGTCAGACTTTACTATTTTGGCCTTCAAAATCACTGCAGATGCTGATTGCAGCCATGAAATTAAAAGACACCTACTCCTTGGAAGGAAAGTTATGACCAACCTAGATAACATATTCAAAAGCAGAGACAGTACTGTGCTAACAAAGGTCTGTCTAGTCAAGGCTATGGTTTTTCCAGTGGTCATGTATGAATGTGAGAGTTGGAGGATTAAGAAAGCTGAGCACCAATGTACTGATGCTTTTGAACTGTAGTGTTAGAGAAAACTCTTGAGAGTCCCTTGGACTACAAGGAGATCCAACCAGTCCATCCTAAAGATCAGTCCTGGGTGTTCATTGGAAGGACTGATGTTGAGGCTGAAACTCCAATACTTTGGCCACCTGATGCAAAGAGCTGACTCATTGGAAAAGACCCTGATGTTGGGAAAGATTGAGAGCAGGAGGAAATGGGGACGACAGAGGATGAGATGGTTGGATATCATCATTGACTCGATGGACATGGGTTTGGGTGGAGTCCGGGAGTTGGTGATGGACAGGGAGGCCTGGCATGCTGTGGTTCATGGGGTTGCAAAGTGTCGGACACGACTGGGCGACTGAACTGACCTGACATCCAAAACTAATAGACTTTGTAGATGTCTGTATGTTTTACAATACATATACCAGCTTTTTATTCTGTAGCATATGTCTTTCTGCTTTACAGTGAACCTATGAGATTTTGTTTAAACTGTGGTATTCACTATGTTTCCATCTTCAGCTTCCATTTCCAGTCTTCCGTGGAGATTGCCATATACTAACAAAAATCCATGCACCAAAAGCTGATGTTTTTGCACTCTCTTTCTCTGCAACAGCCTTGTCAATGCTAAAGGCTTGCAATACCTCAGGAGATTTCTCTTGTCTTCTTTACCTGTCTACAGCCTTCAGTGTGCTGTTTATATATATCTAATAAAAACCCCATGGGATTGAAATGGTGCCATGACTGGGGGACACTGTGATTAGAGTTGGCTCTCTGCATCAGCAGATTCCACATCATAGGACAAGATGAACTACAATCATAAATGTTCCCCACAATTTTTTTTTCCACTAAGTTCCCAAAAGCAAAACATTAATTACCTGCATTCTGGCAACTACTTATATAACATTTACATTATATTAGATATTATAGATAATCTAGAGATGATTTAAAGTATATTGAAGCATACACATCAGTTCAATTCAGTTCAGTCACTCAGTCGAGTCCGACTCTTTGCGACCCCATGAATCGCAACACACCAGGCCTCCCTGTCCATCACCAACTCCCGCAGTTCACTCAGACTCACATCCATCGAGTCAGTGATGCCATCCAGACATCTCATTCTCTGTTGTCCCCTTCTTCTCCTGCCCCCAATCCCTCCCAGCATCAAAGTTTTTTCCAATGAGTCAACTCTTCTCATCAGGTGGCCAAAGTACTGGAGTTTCAGCTTCAGCATCATTTCTTCCAAAGAGATCCCAAGGTTGATCTCCTTCAGAATGGACTGGTTGGATCTTCTGCAGTCCATGGGACTCTCAAGAGTTTTCTCCAACACCACAGTTCAAAAGTATCAATTCTTCGGTGCTCAGCCTTCTTCACAGTCCAACTCTCACATCCATACATGACCACTGGAATAACCATAGCCTTGAGTAGATGGACCTTAATCAGCAAAGTAATGTCTCTGCTTTTGAATATGCTATCTAGGTTGGTCACAACTTTTCCTCCAAGGAGTAAGCCTAGCTGCAATCACCATCTGCAGTGATTTTGGAGCCCCAAAAAATAAAGTCTGACACTGTTTCCACTGTTTCCCCATCTATTTCCCATGAAGTGATGGAACCGGATGCCATGATCTTCGTTTTCTGAATGGTGACCTTTAAGTCAACTTTTTCACTCTCCTTTTTTACTTTCATCAAGAGGTTTTTTAGTTCCTCTTCACTTCCTGCCATAAGGGTGGTGTCATCTGCATATCTGAGGTTATTGATATTTCTCCCAGCAATCTTGATACCAGCTTGTGTTTCTTCCAGTCCAGTGTTTCTCATGATGTACTCTGCATATAAGTTAAATAAGCAGGGTGACAATATACAGCCTTGAGGTACTCCTTTTCCTATTTGGAACCAGTCTGTTGTTCCATGTCCAGTTCTAACTGTTGCTTCCTGACCTGCATACAGATTTCTCAAGAGGCAGGTCAGGTGGTCTGGTATGCCCATCTCTTGAAGAATCTTCCACAGTTTATTGTGATCCACACAGTCAAAGGCTTTCGCATAGTCAATAAAACAGAAATAGATGTTTTTCTGGAACTCTCTTGCTTTTTCCATGATCCATCAGATGTTGACAATTCAATCTCTGGTTCCTCTGCCTTTTCTAAAACCAGCTTGAACATCAGGAATTTCATGGTTCACATATTGCTAAAGCCTGGCTTGGAGAATTTTGAGCATTACTTTACTAGCGCGTGAGATGAGTGCAATTGTGTGGTGTTTGAGCATTCTTTGGCATTGCCTTTCTTTGGGATTGGAATGAAAACTGAACTTTTCCAGTCCTGTGGCCACTGCTGAGTTTTCCAAATTATATGCAAATAGTATATCATTTTATATAAGGGACTTGAGCATCCACAGGTTTTAATACACACTCGGGATCCTAAACACAATCACTTTTGGATATGGAGACAATTGTATACTCCGTCATAGCAATCAAAAGTTAAAGACTAGCATTCATTAACAATCCAGTTTTTTCCTTATTCTATTTAATGGACGTTTATTCCTTAATCATGACCTTAGAGCTGAATACCTCCTTGGGTCTCCTCTTTCTTAGAAAGGAGCTTATCTGTTATTTCCCCTTTGTTATGAGTAAACAAAGGGGAGTAAACACAAAGTCATGTCTGAGTCTGAGACCGCATGGACTGTCCATCGAATTCTCCAGGTCAGAAGCTAGTGTGGGTAGCCTTTCCCTTTTCCAGGGGATCTTCCCTACCCAGGGATCAAACCCAGGTCTCCTGCACTGCAGGCAGATTTTTTACCAGCTGAGCCACAAGGGAAGCCCTATGAGTAAACAATTCTCTCTTAAACCCTTCTTTAACCTAATATGTCATTATTGAATGCCTTTTGTATGCAAGAAATGCTTTTGTGCCAAAATTCTATATATAAAGTAATCTAGCCACAAGATGATATGCTAAACATATTATTAAACATTTTCTAAATATTATCAATGGTTCTTTCACATATATGTTGTAATCTACATATATTGTTACAACAAAAGACTACAGTTAAGTTTACAATGGTAAGACAAAGCAAAATATTCAAACTATTATTGAATCATCAGTATCTCTAATGTTTCAGTAAATTAGAATAGCATATGAGATTTTTCTTTGTCCCATTACTTATGAGATTACATTTGGGGTATATATGTATCCTGATATCTTCATTTAACTAGAATAGATTTCTGTGAACATATGGGAGCATAGACCACCTTGAAATCTTTGTGCTAATAGTCTCTGTTGAAAAGGAGTAAGAAAAGATCCTGGGAATGTTTTACCCACTTATGCATATGTCTCATACTCTATACTCTGCTCTTTTTTAACTTCTGTAGGGCATCTGTTACCACTTCCTCCTTTTATGATGGTTATGCTTCTCTTCAAACTTTGGCAAAAAAAAAGAGCACTATACACACTTTTCCTTTTGCTATTCTCCTGGGATATGTATTTGAATAGAGCAGATATTTTAATATTCTGTTATTAGTTGCAAGAAAAATATGTTGAATGAATATCTCAATGTATTGAAAAATATATTGAATGGATATGTGAAGAACCACAAGATTAGTCATAAAATATAGTCTACTATATCATACCATTGGAAATTACAGAAAATACAACAGTAAGACCAGAAAGTCCTTCTTTCTAAATAGTCAAAAAGAATTCCTTTGTCATTTTTATTTGTACTGGAAATTTGGGGGCATGGGAGATTTTAAAAACTGGAATAAATAATTGATTCATGAAACAATAAATCAAGTTGTTTCAGTACTGACTG
The DNA here is from genome assembly GCF_014754425.2 of Oryx dammah. Classification (NCBI taxonomy): domain Eukaryota; kingdom Metazoa; phylum Chordata; class Mammalia; order Artiodactyla; family Bovidae; genus Oryx; species Oryx dammah. The sequence continues at coordinate 142,801,386 of NW_024070186.1, forward strand.
AGCCATGAGAGCAACCTGATCTATTGCAGAGATATTTGAAGTTATTTGGAGAAAAATAGTGAACAAGAGAAATAATGAACTATTTCATTTAAATTTTCATAGCTGCCATAAAAAATAGATAAATTATGGTCATATAGTAATCTGTTTTTTAGTAGACTTTTATTATAAATAATCCTATTTTATGATAGAAAGCCAAAGGCTATTAAAAATTACTTATTTGGTGAGCTGAGGGTAATTAAATGAATGAACTTAATTAATTCATTCATTAGATGAATGAATGCCATGGAATTCTCCAAGCAAGAGTACTGGAGTGTGTTGCCATTCCCTTCTCCAGGAGATCTTCCCAACCCAGGGATTGAACCTGGGTCTCCTGCATGGCAGGCAGATTCTTTATTATCTGTGCCACCAGGGAACCCCAAAATGAATGAATTAATGGTAATGAAATTAATATTTAAGTATAATCCTAATCCCATTGTTAAATTCTACGATACTTTGGGCTTTTCCTTTAGGTTTTAGTAAAATATAACATCAAGTGAATTTATATAACAAGGTTTCAGAATCACCAAATGAATTTCCCATACAACACTTATCTTGTTTCCATATGTATTTTACTATGAATTACTAACAACCTCAGCACTTTTAGCAATAAGACAAAGCATGACAGAAAATAGAATGAAGTTTTAAGGGGGTAATCAGATGTCTTTGAAAAACAGACACTTAAAAAGCTTGAGGAAGCTTTAAATGAATGAAGGCTATAAGAAAACTGTCAGTGACAGAAGGCAGACTATTAGATACTGAAAGGTTAGGCTGCTCAGGAAAGAGAATTGGTGAGGCTGCAGGTGACATTCATTCCTGAAAATCAGTGATGTCCTTGAAGACACATTGTGACAGTTTTGCCTGTGGAGATCAGGATGCTTGGCCATGACCATTCTGGTAATTCATCACTATTGCAAGGGCACCCATCTCAGAGTAATATCAGTGTAGATAATTCAAGCACCAGTGAAAAACTGTGGCATGTTCTAGTGATAGATTCCTAGAAAATATCAGGAATTTTTTCTCATTCAATCAATTATAATAATTTTTGATATCTACTATGTGCAAAATTTGTGTGAGAGGTAACTTGATTATATTTCGATTATTTTTGCCCCTTCACAATTTAGCATTGTCAGTAATATAAGAGGGGTAGAGCTGTGATTTTAATGTAACAAGGATAATAATAGATTATTTGAGTTTTAAACTAACTTACAGGTTTCCCAGGTGCCTCAGTGGTAAAGAATCTGACTGCAAAGCAGGAGATTCAGTTTCAATCCCTGAATTGGTTAGATCCCCTGGAGAAGGAAATGGCAATCACTCCACTGGATTATTCTTGCCTGGGAAATTCCATGGACAGAGGAGCCTGGTGAGTTATACAGTCAATGAAATTGTAAAAGTCAGATACAACTTAGTACCTGAACAATAACAACAACAAAAACTAAGTTTTAGAATGTAAACGTCTTAATAGGAGAGAAACATACAAATTGTCTAACTTACAAACAATTGGGGTTTAGATAGTACTTTTATTGATTTTAAATAATATAATAATCTTATTGGAAGGTAAATTTTTAATAAAGTTTAAATAAATTAATTTATTTATAATAATCTATAAAATTATATAATAAATCTTTAACATATGTGTGAATGTTTAAATATTAGAGAATGAAGCTGTCATTTATTTATGAGAGTTCTAATAGCCAGGGCCCTCCAACATACATGAGAATCTGAATTAAAAAGTCAACATTAGACAAAACCCCCATAAGAAACTGAATTTCCAACTTCGTTAATCATAGCCATGCTAAGGTCCAATATCACCTCTAGAGCATTTATTTTGGGAAATAGTTCTTAAATTGTTATTATATGTACATGTCATAGCTACTTGTTATATCCAAAATATCTTTCTTGGGTGTGGAATGGAGGAAAAAAACAACCACAGGAAGACAAAGGGAAACATTTGGAAGTGACAGACATGTGTATTACCTAGAATGTGGTGATGATTATATGTGTACATATATTTCCCAAATCATCAAGATTCTTCTCCAACACCAAAGTTCAAAAGCATCAATTCTTCAGTGTTCAGATTTCTTTATAGTCCAACTCTTACACCTATACATGACTACTGGATATACCAAAGCTTTGACTAGGCAGACCTTTGTTGGCAAAGTAACATCTCTGCTTTTTAATATGGTGTCTAGGTTGGTCATAACTTTTCTTCCAAGGAGCAAGTGTCTTTTAATTTGGCTTCAGTCACCATCTGCAGTGATTTTGGAGCCCAAAAAATAAAGTCTGACACTGTTTCCCTATCTATTTGCCATGAAGTGATGAGACCAGATGCCATGAACTTGGTCTTCTGAATGAGGAGTTTTAAACTGACTTTTTCACTCTCCTCTTTCACTTTCATCAACTCTTTAGTTCTTCTTCACTTTCTGTCATAAGGGTGGTGTCATCTGTATATATGAGGTTATTGATATTTTTCCTGGCAATCTTGATTGCAGCTTGTGCTTCATCCAATCCAGCATTACTCATGATGTACTCTGCATACAAGTTAAGTAAGCAGGGTGACAATATGCAACCTTGACATATTCCTTTCCTGATTTGAAACCAGTTGGTTGTTCCAGGTCCAGTTCTAACTGTTGCTTCTTGACCTGCATACAGATTTCTCAGGAGGCGGGTCAGATGGTCTGGTATTCCCATTTCTTGAAGAATTTTCAACAGTTTGTTGTAATCCACACAGTCAAATCCACAGACATAATCAATAAAAGAGAAGTAGATATTTTTTCTAGAACTCTCTTGCTTTTGCGATGATGCAACAGATGTTGGCAATTTGATCTCTGCTTCCTCTGCCTTTTCTAAATCCAGCTTGAACATCTGGAAGTTCACAGTTCAAGTACTGTTGAAGCCTGGCTTGGAGAATTTTGAGCATTACTTTGCTAGCATGTGAGATGAGTGCAATTGCGCAGTAGTTTGAGTATTCTTTGGCATTGCCTTTCTTTGGGATTGGAATGAAAACTGGTTCCGGTCCTGTGGCCACTGCTGAATTTCCAAATTTGCTGATATATTGAGTGCAACACTTTCACAGCATGCTTAATGATGCTATCTTAACTATATTACTGGTATCAAAACTGTAGTTTGAAGTTGAGGGCATCATTTATTAAAACATTATTGTGATATTTGCTCGAAGTTTTTAATGTTTTATTTATTTAGTTTTTCCTGACAGTAAACATAAGGTTTCTGGATCAAGAGCAGACCAACTCTTTACTTGAATAAGATCTTAGTGACTGTTTCATATGCACCAAGTTCCTCATGGGAAAACACAGTGTGACTCAGATGCCACTTATCCATGCAAAATGTGGGTTTGCCTCATGGTAGAGAAATTCTAAAATTATGAATCTTAAAGCTTACTTAGGGCAGGCTTACACAACTTCCTTCTTCCCCTCAGGAAGAAAGAGACCTTATCTTTCTAAGGTAAACAAAATCTTTCTGTGGATAAGAGGTGAAAATCTCTAAATTCATTACCATTTGGGGAGATAAAACTCTAAACCACTAAAGAGAATGCATGATCTCTAACATCCAAGCTACTTGCTCATTTCTTGGTTGCTTCAGATTTTTACTCGGAAAGTTTAGACCATAAAGAAATAGAAAACTAGTCATGGAACATTGCTTCCTGGTACTGCTTTTATGCATAAGATAGTAACATTGTCCCTATTCTACCCACACAAAATCAACAAGTAGAAAGATGGACAAAGTACAGAAAACATATATTTGATGTTTAACAAAAGGCAGCAGGTAGAGAAAGGAAAACAATCAGGTGACTCTTACCATCACCCAGGTCTTCTGGCTATATGAAATATATGTGCATGCTCAGTTCCGTTCAACTCTTTATAACCCTATGCACTGTAGCCTGCAAGCTCCTTGGTCCATGGGATTTCCCGGGCAAGAATATTGGAGTAGGTTGCCATAAGGACTGTACGTTATATATGTATGTATCAGTTCAGTTCGGCTCGGTTCAATCTCTCAGTCGTGTCCGATCCCATGAATTGCAGCATGCCAGGCCTCCCTGTCCATCACCAACTCCCGGAGTTCACTCAAACTCATGTCCATCGAGTCAGTGATGCCATCCAGCCATCTCATCCTCTGTCGTCCCCTTCTCCTCCGGCCCCCAATCCCTCCTAGCATCAGAGTCTTTTCCAATGAGTCAGCTCTTCACATGGGGTAGCCAAAGTACTGGAGTTTCAGCTTTAGCATCATTCCTTCCAATGTACACCTAGGACTGATTTCCTTTAGAATGGACTGGTGGGCTCTCTTTGCAGTCCAAGGGACTCTCAAGAGTCTTCTCCAACACCACAATTCAAAAGCATCATTTCTTCAGCGCTCAGCTTTCTTCACAGTCCAACTCTCACATTCATACATGACCACTGGAATAACCATAGCCTTGACTAGACAGACTTTTGTTGGCAAAGTAATATCTCTGCTTTTGAATATGCTATCTAGGTTGGTCATAACTTTCCTTCCAAGGAGTAAGCATCTTTTAATTTCATGGATGCAATCACCATCTGCAGTGATTTTGGAGCCCCAAAAAGTAAAGTCTGACACTGTTTCCACTGTTTCCCCATCTATTTCCCATGAAATGATGGGACCAGATGCTATGATCTTCATTTTCTGAATGTTGAGCTTTTTTTTTCTTTTTTTTTTTTTTTTAATGTTGAGCTTTACGCCAACTTTTTCACTCTCCTCTTTAACTTTCATCAAGAGGCTTATCTACATATCTAAGGTTATTGATATTTCTCCCAGCAATCTTGATTCCAGCTTGTGCTTCTTCTAGCCCAGTGTTTCTCATAATGTACTCTGCATATTATTTAAATAAGCATGGTGACATACAGCCTTGACATACTCCTTTTCCTATATGTATGTATATGTACTCCAATTCAGGAAGGGAGCCAGCAAAACAGGGACCACTAATTTCACTCAATTGATGAAATAGGTATCAGAGTTGAAAAGGACAATGGAACTATAATTTACAGAGTTGAGCTACTGGGTTCAGATAATTCCCAGAAAGTAATTCCACATATATGAGTGAGTCACCTTGGAGATTTTAGTTTACTATCAATCTGATTATGTACCCTGAGGCCTGGGAAACACATATTCCAGGAAAAGAAAAATTACTAGGTAATGTCAAGTCAAAAAATTACAAGAGATCACAAAAGGATAGGAAAGACCCCTTTTAAATAATAGCACATTCATCAGAGATTCCCAAAAATCCTTACCTAAGAAGTGTAGTTAATTAACTTGAGAGCAAAATCTGTTCTACACCTATTCTAAGAGAGCTTACAAATATACATTTAAAAGTTCAAACTGATCTTCAAGCATTTTATCAGAATAGATTTGAAGATTAAAGAGTATCACAAAATCCAACACTCAACACTCTACAATGTATATATCTGATAATGCAAAAAATAAATAAGCTGAGGACTATGATACAAAATAAGGAGAAAAATAGTTAATAGGAACATAAACAGAAATGATAAAAATAATAAATGAATTTAATGGAAGAGAAAAGAAGGATATAAGAATCTCCAAAAATAAATTCTAAAAGAAAATAGTACACCTGAAATTTAACAGCACTTCAGGTACTATTGAAGAAAAGATTTTTTAAACAGAAAACATGAAATATATAAAATAAAGCACAAGAGAAAAAAAAGAAAAAAGATGACATAAGTGAATATACATATTCACTGAAAAATTAACCAGACTCTCTTTAAAACTAGAACAATATTAAGCATTCAAATATATACGTTACTTGAATACAAGAAAGAGAAGGGTATACACAAATAGTGAAACAAAAATACCTGAACAGTTTTTAAATTTTCAGTTCAGTTCAGTCGCTCAGTCATGTCTGACTCTGCAACGCCATGAATCGCAGCACACCAGGCGCCTCTGTCCACCACCAACTCCCGCAGTTCACTCAGACTCACCTCCATCGAGTCAGTGATGCCATCCAGCCATCTCATCCTCTGTCGTCCCCTTCTCCTCTGGCCCCCAATCCCTCCCAGCATCAGAGTCTTTTCCAATGAGTCAACTCTTCGAATGAGGCGGACAAAGTACTGGAGTTTCAGCTTTAGCATTATTCCTTCCAAAGAAATCCTGGGGCTGATCTCCTTCCGAATGGACTGGTTGGAACTCCTTGCAGTCCAAGGAACTCTCAAGAGTCTTCTCCAACACCACAGTTTCAGCATCAATTCTTTGGCGCTCAGCTTTCTTCACAGTCCAACTCTCACATCCATACATGACCACTGGAAAAAACATTAAATTTTATGAAAAGTCTAAGTGAAAAGACTCAGGAACCTCAACAAATTCAGACCAAGATAAACATACAGAACACCACACCAAAGCATACAGTATCAAATTACTGAAAGTCAATACTAAAAAAGAAAATCTTAAAACAGCCAGAGGTGAAAAACCCCTTACGTACAGAAAAATACAAGAATAAAAGCATGATTCTTATCTGAAATGATATGGGTGAAAAGAGAATGCACTGATCCTTTTGTAATGTTCAAGAAAACCACTGTCAATATCTAATTCTGTACCCAGACACATATTTTTCAAAAATGTAAGCACTTAAATTTTTTCAGATAGGTCAAATGGAGAGCATATATTGCCAGCAGACCTATATGAACACAAATTGTCATTAATCAGGAGTGATAGGATCACTTTCTCCTACACTGGGAAGATGACCAGGATGTCCATTCTGTTCAATGTTGTACTGGATATTCCAGCCAGTGCCATAAAACAAGAAAAAGAAGTATAAAAGAGAAGAAGATTGAAAACAAAGAAAAAAAACTGCCTTCATTTGGAGAGAGCAGGATTATTTACATTGAAAATGATTCTTTAAAGCTACAAAAACACTAAAGAACTAATAAGTTTAGTATTTTGCAAAATACAAGGCCAATAATTCATATCAGTTCTATTTCTATATTTCAGTATCAAATGATTGAACATTTAAAAATTTTAAATATGCCATTTATGATTGAAACCCAAAACTCAAACTACATAGAGACAAAATTAACAATATATCTCAACTAAAATATAAACATTTATTAAATACTGATAAGCGAAATTAAAGCACACAGTTGAACAGTAGTTGCAGGGATTGGAAGAGGGAGAATATGGACTTGCTGTTCTACAGGTACAAAGCTTCAGTTATATAAGAAAGTATCTTAGTCGGCTCTGGCTGTGGTAACAAAATGCTATAGACTAGGTGGCTTAAACAACAAAACATTTCTTCTCACGGTGATGAAGTTTCAGAAGTCAAAGATCACAGTGCTGGCTGATTCAGTGTCTGATGAGCCTCCTTTCCTGGCTTGCAGAACGCTACCTTTTTGCTATGTTCTCACATGAGGCCTGACAAGTTATCACAATTATCACATACGTCATGCTTCACACATGTGAAGCTTTTTTACAACTAGTATTCAATGAACACATTATTTATATAGTTAAATCCCTGGTGGCTCAGATTGTAAAGAATTCACCTGCAATGTGGGAGACCTGGGTTTGATCCCTGGGTTCAATCCCTGGGTTGAAAAGATCCCCTAGAGAAGGGCATGCAACCCATTCCAGTATTTTGCCTGGAAAATCCCCATGAACAGAGGAGCCTGATGGGCTACAGTCCAGACTTGACTAAGCACAGCACAGCTACATTAAATAAATGGTAACAAACTTGAAACTCACATTTTTACTTCATCTTTTTTCATAATGAATAATAACTACTTGTAGAAATTTTCATAAAGTAAATTTTTATATAATATTCATCTTTTTATATAAGTATGTTCACTATAAATAAATTAGTAAACATAGGATCACAATGTAGATCCATTACAACTGTGCAAAAATATGTGTTATTTTGCTTTTGTACAATGTTTTTAAGGTAAAAATATAACTAAAATATGTTATAGAGTATATATAAAAATATGTAGAAATCTATATAGAATAATATAAATGTCTTCTTATCTAATGTGCCCATAATCTAATAATAATTTGGGATTTTGACTAAGGATATATATTGTTTTTTTCATGCAAATTAATATTCTATAGATATTTGTATGAATATTGTAGAAGCATGCTTAATGTCTATTTTTCACTTCATGGAAACTTATTAATGGAATCATTAATGATTTTTAAAATTCCATACTGTTTTATATCCAGACAGCATCAAATTCTTCACTACTATTGATAATGTTGGAATAAACAACTTCATAGTTAAATTGTTGCACACTTTTATAAATATACATTGAAATACATTTCAAGAAATTTGACTCCATGTCAATGATTATCTTTATGACAATGTGGTTTAAGATAGCCTTCCAGAAATGTTATCTCAACTTCAATCTGCAGAAATATCTTTTGAACGGTTCTAATACCTTATTTCTTTGTAACACTCCATAATGAAGTCATCTTATTTGATAGGTAAATCTAGCAAATTCAAGAAATAACATGTTCAAGCATATGTCTATATATGCTAAAATGTGGATTATTTTCCACTGGATTCATTTCCTTAAGTATTGAAAATATCAAAAACAACATGCAATTAATTTTTCTAGTTTAGTTGTTGCAACGAATTTTTTGTGGAAAATAACCTGAGAGAAGTAATTAATCAATATTAATAAATGCTATCACCTTTGAAAAAATAAATTATCATAACTGACCTTTCTATTCTCTTCAGAGTACTGAAATTTTGAACACCTTCTTATTAAGAATAGTACCTCCAATGAAACAATTCTACTCACAATTTTGGATAAAGAGATATTTTTTCCAATAAAATAAAACTTAAGCATCTAAAATAATATACACTGAAACAAAGTAGACAATACTTTAACATATGCTATTGAAAATTCCTAATTTCTTGTTATAAATTAGGAGACACATATCTCCATATATATTAATATATTTATTTATAGCTGTATTATCTGAACAATAAAATTATTGTATTATCAATAGTTCCTTTCCTAATCAGGAAGCAAAATAGAAAATTTGAAAAATCTTATAGAAAAACTCAAAATAAAAATTGAGATAATACAAATATATAACAGTACTAAATTTGTTTTGCAAGTATTTCATTCTTCGCATTCAAAATTTAAAAAAATAAATTGAAATCAAAACTATTGTTATAAAATAAGAAAGGATATACTACCACCTAGTGGTTAATGGATTTACTCTAGGGTAATATTTCACCTGCATATATTCTTAGAAACTGTACCTCAAGGGAGGCTGGTGGCCAAACATCCTACAGTTAAATAACTTAACTAAATAGTTATCAAAAATTACTTGATTATTAAGCATATTATTATATATTTTATATTTTCTTGCTTTCACCTTAAAAATCTGAGCACTTTTGTAACAAGAATATGAATGGTGAATATGAATGACTGTATAAAAGAATAAAATAATATCTCAATTTAAGAATCCAGTGAAAAATCTTCTCTACTTCTGTAGAGAATGAAGTGATTACTTTTTAGAGATCATTAAATACACAAATGTTACATTTAGACTATTATTTTGAGTAAAGAAATAAATTTAAATTTTTTACATACTGGTAAAAATTGAAAATAGCTATATTATAATAATAATCAAATTGAACATTAAACAGTCAATTAATCATTTAAAGGAAAATATCTTAAAGACCATTAGGGACAAAATAATTCAGGAAAAGGAAACAAATAGGGAAATGCTTTCAAGGAATTGATCTACATCTATATTGGTTTCTGTAATGAACAGTGGATGTTTTCCAATTTTTCTTTTTTGCCTTTGTTAGTGCTTGTGTGTAAGGGTGTATGCATGTGTGTGAAAGTGTTTATTTTGTTTTATATAATACTTAACATAATAATTTTATTATAAGATGTCTTTTAGTTAAAATTTCTAAGCCATATACATAAGCACTGTATGTGAAGTCATCTTTTTTTAAAAATCAAAGTAATATCAAATCACTTAACTAAAATTATTACTTTAACTAAATATTTAAATTACATTTTTACCATTTAGCCATGGGCTCCATTCAGTTATCTGTGAATTTCAAATTTGAATCATATAATACTGCAGGAGAGAGGCGATGAGGTTTTTTAATAAGGACTCCTTATATAATCACTATTATATCAAGAATCAATATTGTGTCACAAAACCCTGGAATACAGAACTCTTGCTCTTAGGTGGACTGTAGCATTCAATCAGTACCAGGACATTGGTATAAGAAAATAAGAAGTCAGACTTCTTTTTTTTTTTTTTTCATTAATTCACCAAATACATGATGACTACATTTTAAGGGCATCCAAGGTGCCCTTAAACATGAGAATGCAGCAATGACAAACTGAATTTAACTGGCATGATCTTTGTTCTAAAGGAATTATTTCTTTTTGGAAATCATAGTCACACATAAGAAAAATGTCAGATTAAACATGGAAAGACTTGAACTTGGGTAAAGAGACAATCATGAAATAGGCAGAAAGCATGGATCCTAGACATCAAGGAAGCATGGAAATTAAAAAAAAAAAATCAGGTATTGTCAAAGGAGAAGGGTAGCATAAGTGAATGAGCAAATATGTCAAGAGACAGGAACCTAATGAGAAGGAGCAGAGGCCAGAAATTGTATGACTCTACAGACCAGATACAAAGTTTACATTTTCCTTGAAGGATTTTTTTTTTAATTTTTGCTTTCATAAATGAGGACAAAATATCAATAAAATAAAAAGATACAGAAAGAGGAGCATATTTGGACGGGAATGGGGAGGAAGCAAATTCAAAGCAGACAGGTTGAGATGGAAGACGTCTATGTACATTTTATTAGGCAAAAGGACTATGAATGGAGTGGACAGTGGGTGATTTCATTTAAGCAATTACAGCTGTCAAATAAAAAGACCATATGACTGTTATTTAAAGGTTTGTGGCAACTCTACAAGTCTATCAGTGACATTTTCCCACCAGCTTTTGTTCATGTCTTGTCTCTATGTCACATTTCAGTAATTTTCAAAGTATTTCAAACATTTTCCTTATTATAGCATTTGTTATGGTGGTCTGTGATCAGTGATACTGTGAGCATTTTTAGCAAGGTTTTGCAATTAAAGTATATACGTCTTTTAGACCTAATAGTCTACAAGTTAGATTTAATATCCTAAAAGCTATCTAATGCCTAATAGTATACAGCACAGTCAGAACCTAACTTCCATAAGTACTAGGAAACCAAAATTCCATGTGATTCACTTTATTGCAATGGTCTGGAACCAACCCTGTAATGTCTCCAAGGTATGCTTATAGTGAAATAATCTAATGTTTGTTGTCTTCTAACACGATACAAATAAAAACACACAACAGCAATTATTGAAGTGATTTTTTAAACCCTCCTCCCTACACACTTACTCCTCAAAAATATTTATCCTGCACGATATAAAAAAATCTATAATTTTACTGCTGAGAAAAATCCACAATGTAGACTGATCCATAATGAAATTGACTTGGGCCTATATAAATAGTAAAAGAGAAACCAAAGCAATGAAGTGTTGGCAGTGGGGAAAAGGGTTTATTCTGATTTAAAAGAAACAGATGATCAGTACATACCAATTGCAATATATGAATTTTGATGGATGTTAAAACCAAAGAAAATATAGGCAGCACTGAGTCATTTGGAAATGTAAACTAAATATTTGATGATGTGTATAATTAGTACAAATATTCTCAAGGTGAAAATGGCATCAGTATTCTCACTGTTGGAAAATCCATGATGAATTATTTGGAGATGATGTGTTATGAAGACTACACTTTATATAGAGTGGGTTCAAGAAACAACAAAGTATACACAATTTGATGAGTTTGGATGTATGCAAATGTCCATGAAACCAGCAGTGCAATCAAAGGAAAAAACATATTTATTACCTGTAAAACATTGCTTGGGTTTCTTTTCTTTTCTTTTTTTAATTTGGTTAGCACACTTAACATGATATCTACCCATCAACAAAATGAAAAGGCAACTTACTGAATAGAAGAGTGTTGTTTGCATATCATATATCTGATAAGGGGTTAATATCCAAGCTGTATAAAAATGATCAAATTCATATTATTAGATAGCAAAATACAAACAATCCAATAAAAATGGATAGGAAATCTGAATGGATAATTTTTCCAAAGAAAATATACAGATGGCCAACAGATACATGAAAAGATGCTCAACATTGCTAATTATCAGGAAAATGCAAACCAAAATCACCATAAGATAACACCTCACACCTGTTGGAATGTTTATTATCAAAAAGATAAGAAATGACAAGTGTTGGCAAGGATATGGAGAAAAGGAATCCTTGTGCACTGTAGGTGGGGATGTAAACTGATGTAGCAACTATGGAAAACAGTATGGAGCTTCCTCAGAAAAATAAAAATAGAGGTACCATATGATCAAGAAATTCCAATTTTGGGTTCTTATCCAAGAAATATAAACACACTCACATGAAAAGTTATATGCCCTCACATGTTCACTGGAGCATTATGTTCAACAGCCAAAAATGAAACAACATAAGTATCCATCCACAGATGAATGGATTAAATAATGTATGTGTGTGTATATATACATATATGAAGTATGCATGTGTGTTTATATATATATAATCATGTACATAAAATGGAATATTATTGAGTCATAAAAAATAATGAAATTCTGTCATTTGTCAACACGTACGGGCCTTGAGGACATTATGCTAAGTGAAATAAGTCAGATAGAGAAAGAAAAATATCATATGCTGCTGCTGCTGCTGCTGCTGAGTCGCTTCAGTCGTGTCCGACTCTGTGCAACCCCATAGACAGCAGCCCACCAGCCTCCCCAGTCCCTGGGATTCTCCAGGCAAGAACACTGGAGTGGGTTGCCATTTCCTTCTCCAATGCATGAAAGTGAAAAGTGAAAGTGAAGTCGCTCAGTCTTGTTGGACTCCTAGCGACCCCATGGACTGCAGCCCATCAGGCTCTTCCGTCCATGGGATTTTCCAAGCAAGAGTACTAGAGTGGGGTGCCATTGCCTTCTCCAAAACACCATATAATATCACATATATGTGAAATCTAAACAAACAAACGAAGCTCACTACCAGAGGCAAGCAGAGCATGTGGTTGTTGGGGTGGATTTGGGTGTGAAACAGGTGAAGGGAGTTAAAATGTACAGCCATCCAGCTGGAAGTCATGAAAATATACCATTTGGCAACAGTAGTTAAAAATAAATACTCTATTGCATATCTGAAAGTTGCTGAGAGTAGATTTGAAAGCTCTCACCTCAAGAAAAAAAAATTTCTATGTATAAATAAAAAGGGACCTTCTCAACAATTTCTTTTAGTGTTTAATCCAGTATTGTTGATTATGGGCCCTGTGCTGTACATTGTATCTCTAGAACTAGTTCATGTTACATTACTGAAACTATACTGACTGAACATTGGTGTAGTTTCTCCCCGTTTCTCCCTCCCAGTGGTTTCTGGGAGCCATTGTTCTATTTGCTTATTATTTAAATATTTTAGGTTTCTCATACAAGTAGTATCATGTAATATTTATCCTTCTGTCCCTGGTTTATTTCACTTAACATAGTCCTCCCACTATATGTGTAGTAGTATCTTATTGTAGCCTTAATTTACATAAGCTCTGTTGTTTAATATAGTTAAACATCTTCTGATACTTTTACTGGCTCTTTGATTATACATCTTTGTGACGTGATCATTACAGGCTTTTGCCATTTGTCTATTGGATTGCATGCCTCTTTCATATTGGGCTTCTCTGGTGGCTCAGATGGTAAAGCGTCTGCCTGCAATGCAGGAGATCTGGGTTAAATCCCTGTGTTGGGAAAATCCCCTGGAGAAGGAAATGGCAACCCACTCCATTACTCTTGCTTGGAAAATTCCATGGACTGAGGAGCCTGGTAGGCTACAGTCCAAGGGGTTGCAAAGAGTCAGACAGGACTGAGCGACTTCACTTTCACTTTCATATCGATTTTTAATATATAGAGATATAATCTTGATATAACTTCTTAGTTTTACATGTATTCAGTTCAGTTCAGTTCAGTTCAGTCTCCCAGTCCTGTCTGACTCTTTGCGACCCCATGAATCACAGCACACCAGGCCTCCCTGTCCATCACGAACTCCCAGAGTTCACCCAGACTCACGTCCATCGAGTCAGTGATGCCACCGAGCCATCTCATTCTCTGTTATCCCCTTCTCCTCCTGCCCCCAATCTCTCCCAGCATCAGAGTCTTTTCCAATGAGTCAACTCTTCGCATGAGGTGGCCAAAGTACCGGAGTTTCAGCTTTAGCATCATTCCTTCCAAAGAACACCCAGGGCTGATCTCCTTTAGAATGGACTGGTTGGATCTCCTTGCAGTCCAAGGGACTCTCAAGAGTCTTCTCCAACACTGCAGTCATATGTATTAAGAATATCTTAATTTAAAAAAAAATTTTTTAACCTACTTGGCTTTTTTGATAATAGTTTCATTGTTTTACTTTCAAGTAAAAATCTGTAATTTGTCCAGAATTGATTTTCCTATATCATAGACAGTAAGGTTGTAATTAATTTTTTCCATATATATAAACACATCAACCAACATTATATGTATTAAAGAATTATAACTTTAAACCTGCCCTGAAGTATCATCTAGGCCATAAGTTGACTGAATATATAATTGTAGGTTTCTGTTTGTACCTCTGTTTCATTCTGTTAGGCATATTTATCTTTGTCTATCTTTGTCAGACAGTGCATTCATTAGATAGTGCTAGAGAGGATTAGTGAGATAACACTGCTGCAATTATTCTAGAGTTTTAATCGGGCATGATATTTGGTAGTTTATATCCTCCACCTTTATTTGCCTTCACATTTAAGATTTCCTTTGCATTACTCACCATTTTCATTTCCAAATGAGACATACAATCTGTTAAATTTTACAATCAGAACATATTAAGGTACTGACTGAGATTGCATTGGATACAGACAAGCAATTGGGCATAAAGTACATTTTTTAAAATATTGAGTCAGTCAATCCATAAACAGAGTATATCCCATTGTTTTTGAGAATGTATTTAATTATTCTCTGTAATGTATTGGGTTCCTGTATAAAGTTATTAACTTTTTTTTTTTACATTTGTATTTTAAAAAGATGAATTCAAAGGTTAATGCAAGTTAACAAGTTGTTTTATTTTGGGAATTACATTTTCTAAGTGTTTTTGCTAACATGTTGAATAAATATTTTTAAATCAATCTGTATGTCAACTTTCTCAATTCCCTTATTAATTCTAATGGTACAACTGTAATTTATTTGATTCTTTTATGTACATAATTATGTATCTGTAAATAATGACCACTTTATTTTCTGATCACTTTAACATTAATTATTTATTGTCTTCATTGTAGTACTTGAAATTTCTAATTTATATGATGATATATACAAATATATAGAAAAATTTATGAAAAACAAGAGGAATATAGGTGAGCATATGAATATAGATGCGGCTTCCATGGTGGCTCAGATGGTAAAGAATCTGCCTGCAATGCAGGAGACTTGGGTTCAATCCCTGAGTCAAGAAGATTCACTGGAGAAGAGAATGGCTACCCACTCCAGGATTCTTGCCTGGAGAATTCCATGGAGTGAAGAGCCTGGCAGGCAACAGTTCATAGGGTTGCAAAGAGTCAGATAGACTGAGTGATCATGTGTCTGCAAGTAGGTATGAATATAGATATCATATAAAAGCATAAATCAAGGAATGTATGAGTTGCAGAGGATTAAATAAGACTTAAGGAGGAAATCAACTCCTTGAGTCAATTGGAGTGACAAATATTGGCTTAAGGAGTAAATAGATGGGGAAACAGTGGAAACAGTGACAGACTTTATTTTGGGGGGCTCCAAAATCACTGCAGATGGTGACTGCAGCCATGAAATTAAAAGATGCTTGCTCCTTGGAAGAAAAGTTATGACCAATCTAGACAGCATATTAAAAAGGAGAGATATTACTTTGCCAACAAAGGTCCATCTAGTCAAAGCTATGGTTTTTCCAGTAGTCATGTATGGATGTGAGAGTTGGAGTGTGAAGAAAGCCGAGCATTGAAGAACTGATGCTTTTGAACTGTGGTATTGGAGAAGACTTTTAAGAGTCCCTTGGACTGCAAGAAGATCCAATCAGTTCATCCTAAAGGAAATCAGACTTGAATATTCATTGAAAGGACTGATATTGAAGCTGAAACTCCAATGTTTTGGCCATCTGATGTGAAGAACTGACTCATTTGAAAAGACCCAGATGCTGGGAAAGACTGAAGGTGGGAGGAGAAGGGGACAACAGAGGATGAGATGCTTGGATGGCATCACTGACTCAATGGATGTGAGTTTGAGTAAACTCCGAAAGTTGGTGATGAACAGGGAAGTCTGGCGTGCTGCTGTCCATAGGGTTGGAAAGAGTTGGGCACAACTGAAAGACTGAACTGAACTGACTGAATTAGTTAATTCTCAGAAATGTGAAGTTTGAGTGTATTGCATAAAAGCAACTTTTCATTGTTTTCCTTTGAATATCCTACAGTAGTGATATATGCCATCATTCTGATTTTTTAAATTTTATTATTATGGGAAATTTTAGCAGGTATTTTTTGTGACAAATGCTCTGTCACTCTCTGTATAGGATATCCACAGGACAACCATCAGGCACAATGATTTGTTTTTAAAGACACATAGGATTCAGGAATGTGACACTCATGGTTACCGCCTACAGCAAAAGATACCAGTTAAAATCAGCAAAGAGAAAAGCTGAGGAGCATGAAAGAAGTCTGGGAGAAATTAGGTGGAAGAGGCTCGTATTCCCTCTCTGTGGATTTTCACAGGATATACTTATTTCTTCCAAGAAAGATGTGTGACAACACGTGCAAAGTGTTGCCAACCATGGGCACACCTGAGACTTAGCCAGGATTTTTACTAAGAAGAGTCATGTAAGTATGTAGTGTTTGCATGACTGACATCCAGTATTCAGATTTCAGACCATCAGAACAAAAGCAGGTAGTCATTTTTAACTACATTGGTAGCATAAACCACCTGGTCATATTACTAAGATGTGGCCCAAGGTTTCGGGTGTACCAAAACAATTTTCAGACTGATTATTTCTAAAGCTTTATTCCTAAGAGCTGACCAAAAGCCAATCCTGAAAATAGACTGTTAGACCTTTCTTGAAAAAAGTATAGTTTTAGAGCAACCCAACCTTGCTGAGTAACTCTGTCCTGTATACAACCTCATGAATTTTTGTATGGTATGTATATATATATATATATATATATGTATATATATTCCTGGTGTTTGCTAAAAACTCTGCTCCAAAGTCTTAGATTTGCTACAGGCTACAAAGAAAATGTAATTTATTTTTAAAAATAGCTCTTAACTTGGCTTTGTTATTAACACAATATTTTATTATAATAACTTTCATTATATTTATCTGTAACATGCTGTGTCTATGCTGCTGCTACTGCTGCTAAGTTGCTTCAGTCATGTCTGACTATGTGCAACCCCATAGACAGCAGCCCACCAGGCTCCCCCGTCCCTGGGATTCTCCAGGCAAGAACACTGGAGTGGGTTGCCATTTCCTTCTCCAATGCCTGAAAGTGAAGTCGCTCAGTTGTGTCTGACTCTTTGCAACTCCATGGGCTGCAGCCTACCAGGCTCCTCCGTCCATGGGGTTTTCCAGGCAAGAGTACTGGAGTGGGGTGCCATTGCCTTCTCCACATGCTGTCTATACATCTGTGTAAATACATACTTGATATTCTGAATTCATTATCATATTCAAAAATATGGTTCTGGCTTTGTATTTGTGTGAAAAGTTTTCATATTTAAAAAAGTAATCTATTCTCTTTTCTTGGCATTCTTGAGAGACCCTTGGACTGCAAGGAGAATAAACCAGTCAGTCCTAAAGGAAATTCGTCCTGAATATTCTGTCACTCCTAAAGGAAATGAAGTCTGAATATTTATTGCAAGGACTGATGCTGAAGCTGAAGCTGCAATACTTTGGCCACCTGATGCAAAGAACTGACGCATTGGAAAAGACCCTGATGCTGGGAAAGATTGAAGGCAGGAGAAGGGGACAACAGAGGATGAGATAGTTCGCTGGCATTACCGACTCAGCTGGATGGCATCACTGACTCGATGGACATGAGTCTGAGTGAACTCCGGGAGTTGGTGATGGACAGGGAGGCCTGGCGTGCTGTGATTCATGGGGTCACAAAGAGTCGGACACGACTGAGTGACTAAACTGAACTGAACTGAACCGACTCAACAGACATGAGTTTGAGCAAGCTCTGGGAGTTGGTGATGGACAGGGAAGCCTGGGGTGCTGCAGTCCATGGGAGAGCAAAGAGCTGGACATGACCAAGCAATTGAACTGAACTCCTTAATTTATATTCACTATTATTATACCTCTAGTGAGTGCATTTTTTTTTTGTCTACTTCCCTATTGTTCTTGGGACTTTTAAATGTGTGATGTCTAAGTTTATATATTTAATAAAATGTTTATTGATATTGTCTCAGCTCATTAATGTTCTTAAACATGTTGTAAAATATATTAAAGTTAAATTTTTATAAACATTTCTGGTGTTTTCCCTGATCTGGTTCTTGATCTTGTTGAGTCATATCTATATAACCATTACTTTTGAGCTTTCTGTAGTCATATTGTTAGATTATAAAGTTAATAATTTGTATTAGGTAAAAATGCATATATGGAGATAGATAAATTAGGGATGACATTAAAGGATTATTACTCGTATCATCAGAGATATACAAGTCAACCAACAAAATATAAACATGAGTTCAGAAACATATCCACACATGCATGATCACCTGATTTGCAACAACTGTGACCAGCTTTTCTGTGCAGTAGAGAAAGGATAGGCTTCAATAAGTAATACTTAATTAATTATCTATGAACCAAAAATTCTTACTCTTTACATAATACTGTGATAAAAAATTAGTTCAGGAAAGCCAGTGATTTTATGCATACCCATTAAAAAGCTATACTTTTTGCTTGAAAATTTAAAAATAATATATTTATGATATAACATATGAAGCTTTCTTATTTAGCAAAGGCAAAGTGTTTATCATAAAAAAAGAATGATAAATCAAACTGCATTAAATTTAAGAAATTATGTTCATGAAAGGATACCATTAGGAAGTAAAAAGATAGGACTACAGTGAAAGAATATATTCGTGAAATACATATCTAAGAAAGTATGTTATGAAATATGCATAAAGGAATATTACACAGAGGTAGAAACATACGACCTAATTTAGAATAATAAGCAAAGGACTTCACACTTTGAAAAGATGGATACCTCAAAGACCAAAAGGCATACTTAAAAAGTTGCTTTACTTCATAAACTTTTATGCATTCAATTCCCTGGAATGCTTATCAGAAAGTTTAAAATGAAAAAACTAGCAATACTTGGTGTTAGCTAAATTACAGAGTGACCAGTATTCACATCTGTTGATGGTGGATGTATAAATTGAAATAACCACATTAGAAAATTATTTGACAATATCTACTTAATACTGGCTTCCCTGGTGGCTCAGTAGCTAAATAATTCGTCTACAGTGCAGGAGACCCAGGTTTAATCCCTGGGTTGGGAAGATTCTCCTGGAGAAGGAAATAGCTACTCACTCCCGTATTCTTGCCTGGAAAATTCTATGGACGGAGGACCCTGGTGGGCCACAGACCATGAGGTCTCAAGAGCAGGACACAAAGTAGTGACTAAGCCACCACCACTTAACATTAGCATTAGGTATGAATTGACAGTTTCATTTCTAGCTATATTCTCAATACAGATGAGAATATATTTTACTAGAACAAATGTACCATATGAGCTGAAGCAGCATTATTCATAAGTTTATGAACAAAAATATGCACAAGTATCATTCTTATCTTTCAACAGAATGGTTAAATAAACACTTTATACCATTAAGTGCTAAATGGTAATAACATGAAAAATATACATATGAGAATGCAAGAACATGAATATAAATAATATTATTGTTGAGAGAAAGAAGCTATAGAAGAATACATACACTTGTTTTATATTTATATGAATTTCAAAAATGGGAATAATACTGTGTGTTCTTAGAAATGGTCATAGAATAACCTAAGTTCCAGATCATGAATAGCAGTGAATAGAATTAAACATGAGAGCTTCTGAGACTCTGGTAAAGTTAATATTGTTTTTCTTGATCTGAGTGCTCATCATGTGATGTGTTTGCTTTGTAGTACTGCATGTTGTTGCTGTTGCTGTTATTCAGTTGTTAAGTCACATCCAACTCTTTGTGACCCCATAGACTGAAGCATGCCAGGCTCTTCTGCCCTCCACTATCTCTCAGAGTTTGCTCAGATTCCTGTCCACTGAGTTGGTGATGCTATCTAACCACCTCATCCTCTGCTGTCCCCTTCTCCCTTTGCCTTCAATCTTTCCCAGCATCAGGGTCTTTTCTAATGAGTCAACTCTTTACATCAGATAGCCAAAGTATTGGAGCTTGAGCTTGAGCTTCAGCATCAGTCCTTGCAATAAATATTCAGGCTTCATTTCCTTTAGGAGGGACAGATTTGATCTCCTTGCAGGCCAAGGGACTCTCAAGAGTCTTCTCCAACACCACAGTTCAAAAGTTTCAGTTCTTTGGCATCCAGCCTTCCTTATGGTCCAACTCTCACATCCAAACATGACTACTGGAAAAACCATAGCTTTAACTTGATGGACCTTTGTTGGCAAAGTGATCTCTCTGCTTTTTAATACGCTCTCTAAGTTTGTCATAAAGCTTCCCTTACAAAGAAAAAGCGTCTTTATGTTCAATGGCTGCAGTCACCATCTGCAGTGATTTTGAAGCCCAAGAAAATAAAATCTGTCACTGCTTCCACTTTTTCTCCTTTTATTTGCCATGAAGTGATAGGACTGGATGTGTGATAATTCATCTAGCTATACATTATTAAATGTATAATTTTCTTCATGCTCATATCACTTCAGTGGTAATTTCACTTTAAATCAGTATAAATGATTTTAGAAATTAAAAAAAAATGTGATTGATATCTTGGTTATAAAATAATTTTATTAAAAATAAATGTTTTACAGTATTATGAATTAATTTCATAGCATCTCCTTAATCTCTCTAACTCATTCTTCTATATTTATTTGATCACGTCTGACATAATAGATTAAAAAATAATAATTTTATGGCTATACATTCCAGCTCCATCTTACAATATAAAATTTGGAGAAACAGAATGCTGTATATTTTGACCCTAAGGTTCATGGATCAAATGGAAGTTCTTAGAAATCAGATCCCAAATGGAAGAAAAAAAATTACCTTCACAATAAGAAGTGCTGAAAAAATATAATTTAAAATCATAGAATCAGATTCAAATACATTTCTGTACTTTATTAGGAACAGAAGTGGGATAGATGAGCACTGCCAGTCATTAATGCATGGGTATAGCATTTAATGAAGGATGCGTTTAAGTTCGTGGATATCTTCTGGAATCCACCAGAAAGGTCCTAGGAACCTCTCCCTTCTGGAATCTGGGTAAGACAGCTCTGTATTGTCTCACAGAGGTTTTTATTGCAATAAAAGTCCAGTTAATCAAACAATAAATTTCTCATCAATGCCTTCTTTACTGGTCTTTTTCCTTTTCCTCTCTCACTTTCTCCTTGCCCCGTCACCCCTTTTTATCATTCCTGAATTTACCTCCGAGTTGAACTTCATGCATGACAATTCTTATCAAGTACTATTTCTTCAGAACACAATCTATTATAATGCAAACCTGAAGGCAGATTTAAATTTATATATGAATCTCACTAGGATATTTACAAGATTATTGAATTTAGGAATTTAGAAATTATTGAATTTAATCTTAAAGGAATTCTTTGAGAAAAATGCTGGCCCTATACACAGTTAATATTTTTGCCTATTTCCTAGCAATTATGGAAGACTATCAATTAAGTAAGAAAGAAGACAGCTCTACAATCTTTATATTTTTCACGTTAAAAGTCATCATTTTTATTATGAGATATAGAAAACATGTGTTTTCTTTTAATTATAATGGACAATAATTTGTTTTATTAAGCTGTCACTTTTCTCTGTTGCTTCTTTCAAAATATATTCCCCCCCCCACCTTTTTTGCTCTTGATTATTTGTTTTTAACTGTCAGAAAACGTTGTCTTATAAAAATTGTGCTATTCATATGAGGCACCTCAAATGATTTTAGAATAAACTGGAACATAAATAAACAGCTAATGTGCTAGAAATAGGAACATAAAGAGCATTAGACTATATGATTTACTCTCAATTTTTTCCTGTCAGGGATCTAGGACATCATCTACTCTGTAACTCTGTCAGTGTATAAAATGCAATGACTGTTTCATAGCTAATTTCTTCAAATAATATTTATGTCTCTTTTGGAGGAAAAAATATGAAGAAGTTAACCATCAGAACTCAAAAGCACTTAGAAAGAGACCAGAGCAGAGACGAGAACATTTCAAGCAAAGCATCTTTGTTGCAAAAATAACTTGATTTTTAGTGCAAAGACTTCAAAGTTACATTGAATAATTTACAGGTTGCTTGCTTTAGTTCTTCCTAATTCACCTACATTGTCAACAAGAGCAAGAACTAACAACAGGCAATGAAAAGTAGAACACATATATATTATAGTATATATTTTAATATTATTTTAATATCTAGAGAAAAATTAGAAATATTACCAATACTTATTTACTTTCCCTCCATCTTCACTCCCTGCGTTCATTTAAAAAACATGAAAAATAATAATAATAATAATAAACAAGAAACTTTTAAGACTATTGCTCCAGAGTTCTGACCATATTTTTCTAGGTTTATTTGTATGTCCTAGATGGAATTTTAATTAGAGGATGTCATTACTATACACTGAGCTACTATATATAATTTACAAAAACACATTTCTGCAATTTTTGAGGAAAGTGACAATAAAGTTCATTTGGTAAAAAATATACAACAGCTCCAGAAAAAGTACACAAAAACATACTACTGTAGAATTTCTCTTTTTCAGTATGATTCCAGAATCATCTACTTTCAACAAATGCCAGTATGTTACTCAGAATCATCTGTAATTCCATTTTTTTAAAAATATTCATTTCTAGTTAACACAGTAAACCTTGAGAGAATTAGTTTTGAGCTGGGAGAGAATGCATAGTGATAGAGATGGAACACTAGGCGTGTTCACAGAACTTTAGTACATTCTCAGTACTTATTGCATCTGAACTACATCCAATTTAGAACAGAATGCTGGACAAAGTGAAGGATGTGATGAGTAAGATTAAATAGTATCAGCCTCCTTATGAACACCATGCCTCTCAAAATCACCAAAAGCATCATAGCCAGATACTGTCTCAAATGGAGCCCTATGGCATTAAAAATAACTTTTCCTCAAGTGATTACCTCAGGTTATCTTGGCTTTGCTCCAAAAATCTCCTATTAGCAATTGCTTAGCTTCCATAAAAGACATAGATATGCTGCAGATGCTTCAGTTACTCTGTCAAGTCACAGGGGATAAGTGACTGAGAATGATGTACAGCAAGAGAGCACTTTCCACTCAGAGCTCATCTCATCAGCCACATTTCAAATGAACTGCTTCCTGATTACCCACAATCCTTTGCTCTCTAGGTCTTTCCAGCATGATGTGAATGTAAAGAAAGTAATATTCTCTGTCGTATTGAGAAAGTCGAAGCTCTTGTGAACTAAATTATGGCACAAATGTAGAGAATGGCCTTATACCTGAGGTGGTATGTTTTAGTCCTTGTTGTGTGAAACCAAACTTCTGATATACTCTGTTTATCAGAATAGGGGAAAGAGGCATTCAAGATTAATTGTTGTATGTCTGATTCTGACACCAGGGAATTGACCACATCCACTGAGAAGAGGATATACAGAAAAAAGAAGAAAATTGTAATTTTGTCATAGAGGTGTTACCAACCCTGCATCTTTTTAATCTTTGGTGATAGTACTGATACCACCACATCAATGTGCATGCACACATGTGCACACACAGGGATCTGATATTGCTTATAATTTACTATAGCCAGGAAGGAGGAATTCCGAGGATTTCTTCTGAATCTTATATAATAAAAATAGTTAGACCTTAATTCAGGGTTCATGGTTTGGAATAATAAACACACAGGCCTACTATGAAGGGTCAGTTTAGTCAAACATGGGTTTATCACCAGGTGCTTGTATACATCTCTTTGTGATATCCCAGGTAGCATCATGGATCTTTAACATTGGCATTATTTTAGAGTTACTTTTTAAGATTTGTTTATATTTTTTTAATATAAATTTATTTATTTTAATTGGAGGTTAATTACTTTACAATATTTATTGGGTTTGCCATACATCAAAAAGCACCAATAATGCTTTTTTGTAAAGCAGAGTTACACAGGTAAATACCCAAAACTTAGAGACTGGAATAAATGAGAAAATGATTATATGTTCTTAGTGATACAGTAATGTTGTATTCTTAAGGGACACTGAACATTAGAACTGACTCATATTTGGAAAATTGATAAAAGGCCATTATTCTCTAAAGCAGATATTCATGAACTGTTGCTGATGGGCCAAATCCAGCTTGATACCTGTTTGCAAAAATAGTTTTAATGAAAACACTCAGTTTGGTTGCAAATTGTCTATGGATGCTTTCACACTTCAATGACAGAGTGGAATAATTTTAACAGAGGTCATAAGGCCCACATTGTCTAAAATATTCACTATGCAGCCCTATATAGAATAATTTTTATAATTTCTGCTCTAAATAGTTAACTGGAATCTTACTCCAATTATTGTTATAAATTTTCTTTATATAGCTAAATAATATCTTACTGTTTCTATCAGTTTAATGTGTAGATAACTAAGGACACAAAGCAAGGTATCTCTATGAAATATACCAAGTATTATTCAAATTTATTAATCAAAGAAACTTCTAGGAAGCTATAAATATTCCCAGGTTCACTATGTTCTAAATCAGGTTCTCTGATTTAGCATCCCTATGATAAAATTAAGATATATGAATTTTGTCAGGAGTCATAAGTAATGATTAGGACAACTTTGGAAAAAAAACAGTTAGACAACTTTGGAAAGAAGACAATTTACAAATAACTACTTATTAAGCTTGCTTTACTATTAAGCATATTAACCATAATTAAGCAAATCCAGGTTCAGGTAGCTAAATGCTCCCAACTAGGATTAGTATTAATATATTTGAATACTTCTATCTCTACTAAGTTTAAAGAGGTTTTTTTTTGTTGTTGTTGTTGTTTTTTTTTTTATTTTTTTCAATGTTGTCTTTTCGAAACCATACTCCGTGAGATTCTCATGAAACAAAAACCTGACCTGATCTGACAGACATACTGGACAGGAAAACACAGAATTCTTTCACATGTAGATTTGTTTTGTTTTGTTTTAGTTTATGCTTTTCCTACTTGTATATATGTGGTTTGTGTGTGTTTGTGTGTTAATGTGCTCAAGTGTACTAAAGTTGTCAAAGACTTCACTATTTTCAAATTCAATACATTTTCCTGTCCATGAATGACTTTTCAGCAGTACTTGAAACATTTATGTAACAATAATTACCACACAATCTCATTATTTTAATCACTAAAATCTAAAATTCCAGTTCTATTTGTATATCTCTAAATATTTATGTAATCTTGCTTTTACATCAAATCTATCTACCATTAGTCTAATCTAAAGTCATTATGATCTCCCCCTTTTAAGCTGATTCATGTGTTTCACCCTTGTATATTGGTGAGGTACACAAATATAGTCAGAATCTTTCTTTTGAAATCAATAATAGTAATATTATTACATGTTTATATGTAATCCTTCCATGGATTCCCATTGCCCCTCAGACAATCGTCCAAATGCCTTAGTAAAACTTGAGTTAGATTCCAATTCTTTTTACACCCATCTTTGACTCTTGTCATTCTCCACTCTCCTTGCTCAGTCATCATGTACACTGTGACATCTGTCAGACTACAGATATCTGCCTAGAAGACCCTTCTGTTTTTGTCCCACTACATTTATTTCAACTACCTTCTACTTGAGATCTTCTAAAATACAGGTGTAGGACTTCCCCTGGTTGCTCAGTAGTTAATACCTTCCAAGGCAGGGAACAAGAGTTCATTCCTTGGCCCAGGAAGATCTCACATGCCAGGGAGCAAAAAAACCCATGAGCCACAACAAGAAAAGCCACTGCAATGAGAAGCTCACACACCACAAAGAAAAGTACACCTGCTCACTGCAACTATAGAAAGTACCTGTGCAACAAAGGAAAACCCAGTGCTGACAAAAAATAAAATAAATAATATTATTTTTAAAACACGTGTGTAAATAAGACTTTGATATAATACCAATCACAGTTGCAGTACTTTATTCAGTGTCAAAAACTCTATGAAAGATGAGAACTTGCTTACCTCTACCTCCCAAATAATTAATTAGCTGCACAAAGTAAATGATAATACGTTTGTGCTGTATGGGATTTTTCCCCCAATAATCTTATTCATATTATTATTTATTTATCAAAGCTCTGAAGTTAAATTTAGTATAAATGTAACACATGAAGTTCAAGTATTCCCATTGACCAACTAGTTTAATAATTTTAAGAACTGAAATCTATTTGCCTTATAATGATCAGAATTTTTTTTCTTTTTACTATTTACTATATTTGAAAATGTTGATGCATTTCCTATACTGATTTAACAAATTAATTTGTACTAAATAGTTATTTAAATTTGAGATACAATTGCAAGTTCAGGCAACTTACAGCTATTTGGTATAACATGTACAAGTGCAACTTGGAGCTATGAAAATTCTCTAATAAATATTCAGAGAACCAGCTTATGAAGATACACGAGTGACTGCTCAAAATAAGACTAATGCCATAGCCCAGTGAGTCTCAGTTCTTTTCCTCTAACTAGGATTGTGAGGTTCAGATTTAAAACACACTTCCCTGCACAAACTAAGATTATATCAGAAAAACAAGTCACCATAGAATTTCATAGTACACAAAAAGATTTACTGTATTTTCTAACAGTCACTCTGTACAGCTATAATAGTAAAAAGTAGATATTCGTTGTCATAAAATTCCCAGTGAATAGCACTTCTTCAATTTAATAAGACACATGAGAAAGCAATTAAAATAACTTTATTTGGAAAACTATCATAGGTTGTTTCATTAATAATCTTTGTATAAATTACATTACTCTGCTTGTCCTTAGAAATAAATTACTCTAATCTCACAAGTAATGGTTACAAAACAATGTGCCGAAATCTTTGTTTCTTAGCCTTGTTGCCATAGAGTAATTACGGGTAAATATCATGCTTACATGTGACTTCCCAAGTGGCACGAGTAATAAAGTATCTGCCTGCCAATGCAGGAAACTTAGGAGATGCAGGTTCTATCCCTGGGTCAGGAAAATCCCCTGGAGGAGGGCATGGTAACCCATTCCAGTATTCTTGCCTGGAGAATCTCAGACAGAGGAGCCTGGTGGACTACAGTCCACAGGGACACAAAGAATAGGATACGAGTGAAGCAGCTTGGCATGTATGCACATTGTATGCTTACACATACAATTCCTTGACCACTTTCCAATAAGTTGTTTTTCAGAGTGAAATTTGGTATGAGAATATGTAGCAGAAAAATGCTAATCCCTATGCAATTTTATATAATGTTTACAGAAAATTTTGATGGGCAATTGATTGCAAAAAAGAAAGACAAGTATGTTTATACTGTAGTTATACTTAAGGAAAGATGAGTCTCAATAAAGTTGTCAGTGAAATTTACCATGTTAGTCCTTGTATGGAGTGAGAACTTACATATGCATTAGTGAATAGTGGAGTAGAACCAGTTTTCTTCCATCTTCTACAACCAAGGTAATATTTGTTCAACGTGCCCAGATCTGGGAAATCAAAAGTCAATGATAAAAGGTGTTAACAGAAGAAAGGAACACAGCTTCATTTTCTTGGAGCTTAGATACAGGAAAACAGTATCTACATTTCTCTCTCTCTCTTTCTGTGGCATATATATTTTTGTGGCATAATTGTTATATATAACAAAACAAAGTAAGCCTCACAGCCTTACATGAAACAACCGTTAAAGAGCCTAGTATGAAAGGGGATGATGACTGGAAATTTAACAAAACAGTTGCCATCTTTTAGCATTTCAGGTATGTTAAGTGAGATTAATCTTCATTTTCTTGCACATCATAGTGAGATCTCAATAAAGGAAGTTTATTAAAAGCATATATATTACTGAACTGGCTGTGGTTTTGTTTTTCCTTTTAAATTAATTTTTATTATAATTGCTCTACAGTGTTGTGATCGTTTTTGCTGCACAGCAGAATGAATCAACCATACATACACATATATCCCATCTCTTATGGATTTCCTTCCCAGGCCGGTCACCACTGTGCATTAAGTAGAATTCCCTGTGCTACATGCTATGTTCTCAATGCTCTGCTGAGCCGCTCAGTCGTGTCCGACTCTTTGTGACCCCAGGGACTGTAGCCTGCCAGGCTTTCTGTCCATATGATTTCCCAGGCAAAAAGGCTGGGGTGGGCTGCCATTTCCTTCCCTATGTTCTCATTAGTTGTCTGCTTTATGAAAGTTAAAGTTAAGTGTCAGTCAGTCTGTCATTTCCAACTCTTTGTGACCCCTTGGACTGTAGTCTGCCAGGTTTCTATGGAATTCTCCAGGCAAGAATACTGGAGTGGGCAGCCATTCTCCAGCGTATAAATGTCAATCTAAATCTCTCAACTCATCCCACCCTCCCTTTTCCTATTGGTATTCATATATTTGGTCTCTATTGAAATATAACATATATTAACACATATATGTGGAATCTAGAAAAAATGGTAAGGATGGTCTTATTTAATTAATTGGTTTGTTTTAATGATTACAGATTTCTCTATAAGGAAGGATCTCGGCTCTTCCAACATTCTCCTTCCCAGATGTCTATGGAACTCAAGACAGACAGATGTCTGAGGTATAGTCCAATGACACTCTTGATATATTGCAGCCATGTTTCCTACTCTTCATGCAACCTTTATATATCCCTTTCCTAAAGATAACTCTGGCAGAGAGGTAGAAAATGAGGCAGAGAGGTAGAAAATGAACCAGAGAGGAAATTCATGGCAGAAATCCAAATGATAAATTATAAAGGTTAAATGAAGTTAGGGTAAGAAGCAGTAGACATGGAAAGGAAGGATTGAGGACAGATACTAGCAGTAGACAAAAGGCAGTATATCATGCCTAAGTTAAATTAGGCATCAATCAGGAAGCTTGATAGCTGTGTGACCTTGGGCCACTTATTTATCTAATCTTTGGTTTCCTTGTTTCCAAAATGGGACTATGTCTACCTACCTACTTAGTTTTATTATGAAGATTAAATGAGTACATGTAGGAAAACAAAATTGACCAAATTTGGCTAACTGTTGAGCTCCATGAGGAAAGGAACTGTGGCTCCATATGCAGACTTTGTAACAAACTTTGCAAATGTTTACAGAGAAAGCACAAAATAGAGGTTCTAATTAGTATGAGCTAAATGTCATTTTTACTGAACTTCCAATATCTCTACCATTTAAAACTGCCTCAGTAGTCTGTTTGCTTATTTTTTCCTACCAAAAAAAAAAAAAAAATTGTCATATACATTCTACCTTAAGAATTCAAACTCTTCTGGAAAAATATGTGTGTTCAAACCAGAGAGCTTCCTCACAGACATTTTCCCATTAAACTAAGAAAAAATGAAATATATGAAATTTCTCCTTAGGAAAAGGATTTTTGCTTTAGGCCCTAGGTTCTTTTTGATCCTAGGAAGGTATATATGCTAATTTCCACAGCTGCTTCAAATTTTTACCTTCCTTTTTCAGAAGTAATAATAAAAAGGAACCTTATTGAAAGTGAATACATTACTTTAAATAGAATGCATTTTTGCCATAAATATTTTTATAATTGCCATGGTTGTGATAAGAGGGTTAATATCAGAGGTTGAGACCTATGCAATAGCTTTCTAAATAATTATTCAAAAGGAATATAGACTTTAAAAGTGAGTTTGTGTGATAATGATTTTTACATTTACTAAGTTTTGTGATAGAGAATTTTTTTCTTGGAACCACTATTTTACAGTCATTCCATATGTATATTATAAATACATTTTACTAATCATACACCATTGCTCTCAGTTACTTAAGATTTTCAAAGTTGATGTCTTATTTTTGCTATAATGCTTAAATTTGATTTAAAATATCATTGCATTTTCCTCAAAACACCTTGTTTCTTTATCACTTTGAATATCATAAGCACAAACTTTTCTTTGGAGAAACTTGCATGAATAATTATGGTCTCATTAAAATGCAGTCTTCAGAGATTTTCCTAATCATCTCCTGATGATTTTCTAGTTAAGTGAGTGCAATGTGTTTCATCATTCTCAGGCTGAAGAGCAATATTCTTTTCAATGTATGTAAAATACACAGGATTTTAAGAAAGTCTCCATCCTCTGCCACTTGATGGTCACAAAAATAATTGCTTGGCAATTTCCTCTTAGGTCTCTTCTATATAAAAATGTATAGACTTATAGTTATTCAATCTAAAGAAATATTGAGTGTAATGGTTTTTGGCTTACTGCCTTCTGAACAGCCTCAGATTCATATTTGTAAACGGTAAAATCTGGTTATGTGTATGCCAAGTCGCTTCAGTCATGTCTGACTCTGTGACCCCAAGGACTGTAGCCTTCCAGGCTCCTCTGTCCAAGGGATTCTTCAGGCAAGAATACTAGAGTGGGTTGTCATTGGGATCTCCAGGGGATCTTCCTGACTCAGGAATTGAACCCATGTATCTTTCAGCTCCTCCATTGAAGGAGGATTCTTTACCACTGAGATGTCCACTGAATAAGCCCCAATATCTAGTTATATAGATCTCTAATTTGTCTATGCTTGAGATGTAGTTAATGCCAGTCAGCCTAAATCATTTCACCAAGTCCTTGATCCAGCATGGAATCTTCATTAAAAATGTTTTCTGTGATGTATTTTCAAAGATAATAATTTAAACTCACTTGAATATTCTTCCAAAATAACTAATATACTTTTTTTTTCAAAACAAGCTTCCAAAGCATGATTCCATTTTTTTTCTGTTTAAATAAATACACATGTGAAAATAACAGCTTGAACTGTACAATGTGTTGCAATAAAGAGTTGCCATGTACCCTCTCTGACATCAGTGTAATAAAACAAAATAGTTCTAATCCTGGGCCTTTAGTGTTCTGAAAAATTCAAATCTTATACACCTGCCTACTTTATTTTTTCTCTTTACACTACAATCAGAGACAAAGGAGTCTAGAGATGGGGCAGCTCAGTCAGATTCAAACTTTTTGTTCAGAACAATACTAACAACACATTCTTCTGGAAACCAAACTCTTCTGAATTATGTCATTTAATCAAATAAGGGGTTCATTAGACTTAGAAGGTATGTTTAGAGAAAACAGTGATCCTTTTGCTCTAGTTCTTGTTTGATTCCTTCCTTCAACAGCCACAAAAGTTCTTATGACTCCAACAACAAATTACAAAACTCTGAAAAGTGTGATTACTGTGGAAGCACAAGGCCTTGTATTGATTGCTGTGCAAGGTTACATGTCAAGAAATACCCAAATTGTGTGGGAAGACATTTAACAGTCCGCATTCTCTCTTATCTAGGTATCTTTACACAACTGCTTCCCTTAATCAGAATTCCCTTTGCCTGAATAATTCTTAACATCTTTAGGTCGCTCGAACATCAGTTTCTTTGGGACACAAACCCTTGCTCCTGTGCTCTTGGAGTGTCTGCTTCTCTCTCTGCCCAGCACTAATCCCAGTCTCATCATAGCTGTCTAATTTTCAGCTTTCCTATCAGACCATGGGCTTACTAAGGCTAATGCATGTCTCATAGTGGGCACCCAATAAATGACTGTGAAAAAAAAAAAAAACACATGAAATACAAAAAGAGCAGAAATTATCAAGAAATTGAAAAAAATAAACTTTTCTTAATATATTCTTTTATCATTGATACAGCACACAGTATTTACTTTATTTCATTTGTTATGTTATTTTGTTATTGTTATAAAGCATAATGTAGATCATTTTTCAATCAACTTTATTAAAATTTGTGAGACTCCTTTACATTATCTATATTAATTATGCATTATATTCTAGGTACATTTGCTGCTATTTAGTCATAATATTAGGAAGTAAAAGGGAATTATTATCAAATACTTTAAAAATTAAAATAGATGGAAAAGCAGAAATACCTTCATACCTTAAAGAAATGCTCAAATTAAGGGCTAGTAAAAAAGACAGCCAAACTTAGTAAACTATAGAACATTAACACTGAACTTAATTTTCTAAACTACAATTTTAAACTATCCCCTTAATATCTTATGTGTAAAAATGCTATATTTGTTAAAGTACCTTTACATGTACGATATGGAGATATGTGCTTTTATTTTCATCACTGCATTTGACTTGATAAGCTGCCAATAATTTGGATGGTAATGAGCAGGCAATTTTATATCAAGTGCAATCAGTCAAGAATTCATATAACATTTTGTACCTTCCTTCTCAGAATATTAAGCTAGACAATATGGTGGAGTTATTGAACGTGTTCAAACATGAGGTAAATTTCTCTAATGATATAAGTATGTAACATGAGAAGAATTTGAAATTAAATTAATCACTTTCTTGATACTTCAAAGGCACTTTTATATAAGAAAGTAACATTGAAACTAAGGCATAGAACCTGGTAGCTTTATTACTTCAAATTATCTGACATTATTTATAGTTTTAATAATTTTCATAAATGATACTATATGAAAACACAGACTTGTATCAAATATTGTATTGCTGTCATGAAGGGAAACATACATGAAAAGTCAGTAATTTTCTGATGCACTCTTTATTCTAAAATCCTTTTATAGATATTGTCTTGTCAGAAAAGATAATTTTTAAAGTTATTGTCATACACACCAAGGAAATCAGAATTGAAAGAGACACGTGTACCCCATGTTCATTGTAGCACTGTTTATAATAGCCAGGACATGGAAACAACCTAGATGTCCATCAGCAGATGAATGGATAAGAAAGCTGTGGTACATATACACAATGGGGTATTACTTAGCCGTTAAAAAGAATACATTTGAATCAGTTCTAATGAGGTGGATGAAACTGGAGCCTATTATACAAAGTGAAGTAAGCCAGAAAGAAAAACACCAATACAGTATACTAATGCATATATATGGAATTTAGAAAGATGGTAATGATAACCCTGTATGTGAGACAGCAAAAGAGACACAGATATATAGAACAGTCTTTTGGACTCTGTGGGAGAGGGCAAGGGTGGGATGATTTGGGAAAATGACATTGAAACATTTATAATATCATATAAGAAACTAATCGCCAGTCTAGGTTCGATGCAGGATACAGGATGCTTGGGGCTGGTACACTGGGATGACCCAGAGAGATGGTATGGGGAGGGCGGTGGGAGGGGGTTCAGGATTGGGAACACGTGTACACCCGTGGCAGATTCATGTTGATGTATGGCAAAACCAATACAGTATTGTAAAGTAAAATAAATTTAAAAAAGAAAAGAAAGTTATATAAGTTATATGAGAGTAAAGTTTTTTATTTTCAATCCATACACACAAAAGTATCACTATTGTTTTTATTTTCTTAAATCATTTATCTTTCCTGCTAATGCAGTTAATTATCTCATTGTTGTTGTTGTTCAGTTGCTAACTCATGTCCAATTATTTGAGACCCCATGGACCGCAGCCCACCAGGCTCCTCTCTCCACGGGGATCTCCAGGCAAGAATGCTAGAGTAAGTTGTCATTTCCTTCTCCAGGGAATCTTACTCAACCGGGGATCAAACCTATTTCTCCTGCATTGGCAGCTTGATTCTTTACCACTGAGCCACTAGGGAAGCCCTAATTATCTCCTGGGTATAACTAAATAGCTATTCTCCTGAAAACAAGTTAGTCTTGCTTAAGAAGAAACATGAAGAATGCTAAAATATAATTAAGTGTATAAGCTGATAGAATCTGAAATTTAATACTATTTTACAATTAAGAATTTCTAGTAAAACGTCAGTACACGATTTTGCAAGATCACAGAGACTGAAAAGTATATTAAATAAATTTGACTCTTGAACGATGTGTCTGTTAGGGGCCTAGACCCCTCCCCATTAATTCATGTTTAACTTTACAGTCAGCCTGTTGCATCCTCCCTTCCACATCCCCAGATTCAATCAATCAGATCATGTAGTGCATATTTATTGAAAAAAAATTAGTTCATAAGTAGTTCAAGCAGTTCAAGCTCATGTTTTTTCAAGAGTCAATCATTATATTAAATAATATCTCATTTTGAGAGATTACAGAGAAGGCAATGGCACCCCACTCCAGTACTCTTGCCTGGAAAATCCAATGGATGGAGGAGCCTGATAGGCTGCAGTCCATGGGGTCACTAAGAGTCGGACACAACTGAGCAACTTCAGTTTCACTTTTCACTTTCATGCATTGGAGAAGGAAATGGCAACCCACTCCAGTGTTCTTGCCTGGAGAATCCCAGGGACGGGGCTGCTGTCTGTGGGGTCGCACAGAGTCGGACACGACTGAAGTGACTTAGCAGAAGCAGCAGTTGAGAGATTAGCATGAAATAAGCAAGCCCATTCCACATATATTTAGTCATTCTTTCTTTCCTCAAATAAGTCCACAGAAATTGTTCCAGACACTATGCTTAGAACTGCAGACTCCAAGAGGAATTCAATGAAGTACCTGTTCTCAAGCAATTTATTGTTTAATACAAGAAACAATTTCATAAGCAAATTATTATTAAAATAAGTCAATACTTCAGAGATAGATACAATTTAGGAAACCTCTTCATTGTCTTCACCAGAAGACAATGCAATATTATAAAATACAACAAAGCATTAAAATAGGGAAAAGTTAAGTTGGGTGTTTACAGTACTATTTTTTTCTTCCTGCTTGTCAAGCATATTCAGGTTGAAGGAATTTTGAATAATCCACAAATTATACTCAATCAGTAGTTGGAAACATAAGTGTAAATTCCATGTCTGAACTGAGATATGGTTTGGAGAGAAAAAAATGTGCATGAATGACAAACCTAGTTCACAACATGTTAGTTTTGTGAATTTATGCAAGACATTTACTCAGCTAAGACTCAATACATTAAACTTAATGATAAAAATAAAAGTAGGCCACAAATATATTAAGAGTTTCCTCATTGACAAGAGGGGTTATGCTGGTGGTTCTGTGGTAAAGAACCCATCTGCATGTAGGAGTTGTTCACTTACGCAGTCATGTCCGACTCTTTGCAACCACAAGGACTACAGCACCAGGCTTCCCTGTTTTTCACCATCTTTCAGAGTTTGCTCAAATTCATGTCCGTTGAGTTGAACATGCCATTCAACCATCTCATCCTCTGTCACCACCCTCTCTTTTTGCCCTTAATCTTTCCCTACATCAGGATCTTTTCCAATGAGTTGGCTGTTCACACTGGGTGGCCAAAAGATTGGAGTTTCAGCTTCAGCATAAGTCCTTCCAATGAATAGTCAAGGTTGATTTCCTTTAGGATTAACTGGTCTGATCTTGTTGTTCAATTTTCCTGCAAATGCAGGAGACTTGGGTTCAATACCTGGGTTGGGAAGGTCCCCTGGAGAAGGGAATGGCAACCGACTCCAGCATTTTTGCCTAGGGAATCCCATGGACACATGTGCCTGGAAGGCTATAGCCCATGGGGGTCACAAGAGTCAGACACGACTTAGTGACTAAACCACTACCACCACCATTGACAAGAGGGGATTCTTCTGTCACCTTGGATCTAGGCTGCCTTTGACCAAACTGTGCAGCTGAAATAAATTGATGCCACGTCAGTTCCAATTCCAAAGAACTGGCAGCAGCAGCTTGCTCCTTAGAAGCCCTGAGTCACTGTGACTGCCTGGATGAGTCACCAATATCAACTGTCCAGTCAGAGAGGCTCTGTAAATACATGGAGAGGGTTGGGAGTGCAGATGAGTCTGGCCTTCCCTTTCTCCAACAACACATCAGTCATGTGAATAAAGTTTTTTTGTATCCTCCTTACTTAGACCAGCCACCAACTGAATATTACCTAGTTATGTCAGGTGGAACAAAAGAATTGTTCAGCCTGAATATCTAACTCAAAAAATCATAAGATACAAAAAGGTGAGAGGGCTTCCTGGTGGCTCTGGTGAAGAGTATTCCTGCCAATGCAGGACACAGGTTCAGCCCCTCATCTGGGAAGACCCCATATGCCAGAGAGCAACTAAGCTCGTGTTCCACAACTATTGAACCTGTGGTCTAGAGACCAGGAGCCACAACTACTGAAGCTCATGAGCCTAGACCCTGTGCACTGCAACAAGAGAAGCCACTACAATGAGAAACCTGAACATTGCAATGAAGAGGACTCCCTGCTTGGCACAACTAGAGAAAAGCCTGCACTGCAAAGAAGATGTAGCACAACAAAAAGAAATAAATAAAATTATTTTAAAAAGTGAAATTCATTCATTGTATTTTAACTTAAAAAATATTAGAGCACCTTGGGATATTTTGAGGGCTATATAAGATAATATATTTGAAAATTTAACATCATGATGGAATCCTTAGGAATTTTACTTCCTAATTAACTGGTTGGTCAATATAGTGAATTCAGTAGAGTAGAAAGAGCACAGAGTTCTGAATGAAACTCTGATCAGCACCAATATTATTAGGCTGTCAGCAAAAGCAAAGACAGAAATATAGAGAAAGAAAATAGGGGTAATCAAAGGGACAAACAGATTTAGAGAAATCTGATGTTTCAAAAGTAAAGAAAGGCCACAGTTAGGTGGGAAGGGATATAGGTAACTCCAAATGTCTTGGCTGTGAATAAAATTTAAATGGGAGGAGAGGAGACAGAGATGTTATATACATAGACGGCAATCCTCTCTTTTTAAGAGCAGATGACAAAGAAAAAAATAAATATTAAAGGGAGAAAAATATATGTTTTTAAAGATAATACGAATTCAGTCACCTATCCAAGTGAGAACACGGATCTGAAATGAAGAAGTATTGACAGTTCTACAGTAATCAATCACTGTGGTATTGGAAAAATAAAATAAAAATGGAACAGAACAAAGAACCAAGAAATAGATCCACATAAATATAATCAACTGATTTTTGACAAAAGATAAAAGTGATGCAAAGCAGCAAACATAGTCTTTAAAAACTGTGTTGAACAGACACTGATATGTATAAAAGTTAATCTAGTTAGAAACTTTACACTCCTCACAGAATTTAACTCAACATGATCACAAGCTAAATGTGAAACACCAAACTACAAATGTTCTAGAGGATAACATAAGAAAAAATCTAGATGTTCTTATGATCAGTAATGACTATTGAAGACTCTTGAGAGTCCCTTGGACTGCAAGGGGATCAAACCACTCAATCCTAAGGGAAGTCAACCTAAATATTCAAACAGAATGATTGATACTTTGGCCACCTGATGAGAAGGGCTGACTCACTGGAAAAGACCCTGATGCTGGGGAAGATTGAGGGCAAGAGGAAAAGGGGGCAGCAGAGGACGAGATGTTTAGATAGTGTCACTGACTCAGTGGACATGAATCTGAGCAAACTCCAGAAGATAGTGAAGGACTATAAGGAAGATAGAGGAGCCTGTTGTGCTTCAGTCCATGGGGTAACAAAGAGTTGGGCACAACTTAGCTACTGAACAACAATAACTTTTAAAATATAACACCAAAGGCATATTTCATGAAAAAAGAATTGATGAGTCCCTTGGACTGCAAGGAGATCCAACCAATCCATTCTGAAGGGGATCAGCCCTGGGATTTCTTTGGAAGGAATGATGCTAAAGCTGAAACTCCAGTACTTTGGCCACCTCATGAGAAGAGTTGACTGATTGGAAAAGACTCTGATGCTGGGAGGGATCGGGAGCAGGAGGAGAAGGGGACAACTGCTGGGAGCCAGCATGGGGAATCCCGCCTATGGCAAAGGTCATGAGGAAGGGGGCCTGACACACGCAAAGGTGGGATCAGGCCTCAGGCGTCCCCCTGGACTTTCTTGAGCATCTACCCCCAAAACCAGAGTCTGCCTGCTTTACTGTGTTATGCTTTCCACCTACTCTTCTGACATTACAGAGGGGCTGTCCCCCACCACCTTCCTCTAAAAGGAGTTAACTTGGAGCTCCAGTTAATAAGACTCCTGGGTATAACAAGAGTGTTTCAGTCCAAAAACTTCTCTGATGGCTCTCTACCCTGCCTGACAAGTTTGTCCGGCCTCTTACCACCACACGTAATTGTTCCCAGCCTCCCAACTGTGAGAGGCATGAGATGTTTTGAACTTTCTAAATACAGAGTCTTTTGAGAAGTTAGAAATTATTAGTGTAGTATTAGTTAGTTGCTAGAAATATACCGGTGGAGGGTTTCATTGTTGAGCCAATATTTGCTGCTAATTCTCCATATCTCTTGTTCCTTATATAGACTAATTGATATAACTGGCATATGAGAAAAATAAGTAATAACCTTTGATATTAATCACATTAAACCTTATGTTAGTAAATTCTTTTCTTGATTACAGCCCACTGCACCTTTGCCCTGTAGGAATGCAACTTTATCTGGCACCTTCGGAGGGTGGTCCTGGTTTAAAAAAAATCACCCTTGGAAAAAATAAGCTTTCTGGTTGACTGACCATTATCAGAAAAAAAGGGTCATAAAATGTTAGCAGGCCCCCTGGCCAGAAGATGATGGGAAACCACCTAAGACCTTTGTATGCATGCATAAAGAATGCCTGGTTTTGATAGGGATCAGGTCTGTTGACCCTGCATGACTTTGTATTATCCATTGATCTCTATGTACAACTTAAAGTATAAAATCTTTCCTGAAAAATAAAGAGACAGACCAGTTTCTCAGAAATTTGGCTCCCCCCGTGTCTTCTTTTCCTTTTCTCCTTTTCAGGCTGAATTCCTGTCTGGAGCATAGAGGCTCACCATGTCTACTTATTTGCCTGGGCTTCTAAGACCCACAGGAGAGGGAGCTCAAGGCGGGATCCCCTCCGCTATTCAAGCAGGCACCTATGGCCTTACGTAGACAGTGTAAGTCCCTTGTCTCGGGGCTTTATTGGCTTTCTATGTAAACCAAGAAATACAGCTTCTTTTTCTCCTCTATTTTCTCTCCTATCTCTCACTACACTATTCTTCCCTAATCTCTCTTTATATCTCTAATTAAATAATTCTTTCCTAATCGCCGACACCATCTCCCCTTCGAATTACCCTGGATCCGATGGGGCTGGACCCCGGCAGATGACAGAGAATGAGATGGTTGGATAGCATCACTGACTCGATGGATGTGAGTCTGAGTGAACTCTGGGAGTTGGTGATGGACCGGGAGGCCTGGCGTGCTGTGATTCATGGGGTCGCAAAGAGTCGGACATGACTGAGCAACTAAACTGAACTGAATTGAACCTCATTATAAAATTAAAAATATCTGCTCTGTTAAAGAAACTGTCAAGAGAATGAAAGGATAAGCCACAAATTAGGAAAAAAAAATATTTGTAAAAGACACTTGTGATAAAGGAGTATTCTCCTAAATATCCAAAGAAATTTTAAATTGCAACAATAAACAAACAATACAATTGAAAATTGGCCAAAGATCTTAATAGACACTTTGGTTAAGAAGACATACAGATGGCGAATAAACATATAAAAATTATATGTCATCAGGAAAGTGTAAATTAAAGCAACAGATTATAGTGTGCAACTATTAAAATGATCAACTATGCAACATTGATGACAGCAAATACTGGCAAGAATGTGAAGCAATAGAACTGTCATTTTTTGCTAGTAAGAATGCAAACTGGTAGAGCTGCTTTGGAAAATAATTTGGCTTTTTCTTACAAACAAAATATATCTTTACATATGATTTGGCAATCACAGTCCCTACTCAACTAATTTAAAAACTTGTGTGCACAGAAAAACTACCTATGGGTGATTATAGCAGTTTATTTTAATTGCCAAATCTTGTGAGCAACTAAGTGTCTTTCAGTAGGTAAATGGATAAATAACTGCCACATTCTGACAACAGAATGTTGTTCAGCACTAAAAAAAAAACCTGAGCTATAATGCCATGAAAAGAGACATGGAAGAAACTTAAATCTATATTATTAAGTGAAAGAAATCAAACTGAAAAGACTTCATACTGTGTGATTCCAATATATGACATTATGGAAAAGGCAAAACTAAGGAAATGATAAAAGGGTCAGTGGTTACCAAATATTAGGAGGAAGGAGAGATGAACAAGTGGAGCACTGATAATTTTTAAGAGAGTGAGTTGACTATGTGTAATACTATAATGATGAATAGATATTATTATACACTTTTCCAATTCCATAGAATATATACCACCAAGAGTGGACCCTAACGTAAACAAATTATGGACTCTGATATAATGATGTCAGTGTAAGTCCATCTGTTGTGGCAAATTTGCTATTCTGCCACAGATGTTGGCAATGTGAGGGGGACCTGTGCGTGTTTGGGGGAAGGATGTATATGTGAGAAATCTCTGTACCTCCCTTTCAATTTTGCTGTGAACCTAACACTGCTATTTTTAAAAAAGCAGTTGTTCTACAAAGAGTATATCTGACTCATCTTGAGTTCTGCCTCACATTCACTTGGCTCATTTCAAAACTGTACTCTTGTTATAACAATCAGTGGCATTCCTAAGTAAAGTGACAATACTTACAGCCTCCTGTATTGAGTATCTCCTGATTTCTTGCCCTAGGTCTCTACAGTGTGGAAAATTATAAACCTGTTTTGGCATTATGTACCATGAGGAAAACTTGAGTAGGAAATTTTAAATCCTTGAGTTAAATTTTGAGCATTTGGATAAGGAAGCCAATGGATCGGCTTTCTTTTCATCTTTTTTCTATTGGACAGGCATTTATTTTTTTAATATTCATTTATTTATTTGGCTGTGTTGGATTTTATTTGTGGCTGATGGGCTTCTCACTAGTTGTGGCACATGAACTTAGTTGCCCTGTGGCATGTGGGGCTTAGCTGCCCTATGGGATTAGGAATCAAATCCACATCCCCTGCATTGGGAGACAGATTCTTAATTCCCAGACTAATTCCCAGGGAAGTCCCTGGACAGGCATTTCTGAAGTGCATTTTACTTGGTTCCACACTATGTCCTCAAAAAGCTATAGTAATAATGGGATAAAATTTTTCAAGATGTCAAGATGTTAGATAATGATGAAGTGAGAACTCAAGAGTAAAGAGGAAAGATACTCAAGGGAAATCTGATTGGGTGGTGTCCAATAAAAATGTAAATCAGTAAGTTGATGGAGAAAATTAATTGTGGGTGCAGGTCACCCTTGAGTTTTCAGACAAGTTTGCAGTCAATAACTTTAAACACTATTAAAGAAAACATTTTAATATAAGCATTGGATGAAGATATGAGACAGAATGTGTCTAGTTTCAGACTAAGAGAGCTGGGGTAGTTTGTTGGTAGAAAATGTGAGCTACTCTTGGATTCAGCATTGCAATAAATGTCTTGTATAAGCTCACAAGCCTTGAGTAAACCTTGTGTTAGGACATTTGTGGACAGATTGATGACTCTGATCTAGGTGACATTAGCAAGGAGTTTTGTTGAGTGAGATCTTGGGGATTTTAGTGAGGGAGAAAACATATGATTATTAAACAAAATATTTGTCTACAAATATATTTTACCTAATGATATGGTGTCTAGTAGAGCCTAACAGAAAAGACATATACTTTTCATAGCATTCAATATTATATGATTGTAACAGATCATATAGCTAATATATTTTTAACCATGTTAAAATAACTATGTTATTTGATAGTGATGCTACATTCCATCCATAACTTACAACAATGCATCTTTATAGAAATATACTTGAGGTTCTATATCAAGATTATACATCTCTCTCAATTCCAGTAAATTTTAAAAGGACCTTCTACTCCAAAGATCCTTCAAGTAGTGTGCAATCGTCTTCTCATATAATTCAAGATTTTTACTTTTAAACAATTAACCCAGTAATATATATTGATGGAACATGTTTAAGAACTCAAGCCATTTAGTAATGAAGGCTTATGTCTCACAACCAGGCGCCCCCCCACCCAAAAAAAATGCAAAGACTATCAACTAAGCAACAAGCAAAAACTCATATAGCTGTTAATGACACAAAGATTAAATATAAGGTTAGAGGAAGAAAGTGATGAAGAGTGACCTTGTTTGCATAAACAGTTACGGGAAAAGCTTGTCTTCTAGCCCTCAGACTGGAGTGTAATCAATTTAAGTATATTTTTTTCTTTCTTTTCTTGCTATTTACTTCTTCAAATTTTTACTAAGGAGATCCAACCAATCCATTCTGAAGGAGATCAACCCTGGGATTTCTTTGGAAGGAATGATGCTAAAGCTGAAACTCCAGTACTTTGGCCACCTCATGTGAAGAGTTGACTCATTGGAAAAGACTCTGATGCTGGGAGGGATTGGGGGCAGGAAGAGAAGGGGACAACCGAGGATGAGATGGCTGGATGGCATCACGGACCCAATGGACGTGAGTCTGAGTGAACTCCGGGAGTTAGTGATGGACAGGGAGGCCTGGCGTGCTGCGATTCATGGGGTCACAAAGAGTCGGACATGACT
Organism: Oryx dammah; assembly: GCF_014754425.2. Classification (NCBI taxonomy): domain Eukaryota; kingdom Metazoa; phylum Chordata; class Mammalia; order Artiodactyla; family Bovidae; genus Oryx; species Oryx dammah. Next base: position 142,844,214 of record NW_024070186.1, read on the forward strand.
GAGCGACTGAACTGAACAGATTCTCTTTTAAAATATATTGTAATATACAGTGTCAGTGTTTTCAATTGAATAGAATTTATATTAGGATAATTCAACTATTTCTGTAATAGCTTGTAAAATGATAAGAAATACTCTTGGTGTGTGTTCAAAATTCTTTTAGAGAATATATAACACCTGGAATGTGTGAATTCTGAGACTGATATAGTTTGAAATAATGCTGGATATTGGTAGGGGCTGTGTAAATTGGATTTGCTATGGTTCAGGAGCTATGGTGAACTTAATAGCTTCCCCATCGTTATTCAAGAGCTTCTCCCTTATTGCATGTTTAGTTGCTCAGTGTCCAACTCTTTGCTACTCCATGGACAGTAGCCCTCCAGGATCCTCTGTTTATGGAGTTTTTTAGGCAAGAATACTGGAGTAGGTTGCCATTGCCTATTCCAGGCAATCTTCCTGACCCAGGGATCAAACCCATGTCTCCTGTGTCTCATGCATTGCAGGTAGATTCTTTATCCACCGAGCCATTATACAGACAAATACAAACATTCACAAAGTCTTTCTCATAGTTGACCATAAGCATTTCTCATAGTTGACTGTCAGTGCTTTTCCAAATAAGTAAGTAACTGAAACAACGGCTCCTCTGTCCATGGGATTCCCCAGGCAAGAATACTGGAATGGATTGTCATTTCCTTTTCCATGGGTCTTCCCAACATAGGGATTGGAGCCATGTCTCCTGCACTGCATGCAGATTCTTTACCACTGAGCCACCTGGGAAGCCCAAAGGATATCAAACTTGTTAGTAAATTGTGTTATTTTTGTCACCTGACCTCTGGTAGATAGAGACCAAAACAAAACAAAAACAAAAACACAGAGGAGCCTCCTTAAGAGTAGATCTACTATTTACAGAGTTTCTGCCTTATTTAAATCTCTGGTTCCAAATCCATGTGTTTCTATTCTTTGAGTCACCATTTTCCTCTTTTCTCCATTCTATCTTTCCTATCCTTTGACATTAGTAAGGTTCTTGGATCAGTTTGTAATGTGTGTGGGTTCTTCTCCACACCACCAAGCAATTCTCAGACACTAGCTCAATGTCCTACAATCATCTCACTTCTAACACCATCTACCAGGGAACTGTGTCAGATCTCACAGGTTAAAGGCCCAGAACTAGAAGACTACTGTCCCCCATCCCCCACTCTATAATCCAATCCCAAGTCCAGTTTGCTAACTGTACTTCTGACTGTGCTCAGTTATGTGGGCTGAATCACTCAGTCGCATCCAACCCCATGACTGTATTCCATCAGGCTACTCTGTCCATGGGATTTTCCAGGCAAAAATACAGGACTGGGTTTCCATTTCCTTCTCCAGAGGTACTTCCAAATGACTATTTATAAATCAGAGATTCCAAAGCTAGAACAACTCACAGAACTCATAGAAACATTTCACTTCCTAGATCACCAGTTTATTATAAAACAATAACTCAGAAAATACCACATGGAAGAGATGCACAGGACAAGGCATAGGGAAATGGAACAGAGCTTCCACGCCCTCTCGCAGCCAGACACTCTTCTCAGATCTCCACATGTGCACCAACCCTGTCCCTTATGGGATTTTATGGAAACTTCATTACATAGGCATCATTGACCAAATCATTAGCCATTATTGACTGAACTCAATTTAGATCTCCCTTCTTTTCCTGGAGATTAGGAAGTGAGATTGAAAGTCCCAACTCTGTAATAGCATGGTTGGATTCAATGGAAAACAGCCCCATCATTAAATGCCTTCTTAAAGTCTTACTATTGTAGCAAAAGACACCTTATAGTTTTTATCACTCAAGGAAATTCTGAGAGTTCTAGGAGCTCTGTACCAGAAACTGGGATAAAAACAAATTATATATTTCTTAATAAGTATCACACTAGGTATATTTTCCCTCATTTCCTAGCATCCGCAAAAACAGAATACATCTGTTTCCAAGTAAAGAGCATTGTTTGCCATCCAATTCTACGAGGATTAAGTTGTTATCCACTGCAGTTGCTGACCTTCAGCACACTCTAAAGGGAATTCTGGGAGGAGATCAGAATGAGTCACTCTGTCTGGGAAAACTGGCAGAACATGCCTTCAGTTTGATATTTTTAGGAGAAAATTTAGTGAACCCCAATTCTTGCATTTTCCCATATTTAGAAAAGCACTAAGGCCATTAACTAAGATATCTGTTCCATGTGACTAACAGCATCCTTCTACCAAGATATGTGTTTGCTTGCATATAACTCCTTCACCAAAATCACCCCTTCTTACTTCTTCAAAACAATTTCCCAGAGCTATGTTAGAGTGTCTCCCAGGCTATAATCCTCAGTAAGATACTGAATAAACTGGACTCATAATTTTTATATCATATGTTTTTAAAGTCAATACTGTGTTTTCAAAGACAGTAAAGAAATATAGCATTTATTTTTTGAGGCAAGTAAAATATTGAATTTTTTTTTCAAATATATTCATCAAACAGAGTTGAAGGAATTTTGCTTGTACACTGAAAGAAAAGGCATAAGGTAAAAGCTGCAAGTTTTAGTTTTCTCCTGAGAACTTATTGAGGACTATGGTCTGCAAAATAGCTCTTTACCTCTGAGGAATTGGTTTGAAGAATTTGGGAAAGAAGTAGAAGCCTCTATATCTATATCTATATATCATCTATATCTATATCTATTTCCCTTGTGGCTAAGATGGTGAAAAATCTGCTTGCAGTGCAGGAGAAATGGGTTCAATCTCTGGGTCAGGAAGATCCCTTCAAAAAGGGGATGGCTATCCACTCGAGTATTCTTGCCTCAAGAATTCCATGGACAGAGTATCCTAGATGGCTAGAGTCCATGGGACACAAACTGTAGGAGATGACTGAATGACTAACACTTACACACACACACACACACACACGCACGCACATGCACATGCACACACACACACACACATGCATATAAAGGCTTCCCTAGTGACTCAAAGTAAGGAATCCTCTTGCCAATTCAGGAGGTGCAAGAGATGCGAGTTTGATTCCTGGTGTAGGGAGATCCCCTGAAGAAGGAAATGACAACCCAGCCTAGTATTCTTGCCTGGAAAATCCCATGGACAGAGGAGTCTGGCAGGCTATAGTCCATGGGGATAACAGCAAATCATATACATTGTTTTAGCTAAGGAATATGGGAGTCACAAGGAACAGATATCTGAATGATTTATGCTTTTTCTTTGTGTGGAAAGATGTAAGAATCTAGGTTTATTAAAACTCTTCCCACAATATATTTAACTAAGGGACCAGTTTCACAAAACAGAGTGCCCTAACATGTTTTTCATCTTGAATTCCTTTCAAGGTGTACAGTCAGTCAGGGAATACAGCAGCTAATGACTTGATCCTTGTAGGACTGGATGGTGGACAACAATGTTTCACACACTGTATCATTTACTATACTAAATATATTAAGAATTTGTCAATTGTTTTTCACATGTATATTTGACCTTCACTTACAATATGCATTCATGGAACTTTTTTAATTTTTAGGCTCTGTGTTTTTAACATGGAGATAAGTGTGTGTGTGTGTGTGTGTGTTAATTCGCTAACTATCTACAAGAAAATAATACTAAATTAAAAATATAATTGAGCCTCATAGGGAAAATTGCTTTAGATGTTTCTTCTTGTTGACTAATATAAAATATTTCTTCATTTCACTCAAAACACATGAGGTCATGGAAAATAGTATGAATAAAATGCAACAGTATAAATTATTCTTCAGTTTTGTATTGTAATCTTTAAGCAAGTAAAAGAGACAAACAGGCAAAATATTTCATCTCATCAAAAATTACTTTTACCTAAGATAAAATTGTCACAACTCACTTATAAATGTATATTCATATAGTTGACAGAAATAGCCTCATTCTATTCAGAAACAAAGATATAATTTTAGAATGCTTCTATTTAATGTATTTTAAATCCTGTTTATTTTTGAACATTTAAGAGTTTACACTTGAATTTTTAATGTAGAACATCTTTGTAATTCTGGGTGAAGAGTTGAAAAATTAGTTTAAAATAATTTTAATTGATTTAGTAATTACTCCTAGGTTATAAACTGTATGATTCATATGACTTTTCAAAATATTCTGCAAACTAATAAAAACCTAGAAGCTAGAACATTTCCAGATACATCAGTTCAGTTCAGTTCAGTTGCTCAGTCGTTTGCAACTCTTTGCGACCCCATGGACTGCAGCATGCCAGGTATCCCTCTCCATCACCAACCCCCAGAGTTTACCCAAATTCATGTCAATTGACTCAGTGATGCCATCCAACCATCTCATCCTCTTTTGTCCCCTTCTCCTCCCACCTTCAATGCATATGATGAAATAAAAATTCATATTCTAAAGCAAGTCAAGAAAAACTGAACATAATTGGCCTCCTCCTTCCCTTCTGCTCTGCATTACACATTGGAAAACTTCCCCAGTAGCAGAAATACCCTCCCAGTCATTAACTGCAACACTGTCTCAGTACCAACAATGCAACTCCTAAGGAGATAACTTTAATTCTTAATCTTATAAGGGGACAAAATGATCTAAGACTAATTTCTTACTTTGCACACATAGATCTGGATTATGTAAACTGACAGTAATATGTCATTTAATATACAGTGCCTGTCTCAAAAATTTATATAACCATGCTTGACTCTTTATGGGTAGAACAGTTCTTGGAGCATTCTGAGAAGCTACTCCTGGGTTATAATTCTCTATTTGACTGAATATAATTTTCCATTTCTTTCATAGATTGACTGATTAATTTTTTTCATTTGCACATAGTAGGTGCTCAGTATATATTTGCTGGGCATATGGTATTCTTTTCACAGTTTTCAGAACGTAGTTACATCTTCTTATTAAATGGAAGTTTTTTGCAGTCCCAGGACTAGTAATTCTTCTCCACACTTGTTTCATGAAATGTACGATAGACTGAATGTGTAATTTAGACTGCATAATTTGCCAGAATATTTCTGTTACATTTTCATCCTAATTCTTGTACTCTTGCCTAAGGAAGAGCAGAAAGAACATTTTTTTTAATATCAATAATTAAAAAGTAGGCAGAAATGTTTATTGTTTATTTTAATGAGAAAGACATTTAAACATTTAATCTGATCAAATGAAAACCTTTTATTTTATTTTTTGTAATACCAAAAAAATTATTTAATGACAATATTTGTACATTTCCCAATTACCAAGAACTTTCCTTAGGTGTATAATAACCATTTCCTATAGCCACAGTGTCCTCAAGTTTCCATTATTTTCCTTTCCTTTTTAGTTCATCTGGAAAGTGTTGTCCTGTTCTGCCATTTGGCTATTCTGGATCTTTTTTTTAATATAAATTTATTTATTTTAATTGGAGGCTAATTACTTTACAATATTGTAGTGGTTTTGCCATACATTTACATGAATCTGCCTTGGGTGTACATGTCTTCCCCATCCAGAACCCTCCTCCCACCTCCCTCCCTATCCCACCCCTCTGGGTCATCCCAGTGCACCAGCCCTGAGCACCCTGTATCATGCACTGAACCTGGACTGGCCCATCATTTCATATATATAATATACATGTTTCAATGCCATTCTCCCAAATCATCCCACCCTTGCCCTCTCCCACAGAGTCCCAAAGACTGTTCTATACATCTGTGTCTCTTTTGTTGTCTCTCATATAAGGTTATCATTACCATCTTTCTAAATTCCATATATATTTGTATTAGTATACTGTATTGGTGATTTTCTTTCTGGCTTACTTCACTCTGTATAATAGGCTCCAGTTTCATCCACCTCATTAGAACTGATTCAAATGTATTATTTTTAATTAATGAGTGATATTCCATTGTGTATATGTACCACAGCTTTCTTATCCATTCATCTGCTGATGGACATCTAGGTTGCTTCCATGTCCTGGCTATTATAAACAGTGCTGTGATGAACATTTGGGTACACGTGTCTCTTTCAATTCTGGTGAAGACCTTTTAAAATAAATTACAAGTCTTAGCAGAACACAAAACAAGATTTAATCATGCTCTCTTACAATAGCAGTAAACATTTTTAAATACAGTGCAGAAAATTACACTCACTGTAAAAAAACTAAGAAATTCAAAATCTGTGATAAATATATGTGATTTGTATGTAAAGGAAGATACAATATTTGTTAAAAGAAAATCTGCATTTGTAACATGTTTGGAAAAATATAGCATTCAGGTCAACATATTTTGTTGGCAGTTCTACCTTAGATGGCCATTACTTGCACCAATCTGATCAAGCAGCTTCACCTGCAGAGGCTCATACCCTTGAATTCATCAACTCAAAGTAATTAGCATGCTAGTTATCTGCCTTTTCTTCTGCCCTCCTTTTTTTTCCACCAAAGATAAATAACCAAGAGATTAACCTATGTTCACAGAAGAAGAAATGCATATAGCTGAATTTTTTAAAGAATTCCTATCTCTGTATCTCAAATTAGCATATATACACACACACACACACACACATATATATATAAATATAAAAAAAGGTTCATAAGTAAGCATGCATATGAATACATGTATATGTATCTATGCATATATGTGTTAAAATGGAATTCTCAATGCTGGTAGTAATGTTGTTGAAAAAGACAATTTAAAATAATGGACAACTTTGCCAAAGTTGTACAAATAAATAAACATTTTCAAAAGCAATGGGTGAATGAATTTAATGGCTCAATCACATTCTTCAACACAATTATGCCATAGGTAAGAATGTGTCATTGGGGTAAGTTGAATATAGACAGTTTATCACAGAGGATTTGATAATAGAGAAAAGAATGGGGAAAATGTTAGTTTGAAATATATAATAACCAATAATATAAGTTCATTAATATAATTTAATAACAAGGATTTCTAGCAGTACACCTTACATTGTTGTCCTGAAACAAAGAGACTGACAGCTATTTCTCTAGCAAAAATAAGTGCATTCAGCATCAGCAAAGAATTTCATTTCTCTCTCTGAAATCATGGTGAGACACATTCAAGTCCCAACACAGAAAAAGGAGAACAGTTTTATAGAGGGAGGGAAGGAAGAAGAGAAGGATGTAGTAAACAATAAAGTGTCCATGGCTTTTTGTCAGCTGAGTTGTTGCCAGTAAAATAGAAAAGACTTTCTTCTTTCTCTTGCACTCTGCTATCATTCCAGGGCTTGAAAGCTTCCCCCTCTAGCCTCACGACTACTTAATTGAGGTTTCTGCTTATTAAATTTTTTAATGTGATACAACCCCTGAAGAAAATTTTACTTGATGTTCATTTTTAATGATGTTTTAGGAGTTGTAATTGAACTCCCCATCATTACACAATGTCCTCCTTAAGAATATTCAGAAGATATGCCAGTCAATAAATAATAAAATCATAGATTTTAATGTTGGAAAGCAATTGACCATCTATCCTTAATAAACTCAGATCTCCTTGTCATTTACCCCTCATAACATGTACCACTTATACTCCCAAGTAATTCAGTTCAGTTCAGTTCAGTTCAGTTCAGTCACTCAGTCGTGTCCCACTCTTTGCGACCCCATGGACTACAGCATGACAGGCCTCCCTGTCCATCACCAATTCCCGGAGTTTACTCAAACTAATGTTCATTGAGTTAGTGATGCCACCAAACCATGTCATTCTCTATCATCCCCTTCCCCTCCCCAAGTAACTGACAGTCACTAAATCATGAGTAAAGAGACTGGAATATGATGAACTTGGGTAGTCAAATTCTGCTTATTTATTTACTTTTTTCATGGGAATAAAAAGTTATATTATCCACTGGGCCTGGATATATAGTGGCAAATATTAATTATAGTTTATATGTATCATCTTCATCCTGCTTAATAAGAAAATGCAGCCGGAGCTTCCCAGGTAGTTCAGTGGCTAAGGAGCTTCTCTGATAGCTCAGGAGACCCAAGTTCAATTCCTGGGTCAGGAAGATCCACTGGAAAAGGGATAGGCTACTCACTCCAGTATTCTTGGGCTTCTTTTGTGTGGCTCAGCTGGTAAAGAATCCACCTGCAATGCGGGAGACCTGGATTCAATCCCTGGATTGGGAAGATGCCCTGGAGAAGGGAAAAGCTACCCACTCCAGTATTCTGGCCTGGAGAATTCCACAGAATGTATAGAAGATAAGACTCCATGCTCCCAATGTGAGAGGCCAACATTTGATCCCTAGTCCCAAGTGGCACTAGTGGTAAACAATCTGCCTGCCAATGCAGGAGATGCAAGAGACACAGATTCAATCTCTGTGTTGGGAAGATATCCTGGAATAAGAAATGGCACTCCAGTATTCTTTCCTGGAAAATTCCACAGACAGAGCAGCCTGGTGGGCTAGTCTATTGGATCAAAAAAGTCAGACATAACTGAGCACACACACACATACTAGGAACTAGATGCCACATGCCACAACTATAGATGCCACATGACACAACTAAAGATCTCACATACCATGACTATTAATATGACCTGGTGCAGTCAAATAAATAAATAATAAAAATTTAAAAAATAGAAAATATAGCCAATGAACACCAGGTTCTCATGACCGCTTTTATTGAATCACTCACTTTCTTTATGGTGGGAGGAAAAGGTAAAGAAAAGGTTATCATTCTCTATTAGATGTTTCCCACAAAGAGTAGAAGCTTTGGCAAGTAGTTGCCCTTGTTACACAGTAAATGAATGTGGCTGACATCACCACTATTTTTCCTAGAAATGTATTGTATCTAAAAATGCATTAAAGATGGGCAGAAGAACTAAACAGACATTTTTCCAAAGAGGAAATGCAGATAGTCAACAGGCCATCATAGCAGCATTATTTGGAATTCATTGCTGCATTATTTGCAATTGCCAAGATAGGGAAGCACCCTAAGTGTCCATCAGTAGATGAATGGATAAAGAAGATGTGGTACATATATATAATGGAATACTACATACCTGCTCAGTCATGTCCGACTCATTGCGACCCCATGGACTATGTCTATGGTATTCCAGGCAAGAACATTATAGTGGGTTTTCATTTCTGCTCCAACAATAGAATACCAGACAACCATAAAAGAGAATGAAAATTTGCCATTTGCAGCAACCTGGATGGACTTGGAGGGCATTATGTTAAGTGAAGTAAATCAGAAAGAGAAAAACAAATACTGTGAGATATCATATATGTGTTCAATCTAAAAAATACAAAAAACTACTGAATATAACAAAGAAGGAGATTTACAGATATAGAGACCAAACTAGTGGTTACCACTGGGTTCATCAAGGGGTGACACAGGAATGGTGAAGCAGGTGGTACAGATTCTTGGATATAAGACAGGCTCAAAGATGTATTGTACAGCATGCAGAATAAAGCCAGTATTTTGCAATAACTGGAAATGGAATATAGCATATAAAAGTGCATTAAAAATTTAAAAAATTAAAAAATACATTAAAAATAGAATTGTATATAGATAAATAATAAATACCTTCTCAATGAGCAAATTTTAGAATAAATAGCTGCTTCTTTATACTGTACTATACTTTTAAAATTTTATACACTGAGCATATTACTGCAGTGAGAGTCAAAAAAAAAAAGGGGGGGGGGGTACTTTCCCAGCCAACAAACATATAAATAAGTTTGTGGGACAGCTTTTCTGAACCAATTTAGAAATTGCCAAGTTATTTGCATTCTCCAAAGGATAAACTTAGGATCACTTTCAAACATAAAGCTTTTGGAAAACAAAGAATATTAGTATGCCTATAGACATAAAGTGAACATATAATTAATTTATAGGGCTTTTTTTTCATTTATCTATATCTTCAAAAATGTGGAACGAAAATATGTTAGTAGAAACTGAACTTCAAACCATTTATATGCTTTAAAAAAAAATCCACCCCATCACCATCAGAGGCCTACTCAAATATCTTAAAGATCAATAAATAAAGCTATAAGTAAGAGGTAACAACACTGGTCAAATACTGCTATAAACATAAACCACATACTAAATCTTGTGGGAGTTGTTCCTCTAGGGCAGCAGTGCCCAATGTTTTTGGCACCAGGAACCAATTTCCTAGAAGATAATTTTTCCGTGGACTATGGCCAGGGGGAGAGGGGTGTCGTTTCAGGATGATTCAAGTGTATTACATTTATTGTGCACTTTATTCTTATTATTATTATATCAGCTCCAACTCAGACCATTAAGCATTAGATCCTGGAGGTAGGAGACTCACACTCTAGGATATCTCTGGAGGAAGATTTTCATAAACAAACATTTTTTTAAATGTTCAATAAAACTGAGGAAATAGGAAGTTAGTTATTCCCTAGAGTTCTTTTATAAAATGGATGGTGGCAAAATATTTTACATGTTTCTCTGTATGTGTGTATGCATATATGAGCACATATGTGCATTCGTTTATCACCTAAAATTAAAACAAATTAAAGGAATTTTGAATTTTTCTATCTCAATTCTAGGAGAATAACATACTCAAACAGAAACTGGTAGAATAATTTTTGATTGAATATTTTAAAATGTTGTTTGGGAAATAAAGAGGATTTGTACAGTCGATGGAATTTCTCCCACCATCAAGAAACTATGCAGAGCAGGAGAGAAAGATTCCCAAGGGTAAATTTTTTGACATCAAGAATGATCTCCCTTTGGGAATTTGAAAGGAGAATTAGGCTCAATTAAATTATGTATAGGTTATGCAAAGAGGATAATTATCTCGCTTATTACCATTGCAGTAAGGAATTATAGCAGATACTTCTTCTACCAGAGTTGATGATCAACTGGAAAGATGCCTTAACCATTTACACATTTGAAATCTCTTATTTTCCCTCCTTGTTGACAATTCTACTTTAGATAGGTAATTCTTGTACCTGTGGATGCACACTGTAATCAACACAGACACTTGGATTTGATAGATCAACAGAGTAACTGCATGTCTGTTATCTTTCATTATTTTCTGGCCCTCAGCTGTGTTATTCAGTAGCACTCTGCTTGTATGTTTGTTATTGTTCAGTCACTCAGTCATGTCCGACTCTGTGACCCTATGGACTGCAGTATGCCAGGCTTCCCTGTCCTTCGCCATCTCCCAGAGCTTGCTTAAACTCATGTCCAGTGAGTCAATGATGCCATCCAACCACCTTGTCCTCTGTCATCTCCTTCTCCTCCTGCCCTCAATCTTTCCCAGCATCAGAGTCTTTTCCAATGAATCAATTCTTTTCATCAGTTAGCCAAGGTATTGGATCATCAGCTTCAGCATGAGTCCTGCTAATGAATATTAAGAATAGATTTCCTTTAGGATTGACTGGTCTGATCTCTTCACAGTCCAAGGGACTCTTAAAATTCTTCTCCAACACCACAGTTCAAAAGCATCAATTGTTTGTCATTCAGCCTTCTTTATCGTCCAACTCTCACATCCATACACGACTACTGGAAAAACTATAGCTTTGACTATATGGGCCTTTGTTGACAAAATAATGTCTCTGCTTTTTAATACACTGTCTAGGTTTGTCATAGCTTCAGTATTATTGCCTGGGAAATCTCATGGATAGTGGAGCCTAGAGGGCTACTGTCCACGGGGTCATGAAAGAATTAGACACGACTGAGAGACTAAGCACAGCACGGCACAGTACATATATGTCTCTTGCACCAGAAACTGTATGACTGATATATCTCTACTATTTCATTATATTATTTTAAATCATTAAATTAAAATTTTAAATTTAAAATTAAATTTAATTTAATTTAATGGTGGGTATATTTCTGAGTTTTCCATTCTGTTCAATTAATATATGTAACTTACCTCTCTGCCAGTACTATGTTATCTTATAGGTTTATTATAAGACAATATCAAACAGTGTGATCCTGTTATTTTGTTCTTCTTTGTTAAGATTTTTTGGGAGGCTTTTACTGTTTTATCCTAGGGCCCATGATTTTGTGAATAATAATGTTTTTTCATGTCAATGAAAATTCCTACTGGAATTTTGGTAAGAATAGCATTAAGACTGGAATCAATTTAGGAAGAATTAATATATTTTCTATGTCAAGTTTCTTTTTTTAAATATCCAATTAGGTCAAATTACAGACATAAACTTCATCAAATTTGATGCAGCACATTTGGGAACACTTAAGTAAACCTCCCATTTTCTAACTGCTTCCTATTCTTCAATATTAATTTATTCCTGATCTTAAAATAACTTAGACTACTGTAAAAAGTATTCATCAGCTGGACTGATTAATTATTCACTGTGCACCGACATCTTTTTTTGTTGATTTATATAGTTTATTTCCATGTAGTAAGTTTGTGTGTTAGTCGCTCAGTCATATCCGACTCTACAACTCCAAGGACTGTAGCCTGGCAGGACACTCTGTCCTTGGAATTCTCCAGAAAAAAAATGATGGAATGAAGTTGCCATTCCCTTGCTCCAGGGGATCTTCCTGAAACAAAGATCAAACCCGGGTCTCCTGTATTGCTGGCAGATTTTTATACCCTTAACCACTAGGGAAGACCATACACTCAGTCAGTTCAGCTGCTGTTGTGTCTGACCTTTTGCAACCCCATGAACCGCAGCACACCAGGCCTCCCTGTCCATCACCAACTGCGGGAGTCGATCACAAACTGCCGGAGTCTACCCAGACCCATCTCCTTTGAGTCAGTGATGAGATCAAACCATCTCATCCTCTGTCATCCCTTTCTCATCCTGCCCTGAATCATTCCCAACATGAGGGTCTTTTGAAGTGAGTCAGCTCTTCGCATCAGGTGGCCAAAGTATTGGATTTTCAGCTTCAACATCAGTCTTTCCAATGAAGACCCAGGACAGATCTCCTTTAGGATGGTCCGGTTGGATCTCCTTGCAGTCCAAGGGACTCTCAAGAGTCTGCTTCAACACAACAGTTAAAAAACACCAATTCTTCAGTGCTCAGCTTTCTTTAGAGTGCAACTCTCACATCCATACATGACCACAGGAAAAACCATAACCTTGACTAGATGGACTTTTGTTGGCAAAGTAATGTCTCTGCCTTTTCAACATGCTATCTAGGTTAGTCATAACTTTCCTTCCAAGGGGTAAGCATCTTTTAATTTCATGGCTGCAGTCACCATCTGCAGTGATTTTGGAGCTTCCAAAAATAAGGTAAGCCACTGTTTCCACTGTTTTTCCATCTATTTGCCATGAGATGGGACTGGATGCCATGAACATAGTTTTCTGAATGTTGAACTTTAAGCCAACGTTTTCACTCTCCTTTTTCACTGTCATCAAGAGGCTTTTTAGCTCCTCTTCACTTTCTGCCATAAGGGTGGTGTCACTGCATATCTGAGGTTATTGATATTTCTCCCAGCAATCTTGATTTCAGCTTGTCCTTTCTCTAGCCCAGCATTTCTCATGATGTACTCGGCGTAGAAGTTAAATAAACAGGGTGACAATATACAGCCCTGACGTACTTCTTTTCTTATTTGGAACCAGTCTGTTGTTCCATGTCCAGTTCTAACTGTTGCTTCCTGACCTGCATATAGGTTTCTCAAGAGGCAGGTCAGATGGTCTGTTATTCACATCTCCTTCAGAATTCTCCACAGTTTATTGTGATCCACACAGTCAAAGGCTTTGGCATAGTCAATAAAGCAGAAATAGATGTTTTTATGGAACTCTCTTGCTTTTTTGATAATCCAGCAGATGTTTGCAATTGGACCTCTGGTTCCTCTGCCTTTTCTAAAATCAGCTTGAACATATGGAAGTTCACGCTACATGTACTGCTGAAGCCTGGCTTGGAGAATTTTGAGCATTACGTTACTAGCATGTGAGATGAGTGCAATTGTGCGGTAGTTTGAGCATTGTTTGGCATTGCCTTTCTTTGGGATTGGAATGAAAACTGACAGTTTCCAGTCCTGTGGCCACTGCTGAGTTTTCCAAATTTGCTGGTATATTGAGTGCAGCACTTTCACAGCATCATCTTTTAGGATTTGAAATAGCTCAACAGGAATTCCATCAATTCCACTAGCTTTGTTTGTAGTGATTTCCTAAGGCCCACTTGACTTCACATTCCAGGATGTCTGGCTCTATGTGTGAGTGATCACATCATCATGATTATCTGGGTGGTGAAAATGTATTTTTGTATAGTTCTTTTGTGTATTCTTGCCACCTCTTGTTAATATCTTCTGCTTCTGTTAGGTCCATCCCATCTCTGTCCTTTATCGAGCCCACCTTTTCATGAAATGTTCCCTTGGTATCTCTAATTTTCTTGAAGAGATCTCTATTCTTTCCCATTCTATTGTTTTCCTCTATTTCTTTGCACTGATCCCTGAGGAAGGCTTCCTTATCTCTCCTTGCTCTTCTTTGGAACTCTGCCTTCACATGCTTAAATCTTCCTTTTCTCCTTTGTTTTCTCTTCTCTTCTTTTCACAGTTACTTGTAAGGCCTCCTCAGACAACCACTTTGCCTTTTTCCATTTCTTTTTCTTGGGGATATAATAAGTTATGCCAATTTAAATTAGATAATGGTCATAAAGGCCCTATGATTCTTGAATTCTATGATCAATTACATGCCTTTTAACTGAATATTAATTTACTTTTGCTTGTGCATATTTTTACCTTGTTATAGTTACTGTATTGGAGAAGGAGGTAGCAACCCACTCCAGTGTTCTAGCCTGGAGAATCCCAGGGACGAGGGAGCCTGGTAGACTGCCGTCTATGGGGTCACACAGAGTTGGACATGACTGAAGTGACTTAGCAGCAGTAGCAGCATAGTTACTCTGCATTGTTTTTTCCCTCAGTAAATGCCTAATAATTATCATTTCATTTTTTCTTGTCAGAAAAAAATGTGCAAGGGGAAATATTTTCTTTGACCAGATTTTTGACTTGTTTTAATATGCGGTGTTATCTTTACAGAAAATTTTAGCAAAATTTGTAATATTTCTCCTAAACTATACCCCTCATCCAAGGTAAGGAGTAGTGGCTGCACTTTGCTGGAGCAGCCGTGAAGAGACACCCCACAACCAAGGTAAGAGAAACCCAAGTAAGACGGTAGGTGTTGAAAGAGGGCATCAGAGGGCAGACACACTGAAACCATAATCACAGAAAACTAGTCAATCTGATCACATGGACCATAGTCTTGTCTAACTCAATGAAACTAAGCCATGCCGTGTGGGGCCACCCAAGATGGGCGGGTCATGGTGGAGAGGTCTGACAGAATGTGGTCCACTGGAGAAAGGAACGGTAAGCCACTTCAGTATTCTTGTCTTGAGAACCTCATGAACAGTACAAAAAGGCAAAATGATAGGATACTGAAAGAGGAACTCCCCAGGTCAGTAAGTGCCCAATATGCTACTGGAGTTAGTGGAGAAATAACTCCAGAAAGAATGAAGGGATGGAGCCAAAGCCCAAACAATACCCAGTTGTGGATATGACTGGTGAAACAAGCAACCTCCGATGCTATAAGGAACAATATTGCAAAGGACCTGGAATGTTAAGTCCATGAATCAAGGCTAATTGGAAATGGTCAAACAGGAGATGGCAAGAGTGAACATCAACATTCTAGGAATCAGCGAACTAAAATGGACTGGAATGGGTGAATTTAACTCAGATGACCATTATATCTACTACTGCTGGCAAGAATCCCTTAGAAGAAATGGAGTAGCCGTCATGGTCAACAAAAGCGTCCAAAATACAGTATTTGGGTGCAATCTCAAAAATGACAGAATGATCACTGTTCGTTTCCAAGGCAAACCATTCAATATCACGGTAATCCAAGTCTATGCCCCAACCAGTAACACTGAAGAAGCATAAGTTGAAGGATTCTATGAAGACCTACAAGACCTTTTAGAACTAATACCACAGAAAAGATATCTTTTTCATTGTAGGGGACTGGAAAGCAAAAGTAGGAAGTCAAAAAACACCTAGGGTAACAGGAAAATTTGGCCTTGGAGTATGGAATGAAGCAGGGCAAAGACTAATAGAGTTTTGCCAAGAGAATGCACTGGACACAGCAAACACCCTCTTCCAACAACACAAGAGAAGACTCTCCACATGGACATCACCAAATGGTCAACACTGAAATCAGGTTGATTATATTCTTTGCAGCCAAAGACTGAGAAGCTCTACACAATCAGCAAAAACAAGACCTGGAGCTGAATGTGGCTCAAATCATGAACACTTTATCGCCATATTCAGATTAAATTGAAGAAAGTAGAGAAAACCACTAGCTCATTCAGGTATGACCTAAATCAAATCCCTTATGATTATACAGTGAAAGTGAGAAATAGATTTAAGGGACTAGATCTGATAGACAGAGTGCCTGATGAATTATCAATGGAGGTTCGTGACATTGTACAGAATACAGGGATCAAGACCATCCCCATGGAAAAGAAATGCAAAAGAGCAAAATGGCTGTCTGAGGAGGGCTTGCAAATAGCTGTGAAAATAAAAGAAGTGAAAAGCAAAGGAGAAAAGGAAAGATATAAACATGTGAAGGCAGAGTTCCAAAGAAGAGCAAGAAGAGATAAGAAAGCCTTCCTCAGTGATTAATGCAAAGAAATAGAGGAAAACAACAGAATGGGAAAGACTAGAGATCGCTTCAAGAAAATTAGAGATACCAAGGGAACATTTCATGCAAAGTTGGGCTCAATAAAGGTCAGAGATGAGACGGACCTAACAGAAGCAGAAGATATTAAGAAGAGGTGGCAAGAATACAGAGAAGAACTGTACAAAAAATCTTCATGACCCAGATAATCTCGATGGTATGATCACTCATCTAGAGCCAGACATCCTGGAATGTGAAGTCAAGTGGGCCTTAGAAAGCATGACTATGAACAAAGCTAGTGGAGGTGATGGAATTCCAGTTGAGCTATTTCAAATCCTGAAAGATGATGCTGTGAAAGTGCTGCACTGAATAGGCCAGCAAATTTTGAAAACTCAAGCAGTGGCCACAGGACTGGAAACTGTCAGTTTTCATTCCAATTCCAAAGAAAGGCAATGCCAAAGAATGCTCACACTACCACACAATTGCAGTCATCTCACACACTAGAAAAGTAATGCTCAAAATTCTCCAAGCCAGGCTTCAGCAAAACATGTACTGTGAACTTCCATATGTTCAAGCTGGTTTTAAAAATGGCAGAGGAACCAGAGATCAAATTGCCAACATCCACTGGATCATGGAAAAAGCAAGAGAGTTCCAGAAAAACATCTATTTCTGCTTTACTGACTATGCCAAAGCCTTTGACTGTGTGGATCACAGTAAACTGCGGGGAATTCTGAAAGGGATGGGAATACCAGACCACCTGACCAGCCTCTTGAGAAACCTATATGCAGGTCAGAAAGCAACAGTTAGAACTGGACATGGAACAGACTGGTTCCAAATAGGAAAATAAGTATGTCAGGGCTGTATATTGTCACCTTGCTTATTCAACTTCTATGCAGAGTACAGCATGAGAAACGCTGGGCTGGAAGAACACAAGCTGGAATCAAGATTGCTGAGAGAAATATCAATAACCTCAGATATGCAGATGACGCCACCCTTAGGCAGAAATTGAAGAGGAGCTAAAAAGCCTCTTGATGAAATTGAAAAAGTTGGCTTAAAACTCAACATTCAGAAAACGAAGATCATTGCATCTGGTCCCAACACTTCATGGGAAATAGATGTGGAAAGAGTGGAAACATTGTTAGACTTTATTTGGGGAGGCTCCAAAATCACTGCAGATGGTGATTGAAACCATGAAATTAAAAGATGCTTATTCCTTGGAAGGAAAGTTATGACCAACCTAGATAGCATGTTCAAAAGCAGAGACTACTTTGCCAACAAAGGTCCATCTAGTCAAGGCTATTGTTTTTCCCTTGGTCATGTATGGATGTGAGAGTTGGACTGTGAAGAAAGCTGAGTGCCAAAGAATTAATGCTTTTGAACTGTGGTGTTGGAGAAGACTTTTGAGAGTCCCTTTGACTACAAGGAGATCCAACCAGTTCATTCTAAAGGACATCAGTCCTGGGTGTTCTTTGGAAGGAATGATGCTAAAGCTGAAACTCCAATACTTTGGCCACCTCATGCAAAGAGTTAACTCATTGGAAAAGTCTCTGATGCTGGGAGGGATTGGGGGCAGGAGGAGAAGGGGACCACAGAGAATAGGATGGCTCGATGGCATCACCAACCCAATGGACATGAGTTTGAGTAAACACCTGGAGTTGGTGATGGACAGGGAGGCCTGGCATGCTGCAATTCATGGGGTCGCAAAGAGTCGGACACGACTGAGCAACTGAACTCAATTGAACTGAATATTTCATAACTTTTAGTATTTTACAATTTAATTTGAAATATTTGTAATTATTTGCTTTGCTTTCATTGTTTTTATTATGGGTATATGAAAAGAGAGTTTGCACAAAATCCGTGTCTTTTACTCCATGAAATATATTGAGATTTGCTTTATTACATAACATATAACTAATCTCATATTTTAGATGATTGCTACATTCAACATATTGTATTCAACATTAACTTCCCTGGTGGCTCAGATGGTAAAGTGTCTGCCTACAATGTGGGAGACCCGGATTCAATACCTGGGTGGGAAGTTCTCCTGAAGAAGGAAATGGCAACCCAATCCAGTATTCTTGCCTGGGAAATCCTATGGATGGAGGAGACTGGTAGGCTACAGTCCAATGGGACGCAAAGAGTAGGACAAGACTGAGCTAGTTCACTTTCATTTTCACTTGTATATGTTATCTAAATATCCCCTAAATTTAACATCTACTCTTGTACTTGTAAAAAGCCCTGAATATATGAAGGAAATTTACATTGCAAAGTAAATCTGCTCAGTTTTAAAGAAGAGCAATCATTTTTTTCATTTCTTATATCTACATGCAAATGTCTTTAATGGATTATACATTTTATTCAAAAATTTATAAAAGTAGGAGTTTATTAGTTTTCCATAATTCAGATATGTTCAGCAATATAGTCTATTCCTGCATATTTTCTTCTTTATTATTGACACTATGTATCTATAAACAATTTTTATAAAGGGACAGATAGTAAATCATTTCACTATCATGGGCTTCTTTCACAACTGATCACCTCTAAAATGGTAATATGAAAGCAGCCATAGACGGTGTGTAAAGGATTCAGCATGAACATTTTCCAGTAATATTTTACTTACAAAAGAAGCACTGAGATGAATCTGGGTGAGAGGGCTTGTTTGCAGACCCCTGATCTACATAATCATTCTGCATAGCCTAGGAGATGGAATGTGAAATCACACACTCACGCACTTTCTTTTTTTTATATCATTTTAAGGAATTTTTTTATAGTGAGGTTGATAAGACACTCTTATTGAGTAGGACTACATAAATATATGAGAAGATTTTCATACAAATCACAATTATTGCATTTTTAAATGCATTTTAAGAATATAAGACTAGCAATTTAAAGCCTAAAGTGTTTGTTTGTTTTGGAGCCTTGTTTTGTAGAGATGCACATTTACTTTCAAATCATATATTTCTATTTATTTTTGATTGTTTAAATCTTAATATTTTCAAACTTACATGCTTTTACATTGATTACTGTTGACCAGTCAGTATTCTAGGTGCTATACCCATAGCAATTGATTTATTTTTCAAAAAGCCCTTTAAGCATTTACAATTAGAAAAGCCATTTAATAAATGAAGAAATTAAAGCTGAGGTTCAAGCTTATGCTGCCTGGCTCTGGCCTTAATGGACAAAGGGTTTAATCATTTCAATTAATCATTTATCTGGTAAACAGACATTTATTAACCACATTGTTTATGTGACATTTCATGTGCAGTATCAGAATGGTCAAAGTCAGATTTTGTTCATTGCACCATTTTCTGATCAAGAATAACTCTGTAATGAATTCAAGGAAAGCCAGAAATATTAATCAAAGATTTTTAAGATTACTAGAATTATTCTTGAGGGGGAAAGTGAATTCTGTAATTTTATTTTAATATATAGCATGATAATGACAAAAAGTATTACCAGCTCATTTTCATTTTCCAGAAATAAGGAAAGAAGCTAAACTGATCAATATCAAATTTATTGAAAGCCATTTGAAAAGAAACTAGTGAAACTGGAAAGCATAGAGGATGTGACAAGTTTTCTTCTATGGATCTACCGAAGAAAAATATGTTTACTTAAAAGGACATAATTGAATGGCCTCAAAAGATCTCTTTCCACTTTGAAGCATAACTGATAAGAACAATAACAATTTTGTGTTATGCTTTTACTAATAATAATCTTAAAATTATTTTTGAAATGTTGGAAAGTTATTTAGATCTGCTTAACAATTTTAGCTTCCCTGGTAGCTCAACTGGTAAAGAATCTGCCTGAAATGCAGGAGACCTGGGTTTGATCCCTGGGTAAGGAAGATCCCCTGGAGAAGGGAATGGCTACCCACTCAAGGACGTTGTTTAACTAAAGCTTCATTGTGCTAAATTGTCTACAAGTGGTCCCAATACTGTAAAGTAGGTTCCAGAAGTGCATAAGGAGGGGCTGCCATCTATGGGGTCGCACAGAGTCAGAACCAAGTGAAGTGATTTAGCAGCAGCAGCAGTGAATATTTGGTTGTATAGAGGACATGGCTCATTAGTGTATTGATTTAAAAGTTTCCATAATCCTAAGCTTATACATTTTCACACACAAACCATTTATAGAATTGTTATTTATATGCTTTTACTCTTTATTAAGGAAGTGAGAGGGATGTATAACTCTGGTTTTCTAATAAAAAGATGAATAGTAATCTCATGTGGGGAGTGATGGATAATTAAAGATAAAAAGCTTAAAATAACCTTAGCAATAAACAAGTAGTTAGGTTTAGATTTAACAATGGTAATGATATCAGCTACTTCTGGGATCCACTTTTTCTCTACTGAAAAATATATACACAAACTTTTTCACATGTAATAAAACTATTAATAGCAATACTTAATAAGGGGGTATATAATTGTATTATTGGCAAAATTAAACAGTATAAATAAGTATTGCTATTGTTGTTGGTCAGTCACCAAGTCTTGTCTGACTCTTCACAACCTCATGAACTCCAGCATTCCAGGCTTCCCTGTCTGTCACTATCTTCTGGAGTTTTCCCAAGTTCATGTCCATTGCATTGGTTTTGCCATCTAACCATTTCATCTTCTGTTACCCTTTACTCTTTCTGCCTTCAATCTTTTCCAGAATCAGGGTCTTTTCCAATGAGTTGATTGTTTGCACCAGGTGGCCAAAGTATTAGAGCTTTGGCCTCAGCATCACTCTTTCCAATGAATATTGAGGGATTATTTCCTTTAGGATTGACTGGTTTGATCTCCTTGCTTTCCAAGGGACTCTCAAAAGTCTTCTCTGATACCACAGTTCAAAAACATCATTCTTCAGTGCTCTGGCTTCTTTATTATCCAGCTCTCATAACTGTACATGACTAGTGGGAAGACTATGGCCTTGACTATATGGACCTCTGTTGGCAAAGTAATATCTTTGCTTTTTAACACACTGCCTAGGTTTGTAATAGCTTTCCTGACAAGAAGCAATCATCTTTAATTTTGTCTTCTAATTCTAATAAATATTACAGAATGTTCCTTTAAAATGCTTTTTTTAACATTCATTTTTAATTTTTTTTACTTTAAAATATTGTATTGGTTTTGCCATACATCAACATGAATTCGCCATGGGTGTACATGTGTTCGCCATCCTGAACCCCTCTCTCACTTCCCTCCCCATACCATCCCTCTGGTTCATCCCAGTGCACCAGCCCCAAGCATCCTGTAATGCTTTATAGACAGAATATATATATAATATATAATATATTAATAAGCTTAGCAAAAATATTTAGCAAAAGTCATGGGAGAAATATAGTATTGGATATTTTCCCCAAATAGGTGAGCCTGGTGGGCTACAGTCCATGGGGTAGCAAAGAGGTGGACATGACCGAGCACACCCACACACATGAGTTATTCATAGAATAAGACTACTTGTTCAACATTAACATTATAATTTACTAAAGTCACAAAAAAAGAGTTAAAATAATTTCTAATTTTTAATAAATATCTTGTATATAGGTTTAAGAATACATAGGCAGTCCTCTACTACATTATCCAAGAAAAAGAGTTCAACACCACTAAACTGGCTATACAAGTAATGTTAAATGGACTTCTCAAAGCAGAAAAGACCAAAATCAGAAATATGAAAGTGATTAAAAAAAAATTAAAAATCACTAGTAAAGTCAAACATACAGTAGAGAGTGAATCAATCACTTATAAGTCTATTAAGAAGCTTAAAAGACATCAGTAAAGTCAACTATATCTTCAACAAATTATTATGGTATGTACAAGACAGAAAGATGCAAAATTTGACAAAAATAACATTTAAAGTGGGAAGGAGGAATAAAAATGTAGGCTGGTTAGAATTGGTTTGAATATAAGAGATCATCAACTTAAAATATGTACATGTACATTGTTGAATGTAAACTTCAAGGTAATCATAAACCTAAAACTTACAACATACATACAAACATACATAAAGATGAAGGACTCTATACATAACACTGAAGATAGCTATCAAATCATACAGGCAGAAAGCAAAAGATGAACACTATCAACACTATAAACAATACCACCGCCAATAAAAC
The DNA here is from genome assembly GCF_014754425.2 of Oryx dammah. Lineage (NCBI taxonomy): Eukaryota > Metazoa > Chordata > Mammalia > Artiodactyla > Bovidae > Oryx > Oryx dammah. Next base: position 142,866,832 of record NW_024070186.1, read on the forward strand.
TACAAAAACAATTGGAAAATAATCAACAAAATAGCAGTAAGTATATGTCTATGCATAATTACTTTAAATGTAAATGGACACAATACCCCAATTAAAAGACATAGAGTGGCTGAATGAATAAAAGGAGAAAAGACCCATGCATATGCTACCTACAAGTAACCCACTTCAGATCTAAAAGCACATTAAGACTGAAGGTGAGCAGATGGAAACTGATATTTTACTCAAATGGAAAAAAAAAGGAAGCTATATACTTACATCAGACAACATAGACTTTAAAACAAGTATTGTAAGAAGAGGCAAAGGAGAACGTTGTATAAAATAAAGGGATCAACCGAACAAGATAATTTAGCAATTGTCTATATACATATAATCAACAAAGGAGCATCCAAATTCATAAAGCCAATATTAATAAATATAGAGGGGAAAATTTACATTAATACAATAATACTAGGGGGCTTTAACATCACAGTTATATCAAAGAATAAATCATCAGACTGAATATCAATAAGGAAATGTTGGCCTTAACACATTAGATTACATGGGTAAAAGATAGACTTTTCAATAAGTGGTGCTGCAAAAACTGTACAGTTAGATGTAAAAGAATGAAATTAGAACACCTCATAACACCATAGACAAAAATAAACTCAAAATGGATTAAAGACTTAAATATAAGGCCAGAAACTATAAAGATCCTAGAGGATATGATAAACAGTGTACTCCTTGACATAAATCACAGCAAGATCAACTGTGGCCCACTTTCTAGAATAATGGAAATAAAAACAGAAATAAACCAAGTAGGACCTAATTAAAATTGTGGGAGGGGGGTTCATGTTTGGGAGCTCATGTACACCGGTGGCAGATTCATGTCAAGGTATGCCAAAACCAATACAGTATTATAAAGTAAAAATAAAAATTAAAAAAAATAAAACTTAACTTAAAAAAATAAAAACTCTCAGAATGGGAGAAAATAATAGCAAATGAATCTACTGACAAAGAAGCAATCTCCAAAATACACAAGTAGCTCTTACTGCTCACTAGGAGAAAAACAGCCCAATCAAAAAGTGGGCAGATGACCTAAACAGACATTTCTCCAAAGAAAACAAACAGATAGCTAATAAATACATGAAAAAAAAATGCTTAACATCACTCATCATTAGAGAAATGCAACTTCAGTTCAGGTCAGTTTAGTCGCTCAGTTGTGTCCAACTCTTTGCGACCCCATGAATTACAGCACGCCAGGCCTCCTTGTCCATCACCAACTCCCGAAGTTCACTCAGACTCACGTCCATTGAGTCAATGATGCCATCCAGCCATCTCATCCTCTGTCATCCTCTTCTCCTCCTGCCCCCAATCCCTCCCAGCATCAGTCTTTTCCAATGAGTCAACTCTTCACATGAGGTGGCCAAAGTACTGGAGCTTCAGCTTTAGCATCATTCCTTCCAAAGAAATCCCAGGGCTGATCTCCTTCAAAATGGACTGGTTGGCCTCCTTGCAGTCCAAGGGACTCTCAAGAGTCTTCTCCAACAACACAGTTCAAAAGGATCAACTCTTCGGTGCTCAGTCTTCTTCACAGTCCAACTTTCACATCCATACATGACCACAGGAAAAAACATAGCCTTGACTAGATGGACCTTAGTCAGCACAGTAATGTCTCTGCTTTTGAATATGCTATCTAGGTTGGTCATAACTTTTCTTCCAAGGAGTAAGCATCTTTTAATTTCATGGCTGCAGTCACCATCTACAGTGATTTTGGAGCCCCAAAAAATAAAGTCTGACACTGTTTCCTTAGGAAGCCATAATTGAAAAAGACAGGTATCCTAATGTTTATTGCAGCACTATTTACAATAGCTAGAACATGGAAACAACCTAGATGTCCATCGACAGATGAATGGATAAAGAAGCTGTGGAATGCCACTCTCGCCATCTCCCACATAGTCCAAAAGACTGTTCTATACATCTGTGTCTTTTTTGCTGTCTTGCATACAGGGTTATCATTACCATCTTTCTAAATTCCATATATATGCATTAGTATACTGTATTGATGTTTTTCTTTCTGGCTTACTTCACTCTGTATAATAGGCTCCAGTTTCATCCACCTCATTAGAACTGATTCAAATGTATTCTTTTTAATGGCTGAGTAATATTCCATTGTGTATATGTAGCACAGCTTTCTTATCCATTCACCTGATGATGGACATCTAGGTTGCTTCCATGTCCTGGCTATTATAAACAGTGCTGCGATGAACACTGGGGTACATGTGTCTCTTTCAATTCTGGTTTCCTTGATGTGTATGCCCAGCAGTGGGATTGCTGGGTCATAAGGCAGTTCTATTTGTAGTTTTTCAAGGAATCTCCACACTGTTCTCCATAGTGGCTGTACTAGTTTGCATTCCCGGGCTGAGTTGGGAGAATGGCATTGAAACATGTATAATATCATATATGAAACGAGTCACCAGTCCAGGTTCAATGCACGATACTGGATGCTTGAGGCCAGTGCACTGGGATGACCCAGCGGGATGGTACAAGGAAGGAGGAGGAAGGGGGGTTCAGGATGGGGAACACGTGTATACCTGTGGTGGATACATGTTGATGTATGGCAAAACCAATACAATATTGTAAAGTAACTAACCTTCAATTAAAATAAATTTATATTAAAAATAATAAAATAAATAAAAGAAGCTGTGGAATGTATATAAATGGAATATTACTCAGCCATTAAACGGAACACATTTTAGTCCTATGAGGTAGATGGACCTAGAGCCTATTATACAGAGTGAAGTTAGTCAGAAAGAAGAAAACAAATATTGTATATTAATGAGTATGTATGGAATCTAGAAAGATGATACTGATGAATCTATTTGCAGAACAGCAGCAGAAACACAGACATAGAGAACAGACTTGTGGACACAATGGAGGAAGGAGAGGGAGGGACAAATTGAAAGAGTAATGGTGAAACTTATACACTACCATATGTAAATTAGAAGGCCATGGGAATTTGCTGTAGGATTCATGGAGCTCAAACTTGTGCTCTGTGACAACTTAGAAGGATGGGAGGTGGGAGGGAGATTCAAGAGGGAAGGGACATATGTGTATCAATGCCTGATTCATCTTGATGTATGGCCAAAACAAACACAATATTGTTGAGCAAATATCCTCCAGTTAAAAATGAAAATTAAACAAGCAAAAACCTTAAACAATCTAAAGTTACATCAAAAGGAACTAGATAAAGAACAAATAAAATTTGTAGAAGGAAAAAATGATAAAGATCAGAGCAGAAATAAATGAAATAGAAGCTAAAAACAAGCTAAAAGAACAATGAAACTAAGAGATACATCTTTGAAAAGATAAATAAAACTGATAAAACTCTGGCCATACTTAGCAAGGAAAAATTAAAAAGAGTGAGCTGAAATAAATGAAATCAGAAATGAAAGAGAAGTTACATCTGACATTACAGAAAAAAAATGGATTGTGAGATTAATTCAAAAAATTATATGTCAATAAAATAAACAATCTAGAAAAATTAGATTAATTCCCTGGAAAATAAAATCTCCCAAAACTAAATCAGGAAAAAATGAAAAAATATGAACAGAACAATTACCAATAGTGAAGTTGAATCAATAATATAAAACTCCCAATAAATAAGTTCAAGATTAAATTGTTTCACATATGAAAACTACCAAACTTTAAATACAAGCTAACATTCATCCTTCTCAAACTATGCCAAAAAAAAATTGAATAGGAAGGGATTCTTCTGAATTTACTTTATAAGAGCAGCATCACATCAATACTAAAATGAGACAAACACAACACACATACACACACACACAATTACAGGTCCATATAACTTTTTTGATAAATAGGATGCAAAAATCCTCAGCAAAATATTAGCAAGTAGAATTCAACAATACATTGAAAGGTTAATATCAAGTGATTCATATCAAGTTGATCATCAGTTCAGTTCAGTTCAGTTGCTCAGTTGTGTACGACTTTTTGCGACCCCATGAACTGCAGCATGCCAGGCCTCTCTGTCCATCATCAACTCCCGGAGTTCACTCAAACTCACATCCATCGAGTCGGTGATGCCATTCAGCCATCTCACCCTCTGTCGTCCCCTTCTCCTCCTGCCCCCAATCCCTCGCAGCATCAGACTCTTTTCCAATGAGTCAGTTCTTCACATGAGGTGGCCAAATACTGGAGTTTCAGCTTTAGCATCATTCCTTTCAAAGAACACCCAGCACTGATCTCCTTTAGAATGGACTGGTTGAATCTTCTTGCAGTCCAAGGGACGCTCAAGAGTCTTCTCCAATACCACAGTTCAAAAGCATCAATTCTTCAGTGCTCAGCTTTCTTCACAGTCCAACTCTCACATCCATACATGACCATTGGAAAAACCATAGCCTTGACTACACGGACCTTTGTTGGCAAAGTAATGTCTCTGATTTTTAATATGCTATGTAGACTGGTCATAATCTTCCTTCCAAGGAGTAAGCGTCTTTTAATTTCATCACTGCAATCATCATCTGCAGTGATTTTGGAGCCCCAAAATTAAAGTCAGCCACTGTTTCCACTGTTTCCCCAGCTATTTCCCATGAAGTGATGGGATCAGATGCCATGAGCTTCGTTTTCTGAATGTTGAGCTTTAAGCCAACTTTTTCACTCTCCTCTTTCACTTTCATCAAGAGGCTTTTTAGTTCTTCTTCACTTTCTGCCATAAGGGTGGTGACATCTGCATATCTGAGGTTATTGATAGTTCTCCTGGGAATCTTGATTGCAGCTTGTTTTTCTTCCAGTCCAGCATTTCTCATGATGTACTCATAAGTTAAATAAGCAGGGTGACAATATACAGCCTTGACGTACTCCTTTTCCTATTTGGAACCAGTCTGTTATTCCATGTCCAGTTCTAACTATTGCTTCCTGACCTGCATATAGGTTTCTCAAGAGGCAGGTCAGGTGGTCTGGTATTCCCATCTTTTTCAGAATTTTTCCACTAATAAATGAGTTCTATAAATTTGCAGGATATAGAATTCTATAAGTTCTATAAATTTTAAGAATTTTATCAATTCACAGAATTCTATAAATTCTAGGATGAATTCTAGAAATTTGCTGCATTTTATTCAAAAGCAATGAATTATCAGAAAGAAAAAATGAAAGCAATCCCATTTAAAATTACATCAAAAGGAATAGCTTGTGTTGAAGAAGACTCTTAAGAGGTTCTTGGAAAGCAAGGCGATCAAATGAGTCAGTCCTAAAGGAAATCAATCTTGAATATTTATTGGAAGGACTGATGCTGAAGCTGAAGTTCCAATATTTTGACCACCTGATGTGAAGTGTCAGTTCATTAGAAAAGACCCTGATGCTGGGAAAGATTGAGGTCAAGAGGAGAAGGGGGTGACAGAGGATGAAACGGTTGGATGGCATCACTGATTCAATGAACATGGGTTTGAGCAACTCCAGGAGATAATGGAGAACAAGGAAGCCTGATATGCTGCAGGTCAGTGGTCAGAGAGTTGAACACAACTTAGAAACTGAACTAAAACAACATCCTAGAAATAAATCTAAGCAAGGAAGCAAAAATGGTATACTCAAAAAACTATAACACAGTGATGAAAGAGTTTGAAGAAACGGCAAATAGAAAGATACACCAACCTTGTGGATTGGATGAATTAATATTTTTAAATAAGAGTATTCCCCAAGGCAATCTACAGATTTAATATAATTATTATCAAAATACCTTGGTATTTTTCACAGAAAAAAGAACAATTCTAAAATTTGTATAGAAACACAAAAGATCCCAGATGGCCAAAGCATTTTTGAGAAAAAATACTAAAGCTGGAAGTGTCATAATTCTTGACTTCAAACTATATTACAAATTTATAGTGATTGAAACATCATGGCACCTACACAAAAATAGATGCATAAATCAATGAAATAGAAAAGCAAATACAGTAATAAACCTAAACTTAGTCAAATATCTATGACAACAGAGGCCAAACTAACAATTGAGAAGAGACCAAATCTTCAGTAAGTGGTGCTTAAAACTGGACAGCTGCATGCATAATAATCAAATTGGACTTTCTCACAGCAAACAAAAAATAAACTCAAAATGGATTAAAGTATATGTAAGACTTGAGAAAAAAGTTCTAAAAGAAAACATAGGCTATATGCTTTTTGACATTTCTCCTCAGGCAAGGCAACAAAATGCTAAAGTAAATAAATGGAACTACATAAAAGCTTTGCACATGGAAGGAAACTTTCAACAAAATAAAAAGACAGCCATTGAATGGGAGAAGGTATTTTCAAATGATATGTTTAATAAGGAATTGATATCCAAAATATATGAAGAACTGATACAACTCAACATTGTAAAAACAATCTTACCTAACCAAAAAAAAAAAAAAAAAAAATTGGCAGAGGATATGAACAGACATTTTTCCAAAGAATACATCCATAAGGCAAAGGTTCCATAAAAATATGTTCAACATCCTTAATTATCAGGGAATTACATGTGAAAAACCACAATGAGGTATCACCTTGCACGCATCAGAACTTTTTATTATCAAAAAGACAGACAACAAGTATTGGTGAAAACACAGAGAAAAAGGAATCTTTGTGCATCCACTGTTGATAGGAATATAAATTGGTACAACCAATATGGAAAACCATATGAAAGTTTCTCAAAAACTTGAAAGTAGAATTGTTATGTGATCCAGCTGCTCCACTTCTGTGTATTTATCTAAATAAAGCAAAATTTTAAAAGATAAATGCACTTTAACATTAATTGAAGTATTATGTACAATAAAGATATTGAAAGAACCAAAGTGTCCATTCATAGAGGAATAGATGAAGTGTCCATTCATAGAGGAATAGATGAAGAAGACAAGGTATATGTATTCAATGGAGCACTATTTCACTATAAAGTGAAATCTTGCCATTTGCAGTAACATGGATAGATCTGGACAGTATCGTGCTAAGTGAAGTAAGTCGGAGAAAGAAAAATACTGCATGATCTCACTTATATGTAGAATCTAAAAAACAAAACAAGCAATACAAGATGAAAACAGACTGATTCATACAGAGAATGAGTATGGTGGCCCAAATGAGGGGGTTGAAGGAGTAACAAACTAGGTGATGGGAATGAAGAGGTAAAAAAAATCTTTCTCTATATAGGTAATAAATAAGTCACAGAGGTATAACACACAGATAAGGAATATAGTCAATAATGCTATAACTTTGTAGGGGAACAGATAGTTATTAGATTTATCATAGTGATCATTACATAGTGTATGCAAATTATTATGTACTATGCTTGGAACTAATGTAATATTGTACATCAACTATACTTCTATTTTTTTTAAAAATAGAGTATTGTTTAAGAAATAAGAATGCTCCCCCTTGATTATGTATCTCTCTGACCTGAGAGTTAATGACATTGGCTAGAGTTTCTCTTGACCACTCCAATATCATATTTCTACAGAAGAAAACAACAGCAACTAATGAACCCTAATAGAAGAAATGTTTTATCCCCTGTAAAAGACATGATCATATATTTTAACAGATAGAACAAGGGCTAATAAATATACATTAAAAAAAGAAAGCAATGCTAGTGGTGATTTGTATATATCTAAGGAGCCAGGTAAAACTAAGTTTAACATTTTTTTTAAATGCTATATTTCAAGCACTGTTTTTTATATATACAAATGTGTCACACATACAAATTTCTTTAGTCCTCACAAAAAACTTATGATGCAAGAACTCTCCTTGTATATACATGTGTTCAAGGTACAGAGTTAGTAGCTCTTGAAGTAAGACTTCAACCTATACAATTTTGTTCAAGAACAACCATCGACTAAATTCTATTTACTCCAACAATGAAATCTTCAAAGAAATTTAAAAACTACTCTATTTTTTCCTTGTCTCTTAATTAGGTTGTGTGAGATATAATGTTCACAGGCTATTTTGATTCTAACATTCTTTATTTTAAATGGCTTTGAAAAAATGGCAGTGGGGGCTTAAAAGAGATAATTAGATCACGTGAGGCCAAAGATAATTCAGGAAACAGAATATTTCTCCTCCAACAATTCAAACATTTTGGGAAAATATCCAAGAGCATATTTCTCCCATAATATTTGCTAAAATTACATTTGTTAATCTTCTTAATTTTTTGAGTATATTTGGGCTTGATTGTTTAAATGGTAAAGAGTCCCCCTGCAGTGCAGGAGACCCAGACTCAGTCCCTGGGTCGGGAAGATCCCCTGGAGAAGAAAGCGATAACTTATTCCAGTATTCTTGCCTGGAGAATCCTATGGACAGAGAAGCATGACAGACTACAGTCCATGGGGTTGCAAAGAGTTGGACAGGACTGAGCCACTAACGCTTTCACTTTCATTGTCTATAAAGCATAAAAAGTGGTTCTGTGATTTATATTTATACTCTTCAATTTTGTCAGTGATAAGACTGTACACTGCCTTATTAAAGACCACTTCTCAGACAGGAAAAACAAATGTATACATGAAATTCTGAAGGTGATATTTGGTGAGACCATATGTCATACATGACTGTACAATTAATGTTCCATCACTGAAGTTAGAATATACTGCTTCTTTCTGAAATATGAATATGTTTTAAAATAAATAACACAGATTAAGAAGTACAATATTGAGATGGCAATATCAGTAGAGTTTTATTCAAAGGCTATAAATCATGTTTCACCTAGATGTACTCAACACATTCCAGTGAGCCGATTATGTTTGAATAATGGAACAAAATCACATATATCCATTGATTCATGACTCTTTTGGAAAGTGACAAGTTTGAAAGATTAGTCTCATGTGCAATGCATACAATTTCATGCAAATATATAACTTATTTTCATAGGATACAGTGTCAGAAAAAAAAAAAAAGCTCAAAACATCAGGTATGATGTTACAATGGATAGTCATAGATGAGAAACTAGAGAACTATTTCATACTTTGTTAATTCATCATGCTTATGAGCTGAGGCATGCTTACATTTGTATTTTACACACATTTAAGCAAGCTGTTACTTTTTCCAAACCACAAGTCTATCAAATTAAATCATATTCTAAGAAATCTAATATTAGGTAATCCCCCCTCAAAAACTTAGTTTACTTTTTCTAATTTATGACCATGCAAAGTGACATGGTGAAAAATCAAGATAATGCAAATGAAAGTACCTATGGAGAGTGAAAAAGTTGGCTTAAAGCTCAACATTCAGAAAATGAAGATCATGGCATCTGGTCCCATCACTTCATGGCAAATAGATGGGGAAACAGTGGAAACAGTGTCAGACTTTATCTTTGCTGCTGCTGCTGCTAAGTCACTTCAGTCGTGTCCGACTCTGTGTGACCCCACAGACGGCAGCCCGCCAGGCTCCCCTGTCCCTGGGATTCTCCAGGCAAGAACACTGGAGTGGGTTGCCATTTCTCCAATGCATAAAAGTGAAAAGTGAAAGTGAAGTCACTCAGTCGTGTCCGACTCTTAGCAACCCCATGGACTGCAGCCCACCAGGCTCCCCCATCCCTGGGATTCTTGGGGGCTCTAAAATCACTGCAGATGGTGATTGCAGCCATGAAGTGAAAAGGTGCTTACTCCTTGGAAGGGAAGTTATGACCAACCTAGATAGCATGTTCAAAAGCAGAGACATTACTTTGCCCACAAAGGTCCGTCTAGTCAAGGCTATGGTTTTTCCAGTGGTCAGTGTATGGATGTGAGAGTTGGACTGTGAAGAAGGCTGAGCACCGAAGAATTGATGCTTTTGAACTGCGGTGTTGGAGAAGAGTCTTGAGAGTCCCTTGAACTGCAAGGAGATCCAACCAGTTGATCCTAAAGGAGATCAATCCTGGGTGTTCATTGGAAGGACTGATGCTGAAGCTGAAACTCCAATACTTTGGCCACCTCATGCAAATAGTTGACTCATTGGAAAAGACCTTGATGCTGGGAAAGATTGAGGGCAGGAGGAGAAGGAGACGACAGAGGATGAGATGGCTGGATGGCATCACCGACTCAATGGACATGAGTTTAGGTAAACTCCAGGACTTGGTGATGGACAGGGAGGCCTGATATGCTGCGATTCATGGGGTCGCAGAGTCGGACACTACTGAGTGACTGGATTGAACTGAACTGATTTTAAAATATAGAAATACTGAGAAAGATTTTTTTTTCACATATATTGAATTTTACAATGTCTCTTCGATAATATATTTGTGACATTATTCATAATAAATATCTTTAGTGTGAGATAAGTTACAAAGCCATCCAAGTTTATTCTATTTTTCTGAATATGATTTTTTAAATTTTGAACACATTTCTACTTTTGGAAACATTAAATATATTTTGCATATTAATATATATTTATACAATCCAGAAAATTTTCATTTACAGATATCTTTAGGAGAGAGAGTAGGAGGGAGAAAACACATGTATAAATTTATATATGAGGAAATATAGAGAAACAGTACATTCTTAGAATTGTGGATTCAAGATTAAGAAAGAGCCCTTGAATTGAATCATTTGAGATTCTTACTGAAAGATAAACTTGAATTGTATTTAATCAGAATTTCTGGGGCTGTGTCTTAACATGAAGATGTAACTAATGTGATTGAATCACAATGAAGTGGGGTCTGAAAAAGAGGTCAAAGATCCATATCTGTTTAATGCATTGATCTTCCATAAAATTTAGGCTTAAAATAATTTCCTTTTGCTTTAAAAACCAAATTCAGTGAAATCTCAGAGTTTTTTAAGTATTCAACCAGTGTTTTGGAAATGCAACAAGTATTAAATATTGTTTCTTAATTTTGAAAAACTGTCTCAATACCAAACCAGCTGAAAACAGTAAGCGCAGTACTAAAATTCCATTCAAAGGTCTCTATGGGAAAAGATGGTAGAGTTATGGACATAAATAAGGGAGGATTTGGCATTATCAATACCTTGGTGATGTGTATTAATAAGGGACCATTAAAAATAATTTAAGTTCAAACAAAAGTAAAAATAAACAAATGAAACTACATCAAATTAAAGACTTTTGCATAGGGAAGGAAACTATCAGCAAAATAAAAAGCATATTGAATGGGAGAAGATATTTGCAAATAATATGTCTGATAAAGGATTAACTTAAAAATATACAAAGAACTCATAACTCTACATTGCACAAACAAACAACCTTATTTAAAGAAACAAAAAATGAGCTAAGAACTTGAATAAACATTTTTTCTAAGAAGTCATACAGATGGCCAAAGGGCACATGAAAAGATTTTCAATATCACTAATTATCAGAAAAATGGAAATCAAAACCATGAAGAGATATTACCTCATCCTTATTAGATTTTTTTTATTGTTATTAAAAAGAAAAGAAGTAGCAAGTGTGGTGAGAATGTGGAGAAAAGGGAATCCTTGTGCACTATCGGTGGGAATGTTAAAATGATATAGCCACTATGAAAAGTGCTATAGAGGTTCAGCAAAAAATTAAAAGTAGAACTACAATATGATTCAGCAATTCCACTTATGGGTGTTTATCTGAAGAAAATAAAAACAATATCTTGAAAAGATATATGCACTCCTATCTTCATTGCAGCATTATTTACAAAGGCAAGATATAGAAATATACTAAGTGCCCATCCATAAATGAATGGATAAAGAAGACTGAATATTACTTAGCCATAAAAAAGAATAAAATTTGCAACAACAAATATGGACCAAGAGAATATTTTGCTAAGTGGAATAAGTCAGATAGAGAAAGACAAATATGTTATAATTTCATTTACATGTGAAGCCCCCCCCCAAAAAAAAAAAAAGCCACATATAGGAAAACAGATACAGAGTCATAAATACAGAGAACAAACAGGTGATTGCCAGAGGGGAGGAGGGTTGAGGTAGCAGAGGAATAGGTAAGGGAGATTAAGAGGTGCACACTTTCAGCTACAAAATATATGTCACAGGTATGAAATGTACAGTGTGGGAAATAAAGTCAATATTTATATAATGTCTTTGTTTGGTGACAGAAGACAACTAGGTTTATCAAGGTGATCATTTTGAAATGAATGGAAACACTGAATCACTTACAATAGTCCAGGAAGCGAGATCAGTGACCACCATGATGTTAGCTCATTTTCAGTCCTCATCTTAATTCACCTCTTGAAAAACAGTTAATCGTTCTCTTCTCCATGAAGAGGAAAAAAAGAATTTAGCCTGTAGGCCACCACATTTACCTGCTACTTGTCCTAAACATCCAGCAACTTGATTTTAACTTGGGGCTATTTGGTATTCACATCTCCCAGACAGGGAGATGGCAATATCTGGAGAAACTGTGGACTGTCATACTTGGGGAAAGGATGTGCTATTGACATTTAGTATGTAAAGGCTAATGATATTTGTAACTGTTCTACAAAGTACAGAACTTTGAGAGAAATATTCTTTCTCTTTCCTCGAAGAGAAAGAATTATCTAGCTTGAAATTTCAGTCGTGTTGAGACAGAGAAATGCTGGTCTACCTTCTTTAGTTGATTTCTACCCACTTTCTGGACATCTAAATTTTGGTATGCTCCTGGGTTCAGTCATTAATTCTCTTCTCTTTCCATATCTTCCCACTTCCCAGGTAATCTTATTCAATGTATTTCTTGTAAATATAAGATATAGGCAGAAGACTCCCAAGTGTACATTGCAATTCTGGACTTCTACATGGAGTCAGTCTAATCCAACTGCCCATTTAGCTAGTCTGACTCATAGATATTTCTCAGTTCTTTGCAAATGAACATGTCACAAACTGAACTTCTGATTTCCCCGCCCCCCCCCACCCCCAGAAATCCTTCTCCCATGTGATTTCCTATTTTGATGAATAACAGTTTTATCTTTTAATTTATTTAATTCAAACTTATTGGAGTCACCTTTGATTCTTTTTCCCACTTTCATATTGGGTGCTTCAGTAAACCCTATCTGCTCTTTCAAAATATATCAACAGTTCAATCACTTCTCACCATGCCTAATAGTCTCACACTGGTTCAGTTTCAATCACTTGTAATACTGCAGTGGTTTTATGATCTGAGGTCTTCAGTGAGATAGTTTCAAAATCCTCCAATATTTTCCCCTTTTAACAGATATACAATCTGCTCTCAAAAAAAAAAAAAAGAAAAGAAAAGAAAAAGAAAAATGATACTGACTCTTGTTACAAGTCAACTGATTCTGACACCTGAGATTCAGAAGGTAGTCTCTAGAAATAATGAGCCCTGACATTGATCCTCACTAGTCCCTAACAGTTCTGAGGTGTTTGCCAATAAAAACAAAGTGTGAGGAGACCCCTCCCAAATACAAGTATAAATTTGTAGGCCCATAATATTTTTCCAGAATAAAAGAGAGAAAAAATACATAGGCAGGAATTTTAGCACACTCAAGAAAAAAATATAAATAAACAAATAACCTCAATATATCTAATATTTCTAATGGAATATCTCTCTAAAGTTTTATTTTTTCCATTTCTCTGTCTCTCAAAAAGCGTCCTCTTATATCGTGCACTTTCACCTGTTCACATAAATTACTTTTTATTTAGAACACAATCACATTTTATAAAACCACAAAAACAATAGTTTGACTATCATATTAATAAACTTTTGACAAGTCTTTGAAAGATGAAAACATACTTTCACTCTACCACCAAAAACCAAGTTCACTTTCTTTATAATGGTGAGGCTGAAAGTTTTTAAGTGTTGAAAAGCTAAAACTGGTTAACATTTCTTTGCATCACTTGGAGTTCAGGAAAAATTTATCTTAACAAGATGACATTTCCTATGAGAAAAATGTTCCAATATGCAAATATTTTAAGACAAGGAACACTCATTTATATTTGTTAGCAAATGTTTTATTAGAAAATATTAGAGTCCCTTCATAAAATGACATTTTATTGTAAATATTTATTATATAAACTGATCATTTGAATTCTAGGTGAAATAAATTTATGATCAACTACATGATTACATTATGTCTGCAAACAGTGAGAAGTCATATGTGGCAACACAAATGAAAGTGAATATATCAAACTTTGCTTTGCAATATCATTCTTTTATATGTTGTAGAGTAACATATACACTTACTCTGTATCTAAGAATCTCAGTATACAGAACTTTATTCCACAAGATTAATGGGTAAAACTGACTGTGATTTCCAATAGCTGTGTATGGGAACTAACTGACAGTAAAAGAAGTCAAGTGAGCATGTTATATTTCTCTCTTACCACACAATGGATTAATTACCTTTGCACTGCACCCTATTTATAACAGCATTAGGTGGAATGAAATATTTTGAGAGAAATTAAAAGTACTTTAATGAAGGTAATCATGTCAGTATTTAATTTCTCAAGGGGGCAAAAGTAGAACCCAAACAAAACAGTAATCCATCTCCTTAAATATCTTTAATATATTGTGCCCTTGATTATTAAGCCTTGTAACTTGTTCATATTTAATTAAGGCCAACTGGGCAGAAGCATTTTCTTTTTAACAGCATGGCTTTTTGTTGTTGCTATTCAACTCCTGTTCTCCACATTGTTTTAAATAAGAGCTGGTATAATTAACACCATTGTGCTTTGGAGACTGTAAGTATTGATATTTTAGCATAAAATATTTCATCAATGCTAACAGCAAGGCCATATCCTCATCAATTGACAAATTAACTTCTTTTTGTAAATTCTCCAAACAGAAATTTCTTTATGAAATTAAATTAAGAAGTATGTTGGTGTACAATTTAAAACACTCTGAAAGATTACATGTTTTAAAATGAAAAATTATTTATATATATAACGTATTTCAGTTAAACCAGATGAGGATTTTATATTTTACCTTTCATCATATTTTATTTAGTAATTTGTAATTTCTAGATTCATTTTGATTTTTGTTTTCATTTAGTACCATGCATTCCTTTTTCATAAGAAATGTTATGCATTCTTTTGTATAAATATTGTTATCAGAATAGCATTCTTACGGACAATCACATTATTTTCGGTCAACTAGTTCAGCCAGTTAGTTCTTTCCTAATACACAGAATAATAACATTATTTAGTTATCAATTTAAAATAAAATGAAAATATCCCAAGTAGCTCTTAAATTGGATATTTTCAGAATATTAAATAATAATTCTGTGAGTATGGTTTCAGTGGGTCTGCCCTCTGATGCCCTCTTACAGCACCTACCATCTTACTTAGGTTTCTCTTACCTTGGGCGTGGGGTATCTCTTCATAGCTGCTCCAGCAAAGCACAGCCGCTGCTCCTTACCTTGGACGAGGGGTATCTCCTTACTGCCGCTGTTCCTGACCTTCAACGTGGGATAGCTCCTCTAGGCCCTCCTGTGCCTGCTCAGCCGCGGCTCCTCGGGTTCCTCCTTCCAGCCGCCGGCCCTGGCCTTTATTTTTTGGGGCTCCAAAATCACTGCAGATGGTGACTGCAGCCATGAAGTTAAAAGACACTTACTCCTTGGAAGAAAAGTTATGACCAACCTAGATAGTATATTCAAAAGCAGAAACATTACTTTGCCGACTAAGGTCCGTCTAGTCAAGGCTATGTTTTTTCCTGTGGTCCTGTATGGATGTGAGAGTTGGACTGTGAAGAAGGCTGAGCGCCGAAGAATTGATGCTTTTGAACTGTGGTGTTGGAGAAGACTCTTGAGAGTCCCTTGGACTGCAAGGAGATCCAACCAGTCCATTCTGAGGGAGGTCAGCCCTGGGATTTCTTTGGAAGGAATGATGCTAAAGCTGAAACTCCATTACTTTGGCCACCTCATGCGAAGAGTTGACTCATTGGAAAAGACTCTGATGCTGGGAGGGATTGGGGTCAGGAGGAGAAGGGGACGACAGAGGATGAGATGGCTGGATAGCATCACGGACTCGATGGATGTGAGTCTGAGCGATCTCCGGGAGATGGTGATGGACAGGGAGGCCTGGTGTGCTGCGATTCATGGGGTCGCAAAGAGTCGGACACGACTGAGCGACTGAAATGAACTGAACTGAACTGAAATAATAATTGAAATGTGTAATGTTACAATTAAAACTTGTTAACTTACTTTGTATGTTAATATTACTTCTTTAAACATGAATGATACTACTTGTTCATGACAATTGATATCTATTTCTAATTCATATGATTTATTTTACTAAAAAGCAGACATTATTTTGCCAACAAAGGTCCATCTAGTCAAAGATGGTTTTTCCCGTAGTCATGTATGGATGTGAGAGTTGGACTATAGAGAAAGCTGAGTGCCAAAGAATTGATGCCTTTGAACTGTGGTGTTGGAGAAGACTCTTGAGAGTCCCTTGGACTGCAAGGAGATCCAATCAGTCCATCCTAAAGGAAATCAGTCCTGAATATTCATTGGAAGGACTGATGCTGAAGCTGGAACTCCAATACTTTGGCCACCTGATGTGAAGAACTGATACAGTATTGTAAAGTAAAATAAAAAAAATAATAATAAATCAAAAAAAAAAGAAAAAGAAAAGACCCTGATGCTGGGAAAGATTGAAGTTTGGAGGAGAAGGGGATGACAGAGGATAAGATGGTTGGTTGGCATCACTGATTCAATGGACATGAGTTTGAGTAAACTCCAGGAGTTGGGGATGGACAAGGAGGCCTGGAATGTTGTAGTCCATTGGGTCACAAAGAGTCAGACATGACTGAGTGACTGAACTGAACAGTGGTTCACACCAAAGGAAATGTTCTTTTCCTTGGATTTTTTAACATATTAGCATGCTTTTGCTGTAATTATGAATATCTAGAAAGAGTAATGTATACAGTAAAGGTATTTATCATCTCTTATTTGGTCCAGCACATTCACTACCACAAGTATGAGCTGCACTTTCCACTGTGAAAGAAACAAAGTCCCGTCGTGGTGGACAGTAGTCATATGTAGACTTTATTAAGAACATACTCCATAGGTTTGCACAGGGCCAAGCAGCACCAGCAAATACAGAAATCTTACTATTGTGGAACTAGGCAGATGTAACTTTCAATTGCTCAAAAACAACAGGGCAGGGACTTCCTTGGCAGTCCAGTGGTTAAGACTCTGCCTTTCCACTGATGGGATTTGGATTCAATCCCAGGTCAGAGGAAATAGAATTCCAGGGTCCGGCATGCCATGTGGCATGGGCAAAAACAAAAACAAAATGAACAAACAAAAAACAGTGCAAACTCAATCCCTTCTCATCTTTCTAGCTGAATATCATCCTTACTATATCCTCTCTGGGCTAAAGCAGTTCTAATTAGCTCACCACTCACTCAATAGCTGAAAGCTGAAAAGAAGGGCATCATACAGGTTATTTGTCCTCATGTGTTTCATGCTTTAAACCAGAGAACAAAATCTTCAGCCAAAGCACAGCTACAAAGTTCCATTTAGGTCTCATTGACCAGAAGTATTCATAAACTTTTCTAAACCAATAATTATCAAAACAAAGTACAATTATAATGATATGCCTGGGATAAGCCCTTGGCTGCAGAAACAAAATCATAGCTCTGAAAACTAAAAGGAAAAGGAGAAATGACTGCCTGATGGGATTCTAAAAGATCTGTCACATGTATAACCATTAGTGATCAAATGAGGCCAACTCAAATGTTGTACTGATTAATTTGAAAATGGTTGTGAAATGTTAGACTCATTACTAAGAAACATTATTTTAAAGAAAAGCTAAAAAATCTAGCTTCAAATTTAGCAGAGCTTAGACACTTATTAAATTAAACTTTCTGGGAGGAAATGAGTATAGCCAGTATGTGCAATTAAATATTTGTTTAGAAAATCTGAAGGCAAAAGTATAATGTAAACAACATAAAGCACTGATAGAAAATAAAACCACAAATATGTCTTTATGTCTTTGGTTGCACAAACTAGAGATTTTCTCTGGGTAATGACGATTAGAAGGGAAGTTATTTGAAACTTAGAGGGTCATAACTTAGCAGAGTAGAAGGAAATGGAATTAATAGAGCAAGTCAAGAGATGTGGCTGATCAGAGCAAATAAATCTTCTCTTGTCCATGAAGAAGGAATTCATAGGGCCTGGACTCCATCTTAGGCCTGTTCATGCTGATCATGCTCGGCTAATTTTCCAATGGACTCTGAACTCTGTGTTTAGTGCCTATGAAAATAACAGAAGGATAAGACCCCCTTCAGACAGAGGAACCTTGAAGATCGTATCTAGGTTACTCCTTGCCTAAGAGAAAACATACAATAATCACCCCTTCCTCCAGACAAGCCATACATTTTTCTGTATCTATTGGAATGTAACCTCAGGTTTATTGATTATTGGCTAATTGTTTGACTGTTTGAGCACATGAGCACATAGCACGTGAATGATGGGGTTATTGGGATTGTATTTTCCTTGGTTTATGTAAGTTTCAAGGAATTTGGTGTGGTGGGTTCAGACACATATACATGGGGTATAAAAGATTTTCACAAATGCTGGTCGGGGTCCTTGGCTAAGAGGAGACTCTGCCTTCGGCCCGCCGGTGTAATAAACTGCACTCCACTATCTGCATTGTCCTTCTGAGTGAGTTTGTTTCCCAGAACGCGTGGCTACAACATCCAGACAGTGCCACAGTGGTATATTGACCTAAACAAATAAACTGCTAGGTATTTTTTTTTCCCAAAAGGTGTTTATTCAAGATCAGCAAAGAATTATAATTAAGGTCTGCAGTGATGGTTCACCACTTGTAAACCCCCTTCAACAAGGAGAGAAGAATTATTTTAAAGAAAAGAAAGGGAAGTCAGGAGGACTATAGAAAACAAAGAGCCCACTGGAGGAACTAAGACTTTGAAGTACAGTGATTTTTCATGGGTTGAGTTGAAACAGTCTCTCATTGGCTACACTCTTGCCAAGCATGAAGAAGAAAACTTTCTTTTCCATGTTGGGCCCAGCTGTCCTCCTGGTCTCTCGAATTTATTTTATTTGAAGTCTCCATTTATTAATTTTCTACAGGGACAGTGCTATTTTCAATTTTTATGCAGCATCCTATAGAGGCAGCAAGAGGGCATTTATTAGACCTGAAGCATATCATGTACTAGTGAGAGAAAAAAAAATCTGAAGGTGACATTCCCACCAACATTATCTATTGTACAAAGAGAACATTCTCACAGAAAAGCTATATTTCTAGGAAAAAAAAAAAAAGGAAGAGATGAAGTACAGAAAACTAAATCATATCACTGTGCGAAATGGAATATTGCCTGTGAGGTCAGCAAACAAAGGATGTCATAGTCATTAGAGATTGCAGCCACAGCTGGCAAAGGTGAGCTAGTGAGCCCTGAGGGAGTTCAGGAAGGAAACAAAGAATACCTGCCATCTAGCTGATATCAGACTATAGCTACTCCCTATGGTGAGCCCTGAGGCATCCCGAATAGCTCAAATGGAAAAGAATCTGCCTGCAATATGGGAGACATGCCTTCGATCCCTAGGTAAGGAAGATCCCCTGGAGAAGGAAATGACAACCCACACCAGTATTCTTGCTTGAAGAATTCCATGGACAGAGGAATCTGGAGGTCTATAGTAGAGACTGACAATACTGAGCAACTAACACACAAGTAATCTCAGAATACTGTGAAAGAACAGGATACTAGTCCAGACAGTTTAGGTGCATATCAAATAAATGATTTCAGTGAGCCCAGACTCTTGCATTTTCCTATACATAGAAAAGTGCTAAATTCCTTAACTTGAGATATCTAGTTTTCTTTTACTAACAATAGCCTTTTGTTCTTATTACTTTCCCTTTGTTGAAAAATTTTATATATCCAAGATTCCCCACCCATCACCTCCTCAGAGTAGTTTTCTCAGAATTGCTTGAGATGCTGCCTCTTGGGCTTGAAGTCCTAAAAAAAGTTCCACCAAATAAAATATAACTTAACTTTTAGGTTGTGAAAATTTCCAGTTGCATCTATTTTCCATTTTTGTTGACACCTATATTCCAACATCAGAGAAGGCAATGGCAACCCACTCCAGTACTCTTGCCTGGAAAATCCCATGGATGGAGGAGCCTGGTAGGCTGCAGTCCATGGGGTCGCAAAGAGTCGGACACGACTGAGAGACTTCACTTTCACTTTTCCCTTTCATGCATTGGAGAAAAAAATGGCAACCCACTCCATTGTTCTTGCCTGGAGAATCCTAGGGACGGTGGAGCCTGGTTGGCTATCGTCTATGCGGTCGCACAGAGTTGGACACAACTGAAGCGACTTAGCAGCAGCAGCAGCATATTCCAACAACCACACACCATTCTTCACATTCATTTATTTCAAAATTCTATCTGAAAAACCATATGTCCTTAATTGAATTCATAGTCAGCTCTTACCTATAGAGATATAATCCAGTATGTTCCACTTAGTGCATTCTGGGATATGTGGCTGGTGCTTTCCCCACTTGTAGAATGTCTTTGCCCTTGTTAAGATAAACTGCATGAAAATGTATTCATCCAGACACGTATATAAAACAGTGGAAGACAAAAATTTTTTACACATACAAAGGTCCATCTAGTCAAAGCTATGGTTTTTCCAGTGGTCATATATGGATGTGAGAGTTGGACTGTGAAGAAAGCTGAGCACCGAAGAATTGATGCTTTTGAACTGTGGTGTTGGAGAAGACACTTGAGAGTCTGTTGGGCTGCAAGGAGACCCAAGCAGTCCATCCTAAAGAAAATCAGTCCTGGGTGTTCATTGGATGGACTGATGCTGAAGCTGAATCCTTTGGCTACCTCATGCAAAGAGTTGACTTGGAAAAGACCCTGATGCTGGGAGGGATTGGGGGCAGGGGGAGAAGGGGACAACAGAGGATTAGATGGCTGGGTGTCATCACTGACTCAATGGATATGAGTTTGGATGAACTCTGGGAATTGGTAAAGGACAGGGAAGCCTGGCATGCTGCGATTCATGGGGTCACAAAGAGTTGGACATGACTGACTAACTGAACTGAACTGAACTGAGACATAGACATACATCCTTTCTAAGAAAATGGACAATATTTTCACTATGATAAAAAGGACTATAAGTATAGGCTATGGGTTTCATTGGCATTTATAATTGATTACAATCTGAGATTGGCTTTCAGGAACTCCACCTTGAAAATCTTTTGCTGCTTTCATGGGTATGTTCAAAGGTCATCCATAACTACTGGCAAGATGGGAAAAGAAGGCACATTTGTATATTCCCTGGATATGTTAAAGCCCATGTCTGATTCTATCCTTTAGCTTTAACTCAATTTCCCCTTAAAATACAGAGTCAAGAACCCCAAGGAAAATCTCTCATTTATTGCCTATGTCCACTGAAAAAAATACATGTAACCCTAACCTAACCCTAAAGTTTGAGAGTTATGTTTATTCAGTGGAAATGTCTAGTTCTTCAAGCCTGGGGGACAGCTTCTCAAGTAACCCAGAGAAAATTGCTCCATGGATGTGTGGTAAAGTGTCAGGTTATATAGAGGTTTGCAACAAAGGGGGTAGGTAGGCTGAACATCAAAGATTATTGTTAATTAAGGAAAACCAGGTATCTCACAAAAAAGGTGATGGCACCCCACTCCAGTACTCTTGCCTGGAAAATCCCATGGATGGAGGAGCCTGGTAGGCTGCAGTCCATGGGGCCACGAAGAGTCGGACACGACTGAGTGACTTCACTTTCACTTTTCACTTTCATGCATTGGAGAAGGAAATGGCAACCCACTCCAGTGTTGTTGCCTGGAGAATCCCAGGGATGGGGGAGCCTGGTGGGCTGCCGTCTACGAGGTCGCACAGAGTCGGACACAACTGAAGTGACTTAGCAGCAGCAGCAGCAGCAGCAGCAGCAGGTATCTCAAATTAAGGAATTTAGCTCTCTTCTATGAATGAGGAAGATGCAAGTGTCTAGGCTCATTGATATCATTCATTTCATTTGCATCTCAGCTATCTGGGACCTGTATCCTGCTTCTTGATTATTCACATCCTTAGTTCCACCATAGGGTGTGGCAGGTGGCTGCCACATATCCTGGACTCAGAAATGCACATTTGGAAGGCTGTGACATCCTTGTTAATTGATATGGCAGAAAATACTCCATTTCACACCTATTTTACCTAAAATATTTAGGTTACTGCTCAACTTCCCACTCTAGTGGCTTTATTCATTTTTCCTGTATAAAAATGTTTTTGGAGAATCTAAATTTCTAAACAAAGAACAGCAATATTTTTTTCAACAGAAATTGACAACTCTCATTAGAGTATCATTAAAACCACAGCATTTCTCATTATTACCTTTACTCCTGGTGTTTTTGTGCACTGGGTGTGGGTTCACGTGTTCCAATACACACATGGGCTTCTCATTTTCCTCTCCTTTTGTGATCCCTCTGTTCTGATTCTAATTCCTTTTCTATTTTTCTTCTGCAAATAGCATATAACCAATATATTTATTGACTTAGTTTTTAATATATACATACTTGGCATTCTCTTTTTAAGTATAAAGATGAACAAGCAAAATGTATTATATTTATATTTCAATCTAAAATTGTAGGGGAAATGGTTTTCAAATATTTTAAATGGTTCTTAAACTAGATCTAATAAACTTTCTAGGGCTCCAAAACTGTTTTGCTTTTTCTAAATAAATACACACAAATGAAAAATACCTCAGAAAGTGATTTAAGTGGTAAGTAGAGTAAGAAATTCACAGAATAGATTCTTTATGTATATATTTGGAAGTTAAAAGAAAAATAGTCCTGATATGCAAGTTGAAACTTACTTCTTAAACACAGGTTTTAAAAAAGCATAATAAAGTAAAATTTTAGCTTCTTAAGTTTTAGTCTACGTGGAACATAAACACCCTTAAGATTTTCATCTTGATAAAATAATTTTCTGTTATATTTTCAAGGTCAACAGATTTCCAACATTGAAATTCAATTTCAAAATGCTTTTTTAGCAAAATTCACAAATGTGAGCTGTTATAATAGTCATTTGCTTAGGGCAGCTACATAGGAAAATTATGCAAATGTATAATTTTTGGTCTTCCATGGGACACGATACTGAGGCAATTCTTTGAAATATTTTCCACTGCATCAAATTTATGAGTATAGAATGCTTGAGGTTTACTTAATATCATAGTTTTGTCATAGCAAAAAGAATAAATACAGTCTTAAACCCAGAATGAAACTTGAGTTAAATGACCTTGGACAATGATATAATTTTATTTCATTATGATATAAATTTACTTTACATAAATATGTATTAAATTTATAAAATATTATATAAGATAATTTAATACCCAGAATTTGTACTTCTTAAAAACATCTTTGAAAATAGAAGAGCATATAAAAGTTATTACACAAATATTTACTATGGCACTCTCTTTTAAATTCAGGAAGTAGGGGTTTAACAAATCTTTTGATAGAGACTATAACAAAATATTTTTATTTCAATATAGACAAAATGTCCATCCTATGTTAGATTTTTTAAATAAATTAATTTCATTTAAAAGATATCTACAAAATTTTATACTAATATAATTAAACTTTTTTGGTTTTTTTTTTTGTTTTTATTATAGAAACTTGTGTTTGAAGGGATATTACCTAGGGATAATTTAGGTGAAAAATCAGAAAACAATATTTCTACAAATGCTTTGAGAGAACTCACAATGCCTGTAACTACTTCATGCACTTTCAAATGCCTAGAACAGATCATATACTGTTACTCAGTACTCATTAATGACTAAAATAGATAGAATAAAATATAACTGTTAGTAAATAGTCACTAATTACAGATATATTTAAAGAACCTTTCTTGTAAATCATAGTCTATAGTTAGATTTTTGCTATTTTCAAAGACACACTCAAACACATTCAAACAGAGTAATTAATTACTCTAGGTGGAACAAAAGTTATAAAATCATTGAAATGTATACTTTGAAATTTTAAAAAGAAGGCACTTTCCCTGGCAAATAGATTTGTGTAGTGGCTAATATTATGACTTCATGTAAAAATAAACGTGTTTATATTTGTGTATGTGTTAGTCGCTCAGTCTGGTCTGACTCTTTGTGACTCCATGGACTGTAGCTCGCCTGGCTCCTCTGTTTGCTTGGAATTCTCCAAGCAAGAACACTGGAGTGGGTAGCCATTTCCTTCAGGAGATCTTTCTGACCCAGGGGTTGAACCCAGGTTTCCTGCATTATAAGCAGATTCTTTACCATCTGAGCCATCAAGGAAGCCCCAAAATAAACATAGCTGACCATTTTAAAACCCTGATATTTCATTTGACATATATATTTTTATATTGATACTATTCTAATATGTGCTATCCTCAAATTGTTTAGTGTCCAAATTCCATATAAAATTTATTATAAAAAGAATTCTTACAAAAATATTATTATAAAGATGGATTTCATGAACCTACTAAATGAAACCATTTCTTCTTTCATACATTCAGTCCTATGTAAGTGACATGATTTATTTTTATTTGATAATGTGAATATTTTGGCTAACTTTTATACTACTGCTTTCCTTTTGAGAAACATTAAAGAATTATATTTATAGGTATACTCATTGTACTGTGCTTTGCTCTATAGTGTTTCACAGAGGCTGCACTTTTACACTTCATGTCTCTGTGTCATATTTGGTAATCCTCAGAATATTTCAAAACGTCATTATTATTATATTTGCTATGGTGACCTGTGGTCAGTGATTTTTGATGCTACAATTTCAATTGTTTTGGGTACTGTGAATTGCCATATAAGATGGCAAATGATTATTAAAATAACAAAGGATTTAGAGTATTACATAGACTTAGTTGATAAAGCCGAGGCAAAGTCTGAGAGAATTGACTCTGATTTTGAAAGAAGTTCTACTGTGGTAAAAATGGTATCAAATGGCTTTGCATGCCATAGAGAAATCATTCCTGAGAGTGTTACCAAGTCCAAACTCAGACTGCTTGCCACACGACAGATGAATAAATCAACACATGAATTGTTGGGGCAAGGAATAGAGACTATATTCAAAAACCCAGCAGATGGAGTAGATTGCAGACACATGTCACAAAGAACTATTTTTCCTGGGTTAGAATTCAGCCTTCTTTTAGACATCTCTCAATCCATTATAAAATATCTAATATGATTCAAATGGATCTATCTAAAAGAGATCCTAATTTTAGTGAATTTAAACAATAAAAAATTATTTGTGATAGATTTATTTATTTGGCTGTGCTGAGTCTTTGTTGCTGTACACTGCCTTTTCTAACTGTGAAGAGTAGGCGCTACTCTTCATTGCAATATGTAGGCCTCTCACTGTGGTGACTTCTCTTGTGGAGCATGGGATCTAAGTGTATGACTTCAGTAGTTGCTGCGCATGAGCTCAGTAGTTGTGGCACATGTATTTATTTGCTCCACAGCATATGGGATCTTCTCAGACCAGGAATAGAACCAGTGTCCCTTGCACTGCAAGGCAGAATCTTAACCACTGGATGATCAGGGAACCCTCTTCCTCCCAAAAATCATTTTCCAAAAGGCAGGGTGAACAGGTACCACAGACATGTAAGACTGATGGAGAATCAGGATTTTAATTTGTAGTTTCAGGATTTAGATTTAAGACATCATTCAGACAATTCTTCATATTTTGTAGGGTTAGGAGATTTTTTATTATTGATACCAAAAAAAAAAGAAAAGAAATTCAAAGTAGAGATGTTTAATCATAATTACTTAAGAAGAGTCTGACACATTGCTCAGATTAAATGTAGATTATATTCACAAACTGTTCTTTCTAGCTATTGACAATTTCATACCATTATAATGCCAGATTCCTAAAATAAAGAATAAGTATCTAAATTCTTTTGAAAAAAGAATAAGGTAGTCCAAAGTAAGAGATAATGTACTCAAATATACCTCTACATCAGCAATTAAAGAACTGTGTGTACAAGGCAAATTTTTATATATATGTATTACAGATATATAGATTTATGTTTCTGTTCCTGTATTCTATCTTTATGTCCATAGCCCTCTATTTTGTTATTCATCCTCTTGCTCTGTGTCAATTTTAATATCTTTTAATCTCTCATCTCTTTTTTAAATTTTTTTTTGTTTACTTTACAATACTGTATTGGTTTTGCCATACATCAACATGAATCAATTTGCCTTGTACTGGAAAAAAACAAAAAAAAAAACAAAAAACTGTGTGGATTTCCTAGTCATACAATGGCAATTCCCTGTGTGTGTGTAATGCCTAGACACTCAGAAGTTTCATTTATTAAGTGTTATAGTTTTGTGTGTTTGCATTTGTTTATGAACATTGATATTTGCATAAAAAGTTTTTTCTTAGCAAGACCTCACTATAAATTTTTATTTCAAGTATCCGTCTAATATTTATCATCTTGAAATTGGTTCATTTTTGCCTTTTGTTCTAGTATTGCTTTCATTAATTTGGCACAGGACCTTAAAGAATTCCAGTAGTAAAGGAATCACACCTCTTCAGGTGGAAAAGACTTTGTTAAGGACAAACCTACGCAGCCTGAATGAGCAATTAAAATCTGGATTTGAACCATTAGATACTGCCCATTCACATCTGCATCAGTAACAACCAACCAAGACAAGTGAGAAAAGTTACTTGGTGTCTCTAACTCACAGCTGTGATTTCCAGAGCCTGACTCTGAGTTAGAATCGTTCCCGGCATTACTACTTGCAAAATAATTTGCTGTGTGACTTTAGGTTAATCATTTAATCTATGAAACCACAGGTGCCTTATTTCCAACATGGGGATAAAACACACCTATGTTATTGAGTTATGTAGGTTAAGTTCTTTAATTTATGTGATTTTTTTCAATGTAATGCAAGTAAAACTATTCTAGCACTGAAAATTCTTAATAAGTATTAACTGTGTCAATCAGCCAAGTCTGGCTCTTTGCAGCTCCATGGACTGTCGTCTACCAGACTCCTCTGTCCATGGAATTTTCCAGGCAAGAGTACTGGAGTGGATAGCCATTCCATTCTCCAGAGAATCTTCCCAATCCAAGGGTCCAACTTGGGTCTCCTGTATTGCAGGCAGATGCTTTACCATCTGAGCCACTATTATCTCTTAAAGAGGATTCATTCTAAATATACCTAATTATAAGGATTTTCTTTACTGTTTAAGTTATTAAGGAATGCAATAATAATAATGATAGTTATAAATTAGGGCTCTGGAGCTACACTACCTGGGGTCTGCCACTTACTTGCTGTGTAGCCTCATTAGTTACTCAGCCTCTTTAAGCCTCTGTTTTCTTTTATGTAAAACAGAGTAAATAACAGTGAGTGCTTAACTTGTAGAGTTGTGTGAGGTATAAAGAATCAATAATTTTGATGCACTTTGTAAACAATTTATCGTACATATATTGTCATCATGGTACTATGTTTTTACTGACAATTTTTTTTAATTTTAAATAATTCACTGCCATTGTTTAAAAGTAGTGTGCATATGTCTATATATGTATGTAGATACATATGCTTTTCATGAATTTTAAATTATTTTTTTCTCTTGAAAGAAAAACAAAGTCACCTGTAAACATTTGCTGTATTCTTTCAATAAGGAGAAAACAACATAACTCTGTGTATGATTTTGATCTAACCTTGCAACTATACCATACAGTAGAGTGGCAAGATTAAACTAAGTAAACTTAAAAATGATGACAACTTCTGGCAAAAATATCTCTAAAAACAAAGTTATATAAAAATGTAATACAAAAGACAAATATTTATTAGAAATTAAGAGCTTCCAGCAAAAAATATGATAATATATAAAAGTTTGTAAGTTCCTAGCACAAAAATAAAAATGAAGAATATGGTTAAAATAAAAGTTATTAAAATTCCCTTCTCCAGAGAGATACCAAAAAATAATAGGCAGAAGCAAGTAAGAAGTGAAATAGCTGCAACAACAAATAATAGGCAGCCAGCAATTTACATGAGAAAGCTAGATGGAAAAGAGCCACAGTGGAGAAAATAAAAGAAATATTATAAAGGTGTGTATTTTAAATAGAGAACATATTTAAATCCCATCTTGAGAAATAAGTCAAATCGTACTTAATGCAGTAACAAATTTGGAAAGGTAATTATAGTACATCACATGCCAGTTTATTAATAAATTTCCTTTATGCCAACCATTTAAGTGGGCAGAAGTGTTTTGAATAGTTTTCACTTTCTTCATCTTGACTGAGCTCCACTATATTTAGCTGAATGCTGATTATCACCTCTCAAGAAATTTGTAGCCCATTGCATTATTTTTCCTCCTGTCTTTCATTTGTGAGCTACCCTGGGTTATTTTACAAGGATAGTGTGAACATAAGATAACACACATTTTCATCTCATTTGATGGTCTAAAAGAATTGCCTAGCATGGTAGTAATTTGCATTTTGGTTCCATTATAATGTGAATAATTCTGGTCATTATATGTTGAAAAGAATTAGACATTAAGAAATGGACATGTGAAGCATACTAAAAGGTGTTTTATGCAATCTTTTGGAGCACAGACTCAGGCTCTGAGTTAATTTTTTCTCTTAATCATCCTTTTTCTTTTTCTCCCCTCCTAAGTTTAGGTTGCTAAGATTGATAGAGAAAAACACACTGTTACTGATGGCTGTACCAAATGGTTCTGATATGACATACATAATTGGAATATTACAGTTCTGGTTAATAATTTTGCTTATGTAATTCTTGATTTTTTTTTAAAAAAGGTTTTATTGCAATTTTAATGTTCCCTATACATTTATATTTTATTTTCCCATTTATCAGACCAATAACTGAGATTGTCACTTTTCAAGTTACTAAAGCTTTTCCTTCTCTTCTTTGGACCATATTGATAATTTTACTTCATTACATTGTATACTTACTGCAAATTTAATTTATAAAGGAACTAAAATAATAAAAATAGTTTTCATATCTTACAGATGACCATCGATTATATTTTTATTTCTTGGCATTGAATAAGACAGCTGCAAAATCCGTTTTTTGCTGTTTTTATTCACTGAAAAATTAGAAATATTTTCCTTTCAATAAAAGGATTTCTGTATTATCCTTTCAACAATAGATGCCATACAATGAATGTTAAGGGTAAGTTAGAAACTGTTCTCAGCTGTGAGGTGTGTTATTACAGTCAATCTGTATAGTCAACTTATAAGATAGTTGGGCATCATTACCTGGAGGAGGGAATGGATACCCACTCCATTATTCCTGCCTGGAGTATTCCATGAACAGAGGAGCCTGGCTGACTACAGTCTTTGGGATTACAAAGAGTCAGACAGACTGAGCAAAACACTTTCAACTTCCACTGTCAGAATTTATTTACTCTTACTGATGAAGACATAGAGACACAGATACATTGAGAGTTTAATCTTGTACTCACAAAAATGTGAAAGTGAGAATTTGGATCTAGGCAGATGGAAGCCTAAGCCTGGACAGTTAAAACTAGCCATATCTGCTTAAAATCTCTCAATATTTCATTATACAACTAAACTATAATTTATTTAACTTGACTTTTGTCTGTGGACTTTTTTTTTTAATTTAACAAACTTATGTGAGCAATTATAGATATATTTCCAGAGTATTAATATATTATTTAAGTTGTCCACTTCTATAAAGTAATTATAATATATTTTAATTTAATTTGTATTCCTTGAATTGCAAGTGAAGTAAACTGTTAATGCAATTTTACTGGTAAATTTAATTGCTGTTACTGTTCTTCTGTGAATACATTTTATAAATTTTCAGATTTATCTATGTAGGTTTGATTCTATCTTTCCTGGCTGAGTTCTTCCTCAATTCATAAAGAACAGGAATATAGTCTCCCTGTGTCCTGTCTTTCTTTCTAGAGACAAGTGAATTAACTTGTTTAAAGAAAATGAGATATATATGTATGTATATATATATATACATATATATACATGTATATATGGAAATTAAGAAAAAATGGAGAAAGAATAAGAAAGAAGGAAAAAGGAAGGACAGAGAGAAGGAAGGAAAGAAGTGGTCACCATGTGAGATGATGGTTGTGTTAATTAGCTTGATGTGATCATTTCAGAATGTATGTTTATATGAAAGCATCAAGTTGTACAGCTTAACTATAATGTTCATTTGCCAATCACACCTCAAAGAGCTAAAAAGTGTAAAAAGTAACCAAGGAGAGTTTATATGTCCAGTTATAGCCAAGCTTTCTCTATGGTGTTTTATACATACATATTTTAAGATAATAATTAAAAATATGAAGAAAAATATTAAAATATAAGTAATATGAATAAATGAGTAGGGATTACAAGTATTGAGGAATAGTAACAACTGTAAAATTATAAATTCCCTTTGAATTATTTTATAATGCATAGCAATCAAATTTAAAAATCAATATAAATTTTGGGGGAGGAAACAGTTAACCAAATAATTCTAAAGTTCATTTAGCAAAGTAAGTGAATGATAAACAAATACACATAACCATGAAAATTCAAGGAAAAAGACATTAACAAGAAGGTATAGTACTAGAAAAATAAAGTATAATATACAACTATAGTAACTGAGGCTTTGTAGTACTGAGGACTAGATGAATCAATTAAAAATAACTGAAGTATCTAAAATAATTATATATATATGAGATAATTTATTATAAGATAGAGATAAAATTGATATTAGCAGAGGTAAGTTTCACTCTCCAATAAATGATGTTGGGAAAAGTTATCAATAATGTGAAAATGACAATAATAATAATAATGGTAATGTTTCATCACTATATTTATCATAATGCTAGATTATGTACACATTATACTCCAATTTATGTATAATTATCCTCATCAATTTGCATTTTATAGAAATGTATTCTTCAAAATCTAGAAAGATATGTTTGTCTACATAATAATGGACTAGTTCTTTGGTTAAAAAAAAAAAATACCAAAAATAAGTGTTAAATGGCATGGTTCAAATATGTACCACATCTGACAGATAAAGGCTAATTAAATCTAAAAGGTAAATAGCAGTTATAAATCAACATAGTAAAAAGAAATAACCATTTCTATAAAAAGGAAAATACATGAATCAGCATTTCATGTAAAATAAGCACAAACATTCAATTAATATATGAAAACTATTTCTTAATTAAGAAGTGTAAATTAAAGCATGAAGAGACATCAGTATTCATTTATCATATTGTCATGGTATTCAATATACAGACATTTGGGTGCTGATCATGTGTGTGAAAGCCCAGTGAAGTGGGAGAGTGTCCATGTTGGGGAGAGAGGCCAGGCGTAAGAAGGAGGTGTGACTGACCCACTTAAGGTTTTAAAGCCCATCCAAAAGAAGAGTGGATGGGTCATTTCTTCAAACCTTGCATCTTGGGAAGAAGCAGTCTCCATGTTTAAAACCATTCCTCAAATTCAGGAGTCACATATCAATATCTTGCATGAAAAGATGCTTGGCATCATTAATCATCAAGAAATTCAGCTTAAAACTACAATGAGATATCACCTTATATCAGTCAGAATAGCTATGATTCAAAGACTATTATTAATAAATGCTGGCAAAGATTCATGAAAAAAAGGAACCCTTGTACACTGTTGGTAGGAATATACATTGGTGCAACCATTATGGAAAACAGCGTGCAAGTTTTTCAAAATCTGACCCAGCAATCCCATTCCTGAGTATATACCTGATAAAAACAAAATCTGAAAATACACATGCACTTCACTGTTCATAACAGCATTGTTTACAGTCGCCAAGCTAAGGAAGCCACCTGAGTGTCCATCAACAGATAAATGGATAAAGATGTGGTATTCATGCACAATGGAATATTACACAGCCAAAAAAATGAAATTCTGCCATTTACACGGATTTGGAAGCTACTATGCTAAGTGAAATAAGGAAGACAAAGAAAGACAAATATCATATGATATCAGACATATGTGGAATAAAAATAAAATAAAATAAGTAAATTAGTGAATATAACAAAAAAGAAACAGACTCACACATACAGAAAACAAATTAGTGGTTCCCAGTGGGGAGAGAGTAGAGGGGAAGAGCAATATAAGGGTAGGGGATAACAGATAGAAATGTATAAAATAAATAAACTACAAAAATAAAATTTTGACACAGGAAATGTAGCCAATATAACTATAAGTGGAATAAGCTTTAAAAATTGTGAATCACTATGTTGTCCACCTAAAGCTTATATAATATTGTACACTAACTGTACAACAATAAAAAAATTAAAGAGAGTAGATAGAAGTCTAAAGCATATGTTAATAAAGTTAGGCAATACTTTATTCATCTTTCTTTTGTAATTCAGGGCTTTTTTTTTGAGTATAATTGTTGTACACTGTTGTTTTAGTTTCTGCTCTTTAACAAAGTGAGTCAGTTATACGTATGCACATATTACTTCCCTTTTAGACCTTCCCCCAACCATCCCGCCCCGCTAGCTCATCACAGAGCACTGAGCTGAGCTCCCAGTACTGTACAGCAGCTTCCCACTAGCTACCTATTTTACACATGGTAGTGTATTTATGTCAGTTCTAATCACCCAATTCATCTCACTCTCCCTTTTGCCCCCAACCCTTGTCCATATGTCCATTCTCTAAGTCTGCATATCTAGTTCTGTCCCTGCAAATAGGTTCTTGATAAAATGCAGGATGGTTAGAATCTAGCCAGCTTGTTGGAAATCAGCGAGTATAAGGAATAAGGTATAATGCTATAAAGAAAAGTGCCAGGTGGAAATAGTGAGGTAAAAGGAGAATAGTTCTTTGGTGCCCAGGAATGGACAAAGAAAGAATTCACAGCTAGGTGGGCAGGCTTTTTACTGTACTCTTCAGGAGTTACTCCCTTCTTTTGCTTACATTGATAATGAGGAACATAAGATCATCATCTATTTTGGATTATTTTTACTGATGCCCTTCATTGGCAGACTATGAAGAATTTTTTTTTCTTTTTTCTCACTTTTTAGAAACATTTTGTGGCTTGTTGAGACAATATTAAACTGCAAAATGTTGCCATTGCAAACTTATGTTTAAGGTATATGTAACTGTTTATGTAATACATGTTTTCCCAAATTACAAATGAAAGTGCAATTTTCTTAAAAAAAAAAAAAATCTCCCAAGGACAGTAGTCCCTTAGATGGTGAAGATCATTATTAGACAAGCCAGGAAATAGGACATTAGCCTCAACTTCTTATATATATTTTTTGTAAGTGGCTTTCTTAGAACTAGCTTCTCTCTTGCTGAGATAGGATAGGAGAAAAGCTTTTACGTTCTTGACCCCATGGACCCATGAACTGTAGCCCACCAGGGTCCCCTGTCCATAGGATTCTCTGGGCAAGAATGCTGGAGTGGGTTTACCTTGCCTCCTCAAAGGGATCTTTATATATATATATATTTGGCTGTACTGGATTTTAGTTGCAGCACATGGGATCTAGTTCCCTGACCAGGGATCAAAAACGGACGCTCTTTATTGGGAGCACGGAGTCTTAATCACTGGACCAGCAGGTCAGTCCCCTATTTGACTGTCTTTAAAACATGTAGTAATTGATAACTCCTTTCTTGAGATTTGGCTGTTAGTCACTAATTATGTTTCAAGTTCCTCAAATTCAGAGTAACACTAAAAACCTTAATCCACACCACTTTATGTACTGATCTATTTGGAGTCTCTTAGGCAAATAACATGAAATGAGGAAGTTACTCATTTAGAATAGCTAAATGACTCTTAATTTATATCTATAGTTAGACTTGATTTCAATCTGTAGTTCATTATGTATGTTTTTCTACTTCAGTTTATAGAAATTGTATACTTGTCATTTATAATTCCAGAAATGGGACAGAGAGGTAAGTAAAGGGGAAAATGCCTGATTGCATTCCAAGTGTTTGGTTTTTCTTGAGCAGTCTCTGCCTTTGCCACTAATCTGCCTTCTTTTGAGATTATTTACATCTAATGTTACTGCAGTATTAAAAGTATTAGCAGTGACAACATTCTCCACAGAAACTTTAGAAGAGAATAAAACAGCATTTGAGAGAAATGCAGCTGCCACACAGTAAAAAGTCTGGACCTTGAGACTGAGAATTGTCAAGTTGGCTCATCTCAAATAGGCCTGTTCACCAGCTTGCCTGTACTTGAGAGTGACACTGACTTTCCTGACCTCTCTGTGTTCCTTAATCCCTGCCTTGTTGCTGCTGTATTTGATATTGACCTGCCACTAGATTACTGTCAAAATTTTTCTAACCAGACATTAGCTTGATGACTTCCTGCCACTTTACACTCTATGTGAGGGGACCCTGACAAGAGACTGCATAAACCAAGTCTCACAAGAGTACTCTAAACCCATGACTAAAACTGCCTTGCCTATCAAAAAATCTGTTCCCACTGGGAGAAAGCATTTTCTTCATCAGTTACATCTCCCAATGATTGGTTGCAAGGATTTAAGAACAAAATAAAGTTCTTTGAGAGTGGCAGAATAATTTTTTCCTTCAGTTTCCATTTCAACTCTGGCAAGAGTACCTGTGATATGCTGTGTTGTGCGGTGCTTAGTCATATCCGACTATTTGTGGCCCCATAGATTATAGCTGGCCAGGCTACTCTGTCCGTGGAATTCTCCAGGCAAGAATACCAGAATAGGTTGCCTTGCCTTCCTCCAGGTGATCTCCCCTATCCAGGAATCGAACCAGGGTCTCCTGTATTGCAGGTGGATTCTTTACCAGCTGAGCTACCAGGGAATCCACCTGTGATACACACTAAATCATATAGCTGTGTGTTGCAGACATCAATAGGAAAAAGCAAGGAACTGAATGAAGATGACCTAAACACTAAGTGTGTACCAAAATTGGATGTATTTGTTGTTTTGTTAATGAGACATTGCAAGAGAAACAGGATCTATGTGAGTTTATAAGAAGTTGAGAAACCTGTATGAAGGTCAGGAAGCAACAGTTAGAACTGGACATGGAACAACAGACTGGTTCCAAATAGGAAAAGGAGTACATCAAGGCTGTCTATTGTCACCCTGCTTATTTAACTTATATGCAGAGTACATCATGAGAAACGCTGGGCTGGAAGAAGCACAAGCTGGAATCAAGATTCCCAGGAGAAATATCAATAACCTCAGATATGCAGATAACACCACCCTTATGGCAGAAAGTGAAGAGGAACTAAAAAGCCTCTTGATGAAAGTGAAAGTGGAGAGTGAAAAAGTTGGCTTAAAGCTCAACATTCAGAAAACGAAGATCATGGCATCTGGTCCCATCACTTCATTGGAAATAGATGGGGAAACAGTGGAAACAGTATCAGATTTATTTTTTGGGGCTCCAAAATCACTGCAGATGGTGACTGCAACCATGAAATTAAAAGACGCTATTCCTTGGAAGAAAAGTTATGACCAACCTAGACAGCATATTGAAAAGCAGAGACATTACTGTGCCAACAAAGGTCCGTCTAGTCAAGGCTATGGATGTGAGAGTTGGACTGTGAAGAAAGCTGAGCACCGAAGAACTGATGCTTTTGAACTGTGGTGTTGGAGAAAACTCTCGAAGAGTCCCTTGGACTGCAAGGAGATCCAACCAGTCCATTCTGAAGGAGTTCAGCCCTGGGATTTCTTTGGAAGGAATGATGCTAAGGCTGAAACTCCAGTAGTTTGGCCACCTCATGCGAAAAGTTGACTTGTTGGAAAAGACTCTGATGCTGGGAGGGATTGGAGGCAGGAGGAGAAGGGGATGACAGAGGATGAGATGGCTGGATGACATCACGGACTCAATGGACGTGAGTCTGAGTGAACTCTGGGAGTTGGTGATGGACAGGGAGGCCTGGTGTGCTGTGATTCATGGGGTCACAAAGAGTTGGACACGACTGAGCAACTGAGCTGAACTGAACTGAAGCAAAAATCAGCACAGATTTCAAATATATGTAAGGAAAACTGAAAAGATTACTATAAAATCACTTTTCCTTGATAGCTAAGGCTCTATATCTGTCAAACATCTGGAATGCATACAATAACTCATTAAGAATGGACAGGATTAGAGACATGGAGGAATATTAAACCACCTATAAAACCTCTTTTTGATTAAATAGAGGGAATAGGATATATTTTGCTATTTTGTAAGGGAGCCATTCTTCAGTGCATACACACAGAACACAAAAATAATGCATATTTTGGTTTTTGAAATTGTTTCCATCTGAAATTATGTACAACCAATTCTCATTTTTCATGGTCTTGATGTTCCTAAATTCTACTTATCAATGTTAATTAAAATCACTCCTTACCAAATATGGCCCAAATTTGTTCGTTAAAATTATTCCTCCCACAAAAATATGGTCCAAAATTGTTACCTAAGTGTCTTAACTGTACTCAGTTGCATAAAGCACACATTTCACAGCTAGTTCTCCAAGGCAGGCATCACTTCATAAGTTACTTGTTTATCATGATTACTGACAGTTGTGCAATTCAGAGCTGGATGGCAATTGATCATTGCCTATCTTTTGCTCAGTCCAACAAAGACATAAAACATGAAATTGTGTTCCCTTTTGGTGTCCCAGTGATAAACCCAAGTGACATTTTACAAAAATGGATAACTAAAAGAAGGAAGTGGCCAACCGATAAAAGTTCAGCAAAGAAAAGCCAACACTGGAAGTGCAATTCAAATATAAGGTAAATGGAGTTATAGAAGAAATACAACCATGGGAATGTTGATACTACAACTGTCCTAGAGACTGGAGTCAGAAAATTTTAGAGAAGGTGAATTTATTCAATAAAGATGATGGAGACAAAAATGATAAAGATATTTCAGAGAAACTCAAGCCAGTCAAAATCTCACATAAAAGAAACACTCAAAGATGTGACAATAAAAACTCAAAGGGTAAAATATTAGAAGCTGATCTAACTTTAAAATAGAATATGGCAATTTATGGAAAAAATGCTCACTCTACCTTGTAAATTATATAATGAGATGAAGAGTATTCTTTTATATCTGGTGTTAAATATTTATATACTTAACAAAGTAATAAAATCTTTTAATTCTCCATGTTTTTATAGAGTTTAGTCTGTCCAAGAAAACAGATGAGTAGTTGGAATTTTTACACCAAGAACTCTAATTAGAAAGAAAGTTTTGTGTCAATTCCTTGTGGCATGTACAGGATAGGAAACTGAGAATCAAGTAAAAGCAGCAAAAATCAGGTACTAAGTTAGATTGCATACAATTGCATAACTAAACTGAATATGGCCATACAAAGCAGTCTTCAAAAATCATTATCAATTTTAACTTTTATAAATGTTTTAACCTTTCTGGAGAAATTCTATTTAACCAGGAAAGTAGATCAATAGTTGTTTGTTAATAATTTATTCCAAAATTTTATAAATACAGTCATTTTTATTTTAAAATACATAGACTTAAAATAAGAGGTAATTAAAAATGAACTATTTATTACATAGATCTGTTTCAATTTTCCATCATTTTAATAAAGAACTTACAGAGTTTAAAAGGAGAAGATATCTGGTGAGTTTGATGAAATACCTTAACAGATGAATGTTATCAAATGTTTAGACGCCCACTTAGTTATCCTTTTCATATATACTTTTGACTATGCATTATGAGAACAGAACTGATTAAAAAATTAACTAACAATAGAACTTTTAAAGCTCAGTTTTTATATGGGTTATTTTATATAGTACTTAGTCATTTAAGCATGCAATAACTTGATTAAAGGGAAGAATGAACACAAATATTTTTAGTACATTGGCAAAATCACTGATTGACATACGGAAAAACTAATGAGTCCTACTAGATAAAGTATGACAGCAAGCTACTTTATTTCATCATGTGACTGCTAACTAAGACTAAGAAAATAAATTCAGGTTTTTAATCTGTGAAGTTTTCAATTCCTGGAAATCAGAAAAAAAATGTGTCTACCTACTCTTTTCACCATTATAAGTGAAATACATTTATAAAGCAGCATAAGCATCTATAAAACAGAAGAAGATAGATTAATTTATGCTTAGTACAGTATATGAATAATTGGTTAAGAGTTAATTTTGAAGTGCAAGCTTATAAGATCAAATCAGGAAACAAAGTCCTGACTGGGGAGAAATATATTTTTCTTAACTTATCAGCAAATTAATTGTCCATAAAATATACTTTGTCTAATATCAGTCAGAGTAGGATTCATTATATCTAAGAAGAAAAATATTAGTTTGAACTAAATGCTTTACTTAAAAAATTCAACATTACTTTCAATCTGTCATATTAGGTATGAATGCCATTAGGTACCTAGACAGTTATATATGATTGGTACAAAAGGCTACAATTAGAAAAGGAATTCTCCAGCACAAGCTGCGTTTCCGTTCCTATTCCCTTAAGATCCTTAATATATGTGGAGAATAGAAGGAAGGCTTTTAGTTTTGTTGAATTTGGAGGAACACCAGCTCCTTTCATTAAAATGAAATGTCAATCCTAGAGCCATTTCCACCAGGGAAATGGCTTCATAGTCATTTATAATAGCAGCAGGGAACTCAAGTGTGGCCATTGAGACACATGTCACTATTTCCATTAGAAAAATACAATAATAAGATGTGCCATTTTACAAAACAACTATTCCCTACTGAATCTTTAAAGAAGATATAGATTTAATTTCCTTGGGGATGGACATTATCTTTCTAAAAAGAATATTCTAAACTGAAACAATGCAGAAATTTATGGAAAGCCAAAAATTAAAATTCAAGACATGTCATTTCAACAGTTTAAACCAGAAGATACACAATAGGCGTCTTGTTAATCTAAGATGCTTCAAGTTATAGCTTGAGTGAACAAAGGAAATTTTACCTAACTTTTGAAATTTGATAGCATTTTTCCATAATGCTGAAGATCAAAAGCCACATGTAATTGTGCAAAAATATTTGAATAAAAATCACCTTTGAATTTTCCTAATACATGTTTTTTATGATCATCTCAGTTTTGCAAAGTTGTATATATTTATTAATGTCATATGGATCTTCTCATAGGTTATACACAAATGTGGTTGTCTCCTGGCTGCATGAGTCTACTTTATTTATTATTTCCAATTATATTTACATTTTTTCTCCTGACAAATACATCCTATGCAACATAACAAAGTTAAATTTAAATAGAAGCTCCCAATGTTTAGGAAATATACAATTAAAAGTGTTTGAGGATGTTTTAAAGAACTATGGATTGAAACAGCAGAAAAATATGTTCTGATTTGAACTTCACTTTTTGATATCCATTTGTCTATCTACCTATCAATCAAAATTAAAGACAATAATTTAAATTAGCTATGTTAATTAAGTACCTAAACACAGTTATATATGATTGGCAAAGGCAATGGGCAAAGGCAAAGTAAGCAAAGGCAAATTTTCAGGCCCTGCCAAGATTTTAAATAATAATTTCAAATACTGATAATAACATACCCATTGAAGAACTTGGGGAAATTTTCTTTAGACAAGTTTTAGACTTTAGAGAGAGTTCTAAATTCTATAATATTCCAAGAAAGAAGACAAGAATAAACAGAGGAAGACAGAGAATGATGGACAAGAGAGATATAGAAGAGTACTCTTAGTCTTCAGGTTACTAAAAATATCCCTTAAGAAATACAATATACCTATAATTGTACAGACTTAACTCTGATATATTGTACTACAGTGAAATAAAAGAGACAACCAACTTGCAGGTTAAAAAGGTATTTATGTAAGAAGACTTCTACATATTTGATATGCTAGATTTTAATAGAAGATATGAGATTACAGCTAGTGATACCAATGAAAGCAAAACAAGGAGGCGAGGTGTCAGTGTCCTTCTGATAAATGGATGTACTGGGCTATCCCATGTAGCCAAAGTTCAAAGTGGATGATCAGGCAACCCAGCACCTACACCAAGAGCAGAGTAGGCCTGGCTGGAAGGGAGTAAGTCAAAGTTCAAGGCCAGGAGAACTGATTTCCCAGAGATATCTCCCACCTATGCACTGCAGTGAGGACTCTGAAGACCAGCATCCCTACTACTGATAAAATGGTCTGCGGAACTGGAATAGTGGTCTCCTCTTGAGGGCCTCTGACTGCTTTGTCTCCGTGCTTTATAGGCTAGAATGATTATTCAGGGACCTACAGCTGCCAGGGAGAAATGCCCCAGCCACTCTTGGAGTAGAGCATCTGAACCTTCACCTGCTCAGTTACATTTTATCACAGAAACCAAGGAAAATAGCTAGGAATGACAGTGAAGGAAATTCAGTCTGTGGTAAAGAGTTGTTAGATCCCACAAGAGCAAGACATTAAAGAAGATTTGGGCTTTATTTTAGTTAGGAAGTCAAAGATGGAGGCATATACAGATGAAGGCATATACACTATTAGAAGTCATTCAAAGTGAAATGAAACTCATGACACTGTGTACCATTGAGACACTGAGGATAAAGTGTTTAGCTCTGTTTCAGCTATATAGTAGCAGGTTGGATTCACAAGGCAAATACACATTATTTAGATGCTTACTGAATACAATCAATGGTTCAGGTGTGGAAACACTTATTATTCAAAATATCAAAATCTAGTTGATGTTTTATAAAGAGGACACTTAATAAATGTTTTCCAGAACTGTTGATTTTCTTTCTAGATTTTGTTCTTTTTCTTCCAAAGGGTGTGGAAACAGATCTACTGGAGAACTCAGAGAGGTCTATGGATTCATTAAATTTATTGAGGTATTTGATTACCAAAAATCTTGAAAATGAAAAGCTGGATTATGGATAGAATTTACGAATGTTTGAAGAATATTTTCTTAAACTCACTTCATAGAGTGAGTTTTAATATGTTAAAAGCCCATTGTGAAACAGAAATTAAAAACAGCCAAGAAAACAGCCAAAAAGTCCAGAAGAGTAAAGATCTTTTTCAATAAACTTCAATGGAGGGAAGAGCCCTGATATGCTTCCTGAAATATAGTTTAAGGTCTTATGTTCAAGTCTTTCACATTTGATTGTGAAATTGTTCTGGATTGAATAGAAAAATAGATTGATATATTGCAATAAAAAACCAAAGCTTATCTCTGAAGAATATATTGGGACAACCTAGTTTTTACAACCCAAATAAAAATTAGGGTTTCCCTGGTGGTTCAGTAAAGAATCCAGGAGACCATCTGCAGTGCAGGGACCTGGGTTCCGTCCTTTGGTTAGGAAGATCCTTTGGAGAAGGAAATGACAAACCATTTCATTATTTTTGCCTGGAGAATTCCATGAACAGAGGAACCATGGGGTTGCAAGGGTTGGACATGACTGAGCCCTAAACTACCACTACCAAAACACTATATATTCCATTTCAACATTTAATATCTTTATATACTTTGAAAGTGAAAGTCGCTCAGTCTTATCCGACTCTACCCAGGTCTCCTGTATTGCAGGCAGAGTTTTTACCACCTGAGCCACCAGGAAAGCCATTGTATGCTTTTCTGTTAAGCAATTACTGTTAGAAAAATAAATGTGCTTTTAAATAGATTTAAATAAAAATTAAACATATTTTAAGGTGAAAAGAAAACATATAGCTGAATCTTGCATATTGAACTATGTTACACATACAGAAAACATTAACTCTGTAGAGAAATAGGCATGCTGTTGGTAACTGCCTAATATAATACATGGATTAGTCTTTCAGTCAATAGTTGATCATTAAGTGCAAGTAAATAATTTTGGTTATTGGCATGGGAATAAATCAATAAGTTCACAGAACTATTCAAACTGGTACTAACCAGTTAATAAGTATATATAAACCTATTAAAAAAATAGCAATTCTCTTAAATAGTGCTACTTACAGCAACATGAATGACCTATACAGTTTCAGACAGAGAAGGAGAAATATTATATGACATCTCTTATATGTGGAATCTCAAAGGAGAGGATACAGATGAACGTAACAAAACAGAAAATGAATTTAGTTGCCAAGGGGAAGGTACATTTAGGGATTTGGGGAAGGTCAGGTACATGCTGCTATATTTAAAGTGGATAACCAGTAAGGACCACTGTATAGCACATGGAACTCTATTCAATGTTATGTAGCAGCCTGGATGAAAGAGAGGTTTGGGGAAGAATGGATACTTGTATAGATATGGCTAAGTCCCTTTGCTGTTCACCTGAAATTATCACAATATTGTTAATTGGTCATATACCAATACAAAATAAAAAAATAAATAAGCAAAAAATAGCAATTTTCACTTTAACTGACTCTTTTCAACCCTGCCCATTACTCTCCAAGCATTTTAGGACATTAGCCAGATTTAAATAAACGTTAATACTGTGAAGGATAGCAGGATGTCCCATCCTGAAATATACCTCTTTAGCTTAAAGATTATTTTGAACTGTTTCGAGAAACAGTAGACATTGGAGGAGCTCTGAAAATACAGGAGAAATGTATCCTTTTGTAAGAGAAATTAACATTTATAGAAGATATGTCCATTGCTAAGGGTGTCTTTCGCTCTGTACCAGGAGGAGAAAGATAATTCTAAATCACAAGAGAATCTAATCAACAGAGAATGCACAGACTTAAATCTCCATTACAAACCTCATCCTTGTTTAGCTTACTTTTCCTGGGACATTGTCAACAATTGGCCTCCCCTACAACCTTCCCTTTTTTGTCTTTAGCTAAAGATGGTATTTTAACTGGTGACTTAGTCCACAGAATTACTCATTTAGGGACATGAGCATCTTCTTGAACCCAAATTTTCCTACATTTAGTGTAGGCTGTTTTCTTGACAGCAAAGCATTTCTCATAAGTGCAGGCTGACTACAAAAAGGTGTGGCCTTCTTTTTGTGGGTCCTTAAATACAAATAATACTAAGAAAATTTACATTTTAAGAAAACAATATTTTTATATTTTATGAAATGTTATTTCTTATTTACATTTTAAGAAAAAAAATGAATGCTAATATGGGAGATAATTCCTTCAGAGGAAATAATATGGCTTATTAATATGATGTATTTACTTTTTCTTTTAGAAAGTAAGTACAGTTTATATCATACCAAGGAAGTAACTGTGTTCATATTTTAACTATAGCTACCTTTGTAAGAGATTTCTCATGCACTGGATCAAAATGAAATTTAAACAACTAACCACTTTTTTCTCATATTGGAGATATTTCAAATGAAATTTTAAGTATGATGTTTCCTTTCTTTTTATGAATTTTGCAAGATATGCACGTTTATGTTTAAGTCTCCTTCATTCAAATAGGTTCTACTTTTATTGTAAAGGTCTTATAAAGTGTAACCATAATGTATGGTAATGTTGATATGCATTATTTATAACATTAGTTTCATATCACACAAATGTGTCTGCTTTACTTGAATACTAAAGAGAC
Source organism: Oryx dammah (assembly GCF_014754425.2). Lineage (NCBI taxonomy): Eukaryota > Metazoa > Chordata > Mammalia > Artiodactyla > Bovidae > Oryx > Oryx dammah. The sequence continues at coordinate 142,910,091 of NW_024070186.1, forward strand.
ATGAATTGAAAATAATAGAAATGGTAATATTTACATTTAATATTATGTTTTTCCATTGGCTCTCCCACTTTATATGCTTATAAATCTTATAAAAAATAATATAGACTATTTAAAATATCCAATAGTATTTTAAAATGCAAAAACCTGTCTATAGTTACTTAACATATCTCTTTTACTTAATAGTACTACACTAAAATTTAACATATAATTCTCTATAATTATGTGTAAATTTAAAAGCACTGTGTGGGTTGTTCTATAAGAATATATTAAAATGCTGACATTGAATACAACCTATGCATTGTGTATTTTGGATTTTTAGTGCAACAGTATTTGCATATGAGCAATGAAAATGATCAACTTAATTTGCTCTCCTAGAGAGCAGGGAAGTGACTTTGATTAGTCTATTGAAAACTTGTGCTGTTCCCCTTGAGTTTGGATGCAGGGGGTAAAATTGCCAACATGATGCGGCTCAGTAGGGATCCAGGGTTCAAGGCAATGTCAAAGTTGACTATATTAAAAACAAAGGGCAAGGTCATTGACTAGGAGCAAACAAGTTATTTATACCACAGTTGTCTGTCTTCTTTAAATAATTGATCCATGCTGTTATGATGCAATCATAAATATATGCATACATTTTCCCCCTCATTGTTCATTTAGCTTTTTGCAAATGAGCATTCAAAGAATTAAAATAAATAAGGCCCAGTGCTCAAACAGGGCTGCATCTATTCTCACCATCCAGGCTGAGAAATCTCTTAATTCATGGAACATTGGGTAGAATACTTAAGAAGGTTTTATCTAGGTAGTAGGGAATAATGAACTTTAGAATGAGGACCACACTGAATAGACCTAAAAGTATAAAAAATAATAATACTAACAAAGATCAACCTATTCCAAGTAAATTAATTGAATCTATTATCCTCAAAAAGCTCAGAAGTGTCTAAGATATTAAAAAATAGCCATCACACATAAAGATTCACAATATCTTGCACTGTGTAGCAAAAAAATCATGAAAATATAAACCACACTGTGAATATTAAATTAATGAAAATACAACCAGAATAGACACGTTACAATTAGCAAAGACATTAAAAATGGTTTTTGTAACTGTTTTTGCCCATAGGTTTAAAAATGTGTGTAAATATGTATATACACATATGTTATATTAAATATACACACAGATAAATGAAAACTAATTACAAATATGTCAGTATACATATTTATTGCATAAACATGGCTTTCCTGTCTTTGTATACTGAATAGATCTAGAAAGAGTGATGACACAGCCTCAATGAACACACCCAAATCTTATAAGGTGGTTTCTAAATACCATTCTATAATAAAAGCAATCAGGGCTCTGATTTTAGGGATTGGACAGAAAATATACAAGATCAATCCTGATCATCTGATAGTTTTAGAAAGAAAGGAAGTGCTCTCACAGTAAAATGAAAAGGGACAAATCAAAGGGAAGTAAGGGTAAACTGAGAGAGTTCTCTATGGCCACAGAACAATTTGTGCAGCAATATTAATAACAGTATTGGATTATAATTCACAGATTACAAAAATATACATGAATCCATAAATAATTCATATAAATAATTGAATAAATATTGGGATAAGAATTGGGATACATGATCTGCAAGAATTGGCGTGCAAATCTCTCACTCCTCATGGATAAGTTCCATTTTTCTTATATCTCTCTGCTTATGGGTTACCACACTGTGGGTGAGGTTTTGGGAAAGACTGTGTCCCTTTCTCTCCTACCCATTCTGATGTGTTTCTTTTATCCTGCACTATGAAGTAGCTGTTCTGCTAGTTCTCAGTTCTCAGAGAGAGTTGTTTCATATGTAGCTGTAATTTTGGTGTCTTCATAAAAGTGAGTCCAGGATATTTCTTCTTTGCCATCTTAAACCACCCTGCCCCTCATACTTTTATTGTGAAAGTCAAATCATTTTTAAAAGCTAGAAAATGTAAAATATAATTTTCTTATATTAAAACTTTTCATTATTACCTGGAGGTTTGCTGTTATTACATCTGCTCATTTTTAAGGCAGAGAATAAACCCCGTGGATAACTCAACTGCAGGGTAATAAACATTATCACCTGAGAAACTATTAAGGAGAGATTTTAGTGTAAAGTTGAATCAGCCTAGACATGTGAGTTACATGCCTATAACTGCCATTTTAAGTGAAGTAGAAATAATTTTCATCAACTTTTCTTCTCAGTAACACATTGTTATCTGTGCTTTGGACTTCTGCTTTATTTTGATCCACATACAATATAATTTGTCTAATAAAGTTAAATATTTCTATTTGCTAATAATTTCCTGGAAAACTAATTAACCCCATGAAATATTTTAACATCAAGACACTGAATAACCATTTAATCAAACATCTAAATGCCTCCCTCTCAAATAAAATTCTCATCACAGCACATATATTGAAATCTCCAAGTTTTTAAACATGGCAATAGATCAAGCACAAAATACACACAGATCCCTATTATACTGCTTTTTACTTTGTGGCAAAAAGTCTTTATATCTGTAAGTATAGGAACCTACAATAAAGAATTTAAAATTTTAAATCTATTGTCTTTAAAGCTCATGATCTAAATGCAGTGTATCCTGGTTATTAAGTATAATGGGCTCAAATATATATATATATAATCAATGTATTTCAAGGAGGTGTGAATATATGTGAACAACACACACTTCCTAGAAAAACATTTATTAAAAAGTAGATGAATTTCAAATTATGTATGAAATCTTTTTTGTTTTTTAAGTTTTAAATCTTAATCAGTTCAGTGATAAGAACTCTCTGGAAAGAAAGTTAATACTTATTAAATATGAGCAAAATAAAATATTTAAGTAAATGAAAAGTTGATGTTTTAAATTATGACTCAACCGGTCATGACAAAATAAATAAACCTTCAAAAGTTTCCTTAATGAAATTTCTTTAAAAACACACTAAAAGAGCAATTCTGCTTCAAGATCACAAAAAACATACACCTTTGAAGACAGAAAACTGAAATCACAAAGTATAAATACTAATTTTGGTGGAGTGAATTAAAAGAGACACATGCATAAATAAAAATTAAACTTTAGAAACAGTTGAAACTTTCACTTTTAATCAACATTCTTTTTTTTAACATTTTTAAAGAAAAGAGCCTATATATTAAGTTTGCAGATTTTGCAGCTGAAGATGAGGGAATTGTAAAGAGTTTAAATTTTGGAACTCATCCTAGGCAGAAAACTTTATGATTAATACTGACTTTCAGAATGGAAAGCTTTTGAAAAGATTGTAAATAGAGGAGTGGTTATCACATTCTACATTATTTTCTAAAATAAATTTTTATTTGGATAATTTATCTGTAATGATGGTAAGAGAAGCTAGAGACCCCAAGTTTCAGGTCACCTAGCTTGTATGGGTGATTAAACAGAATACTAGACAAATGTAGCTTTCCCTGGTGGGCTCAACGGTCAAGAATCTCCCTGCCAAGCAGGAGATACAGGTTCAATCCCTGGATTGGAAAGATTCCCTGGAGAGAGAAATGACAACCCATTTCAGTATTCTTGCCAGGGAAATCCCAATGAACAGAGGAGCCCAGCAGGCTACAGTCCATGGGTCACAAAAGAGTCAGATGTGACTTAGTAACTAAATAACAATTAGAACCTATATTAATCTGGTTCTAGTACAAGGCTCCTCACTCCTGAGGTTTCTTTGCAAGGAGAAATTTATACAGGTAGACTTGAAAAGTGACTAAAATGTGATATGATTTATTACAGATATCAATTTGAATTGTCAGTAAGAGAAGCAACAAGTCAATTGCACCAAGTAGTAATCTAGTTAGACTCAATGTTAGTATGTCAGTAGTTTAGAATTCTTCAGCATAATGTAACATTACATATTAATTTGATCTACAGCCTAGACAAAATATTTGCTGAATTCAGAAATTTATACTCCAATGGTGGTCAGCTAGCATTTAATTAAAAAGTCACTTTCTTGGAGGTGGCTACTGGAGTGCTTCATTTCTCTTATTTATAGCCAGCTCCACTGACTTACTAATTTATGAAATAAGATGTTATAAAATAAAAATGGGCTTTCATTAATGAAGAACGGCTTCAGTGGTTAGCCTTAAAGAGTATTTCTTTCAATTTGGTCCCTAAATGTCTGATGTAGAAAAGATGCTAAACTAAACCCTGTGCCTACAATCAATGTGGTGACTGTCACCTTCAGTAAAATGGCTTGAAGTATTCTGGTCTTATATACTTTTTTTCTTTCTCCAGAATACTCAAGGACTCACAGAGAAAAAGATATTCTCCAAGTACATAGAAAATAATCACAGCACAGTTTTGCGCTTGCTTGTTGCTGCTGCTGCTGCTGCTTCTGCTGCTGCTAAGTCGCTTCAGTCGTGTCCGACTCTGTGTGACCCCATAGACAGCAGCCCACCAGGCTCCCCCGTCCCTGGGATTCTGCAGGCAAGAAAACTGGAGTAGGTTGCTATTTCCTTCTCCAATGCATGAAGTGAAAAGTGAAAGTGAAGTCTCTCAGTCGTGTCTGACTCTTAATGACCCCATGGAGTGCAGCCCACCAGGCTCCTCTGTCCATGGGATTTTCCAGGCAAGAGTACTGGAGTGGGGTGCCATTGCCTTCTCCAGTGCTTGCTTGGTAATATATGTCTAAAGGTATGGGAGATTTGGGGTTTATTTTAACCTAGTAGAAAAATGTAACAGAATAGCTAATCTTTAGTATTTTTCTAGATATTGGTGACCACCAAGATCTAGTAAAGAAATATACTTGTGAAGAAAAAATAAAGTTACTTACATTCACAAAACTCAACTCATCCCTGCTATACATACTAACGATTGTTTTCCTTTTTATAGAATTTTCTATATGTTTGTGTGTACGTACTTTTCTAACATTTCTTAGAACATGTCCCTGCTTCCATCACTGCTTACGTCAATGAATGTTAGAAATCTTTTATTTCATTAAACTGACATTTTCTTAAAGTGAGAAACATTTTGACTGAAATAATGAAATCATTCCATAGTTGATCCTATTTCTTCTTCTTTTGACATTCTCTTCTTCTAATATTAGATTCTCTCTGCAATGTCCTATGGATCTCCCCTGAAACTTCTGTGCTACAAGTTAAACCTATGGCCTATTTTCTCTCCTCCTATATAACTGATTTTCTTTCAAGCAATACTTGCCACTCAACATCCTATTATCTCTCATGTCTCTCTAAATGCTCAGGTATCTGCATATACACACACAAAGTCCATTTGTGATTTTTCTTCATAATGCAACAAAATGAAATAATAATCCCTGTTATTTAATTGTTCATTAATAAATCCCATACAAAAGAATGACTCAAAGTTTTCTTCTATCAAACCACTGCAATTATTAAGTGGATATTTGGGCCCTTTAAAATAATTATTCTGTATTGTCCTCAAGATGCAGAGATTCTCTTGTTGCATTTTGAGTGATTGCCTGTCATGTTCCTTTTAATTGTCCAAAAATCTTTTATTACAGATTACTATTTCAGCTTTACTAAAAATGTTGGAGCAATATCTTAATCATGAATTCCTCAAAACTGTAATTGTAATACAATTGCATCTTTCCTCACATCTTCTTCAGGCTCTGTAATTCACTGGAGTTCCTTTTGCTCAGATATCCATATCCATACATTTAAAATATATGATATTTCACAATACTGTTAACCTCTGTTCAATTGGTGCTCCTAAACCTACTGATGCAATTGTTCTCCAGGCAAAATCAAGCTGCTGCTGCTGCTGCTAAGTCGCTTCAGTCGTGTCTGACTCTGTGCGACCCCAGAGATGGCAGCCCACCAGGCTCCCCGTCTCTGGGATTCTCCAGGCAAGAACACTGGAATGGGTTGCCATTTCCTTCTCCAATGCATGACAGTGAAAAGTGAAAGTGAAGTCGCTCAGTCGTGTCTGACTCTTATCGACCCCATGGGCTGCAGCCCACCAGGATCCTCCGTCCATGGGATTTTCCAGGCAAGAGTACTGGAGTGAGGTGCCATTGCCTTCTCCGAAAATCAAGCTAAATCATACCAATTCAGTTGAAGAAAGTGTTACAAAACCAAACATAATAATCAGCAATTGTGTTATTCAAACTTATGCACATATATATATATATATATATGTATATGCATTTAAAAAAATTTACTCTTGATATAGGTATGCTGATACCTCTTATTTAATATTTATGATTTTTAAAAATTTGTCCCTACAGATTTTGATTGAAAAGTAGTGATGTTATTTTGTTTAATGCATCCAAATTCTTGAACTCTTTTTGCAAATTATGATATTTATCAATGTCCCACTTTAAGATATTGAGCATTAAAATTGTATACTTGCTACTATTTTAAATACATTCATATTTAATTTTTAAAATTTCTCTATCTGCTTATTGTTTGAATTTTGTGTCGGTTTTGTTTTATTCCTTATAATTACATAACTTATTTTTAGATATTACTCTTAGATTTAGCTTCCTTTATTATCTAAATAATATTATTGATATTTATTGGAATAGAATATACTTCGCCCGCTTAGCAACCTCTAACTTTGTGCTGTTGTAGTTAGGCTTACTTGTTACATTTTCATTTTTGTCTGTATCACTTCTTTGCCACTGCTGCTGCTGCTAAGTCCCTTCAGTCGTGTCCAACTCTGTGTGACCCCATAGACGGTAGCCCACCAGGTTCCCCCGCCACTAAACAAGATTAAATGGGTAAATCAAGTTGGTCAGATCATAGTGTTTTACTCTCTTTAGCTACAGTGATGATTTGTTCCTAAGTTCAAGATATATGAATCAAGTCATTCCAATTACAGTTCTAAAAGGGATAATCTTACTCTTTTTTCTTCTTTAAAAATAAGTGCATATGAACAGAAGAAATACTAGATTCATAGTTTCATTATTATGGAAACATCCCATTCAAAAAGAAGCTGAGTATGCAGAAAGGGAACTTTACAGTGACTGTCATCTTTATTCAGACTCCATCACAATCTCCCCTCCTCCTCTTTTTTTTTTAAGTGGATTTCAACCTTGGCTGCATGTAAAAATCTCCAAGATCCTACTCCCAGAGATTCTGATTAAAATAATATGTGCTGTATCTTAGACATGGGCATCTTTTGTAGCTTCACAGGTAATTCCAAGTACAACAATGGTTGACAGACACTATTTATGTGCATACTAAGACAATATATTTTTTCCATTTCCATGATGCCATAAAAGAGTTAGAGTTTATCAGTTTTTATTTTCTCTTACCTTATTTTATCTACTATGTTTATTGAAATCTTTTAAGTATCAGTTTGAAACATTTTGTTATTATGTTTTTACTTTTAGTTCTAATTTTTCAACACTTAAACATAACCAGAATTACTAAATTAAGTTCAACTAGTGTGTGTATGTATAAAAAAATATATATGCATATCTATACACACACACACACATATAATTTGTATAATCTTTGGTTTTTAGAGTGTTGTTGACAGCTGTTTTTTCCCACTGTGTTGTTGTTGTTTTTCATTGGCTCAGTTGTGTTTGACTCTTTGCGACCCGATGGGCTGCAGCATTCCAAGTTTCCCTTTCCTTCACCATCTCCCGGCATTTGCTCAAACTCATGCCCACTGAGTAGGTGATGCCATCCAACCACCTCATCCTCTGTAATACCCTTCTCCTCCTGCCTTCAATCTTTCCCAGCATCAGGGTCTTTTCTAAGGAGTCAGTTCTTCACATCAAGTGGCCAAACTATTTGAGCTTCAACTTCAACATCAGTCCTTCCAGTGAATATTCAGGACTGATTTCCTTTTGGATTGACTGGTTTGATTTCCTTGTTGTAAAAGGGACTCTCAAGAGTCTTCTCCAACACCATAATTCATAAGCATTAATTATTCAGCATTCAGCCTTCCTTATGGTCCAACTCTCACATCCAAACATGGCTACTGGAAAAAAACATAGCTTTGACTATAGGCAAAGTAATATCTGTGCTTTTTAATACATTGGCTAGGTTTATCATTACTTTACTTCCAAGATGCAAGCATCTTTTAATTTCATGACTGCAGTCACCATCTGCAGTGATTTTGGAGCCCCCCAAAATAAAGTCTCTCACTGGTTCCATTGTTCCCCCATTATTTCCCATGAAGTGAATGGACTAGATGCCATGATCTTTGTTTTATGAATGTTGAGCTTTAAGCCAGCTTCTTCACTCTCTTCTTCCACTTTCATCAAGAGGCTCTTTAATTCCTCTTCACTTTCTTCCATAAGGGTGGTCTCATCTGCATACCTGAGGTTATTGATATTTCTCCTGGCAATCTTGATTCCAGCTCGTGCTACATCCAGCCTACATTTTGTATGATGTACTCTGTATATAAGTTAATTAAGCACGGTGACAATATCCAGCCTTGATGTACTCCTTTTCCAATTTGGAACCAGTATGTTGTTCCTTGTCCAGTTCTAACTGCTGGTTCTTGACCTGCATATACATTTTGCAGGAGGCAGATAAGATAAGCTGCTCTTCCCATCTCTTTAAGAATTTTCCCACAGTTTGTTGTAATCTACACAAAGACTTTAGCATAGTCAAGGAGGCGGAAATAAATGTTTATCCAGAATTCTCTAGGTTTTTTGATCATTGAATAGATGTTGGCCATTTGATATCTGTTTCCTCTGCATTTTCAAATTCTAGCTTGAACATCTTGAAGTTTTGGTTCACATTTAGCCTGAAGAATTTTGAGCATTACTTTGCTAGTATGTGAAATGAGTGCACTTGTGTGATAGTTTGAACATTCTTTAGCATAGCCCTTCTTTGGGATTGGAATGAAAACTGAAATTTTCCAGTCCTGTGACCACTACAGAGTTTTCCAAATTTGCTGGCATATTAAGTGCAACACTTCACAGCATCATCTTTTAGGATTTGAAATAAATTACCTGGAATTCCATCACCTCCACTAGCTTTGTTCATAGTGATGTTTCCTAAAGCCCACTTGACTTCACATTCCAGTATGTCTGGCTCTAGGTGAGTGATCACACCATCGTGATTATCTTGGTCGTGAAGATCTTTTTTATACAGTTCTTCTGTGTATTCTTGCACCCTCTTCTTAATATCTTCTGTTTCTAATATGTCCATACTGTTTCTGTGCTGTATTGTGTCTGTCTTTTCATGAAATATTCCCTTGAAGGTGAAGGTGAAGGTGAATGCACTCAGTCGTGTCCGACTCTTTGCAACCCCGTGGTCTGTAGCCTACCAGGCTCCTCCATCCATGGGATTCTCCAGGCAAGAATGCTGGAGTGGGTTGCCATTTCCTTCTCCAGGGGATCTTCCAGACCCAGGGATTGAACCCAGGTCTCCCGCATTGGAGGCAGACACTTTAACCTCTGAGCCACCAGGGAAGCTTGGTATCTCTAATTTTCTTGAAGAGATCTCTGGTCTTTCCCATTATATTGTTTTCCTCTATTTCTTTGCATTGTTCACTTTAAAAGACTTTCTTATCTCTCCTTTTTATTCTTTGGAACTTTTAATTTCCTTTTATCTTTCCTTTTCTCCTTTGCAATTGTGTATGCATTCTATTTTTAAGTTAATTTGCCTTACTTGTGTCTTTTCATTCTAACTTTTGCATTTTTATTTCTGTATTTGGTTTCCCAATATCTCTATTTTCCTGGCTAGCAAGGAAGCAGTAATTTTCTTCTGAACTACTCTTCTCATATAACACATGCATACGTCCTTATTTTTCAGTCCTCCCTAACCTAAAGGGTTGGCATATGAGCTAGACTATTTCAATCAGACTTTATATCTAAAATGTATATTTCTAGTAGAAAAAACCTTGAAAAAAATCAGAGGACCTGAGTTTCTTAGATAAACCTTCAGAAATACTGGGAGACTTTGGAAAATTTTGTAATTTTGAAATTGTCTGAAACTCAAGAAAACCCACATTCATGTTACAGATGGAAAATTTGTAGCTTATTATAATGAACATCAAATTGTATGCATCCACACAATGATCTGTCTATAAAAGATCCTGTATAGCAACTTAATTTGGAATAGTCAGAAAAATAGAAATGGTCTAAAAATCTATTAACTAGATTTTTGTAAATAAATAAACAAATGGTATATAATAAAATATTACATAGAAATTGCCCCAAAATCTGTCAACTAGATTTTTGTAAATAAACAAATGGGTATGCAATAGAATATTATTCAGCAGCACAAAGGAATGAATTACCAATACATGCAATGACATAATTGAATCCAAAAGTATTTTGTTAAGTTAAAGAAACCATACACAAAACAGTATATGTTTCATAGTTCTATTTATATGAATTATAGAAAAGATAAAAATAAAGTCTTAAACAACAGATCACAGTTGTCAGTGTCCAGGGGTTTGGTAAGAGATGACTGACAGCAACAAGGGGGATTAAGAAATCGTTGAGGTGATGGAAATGTTCACATCATAATTATATTGTTATATGATTATATATTTTTAAAAAAAACATCCCACTCCAGTACTCTTGCCTGGAAAATCCCACGGATGGAGGAGCTTGGTGGGCTGCAGTCCATGGGGTCGCTAAGAGTCAGACTCAACTGAGCAACTTCACTTTCACTTTTCACTTTCCTGCATTGGAGAAGGAAATGGCAACCCACTCCAGTGTTCTTGCCTAGAGAATCCCAGGGATGGGGAAGCCTGGTAGGCTGCCATCTCTGGGGTTGCACAGAGTCGGACACGACTGAAGTGACTTAGCAGCAGCAGCAGCAATCAAATTGTGCATTTAAAATTGGTATATTTTTATTGTAAATATATGTTGATACAGTTTTTAAAGGGTACTAAGAAATTTTAAGAAAAAAATAAACCAACTTACTAAGTCATAGCATGTAATTTCCTAGAATTCTGTTCTCCATTAAGGCACAGCTCTAGGAAAATACCTAGAGGAAAACACAAGTTATAATACTTAAAATATCATGGTGAATAAATTTGAAAGAGTGATATCTGAACTATTGATTTGGCCTTATCTCAAAGGTTGTGAAATACATGGATGGATCACCTTTGCCCATGGCCAAATTAAGCCTGTTTTTGTGTGGTCAGTGAGGTAAGAAATATACATTTTTTTTAAGTTGTGCAAAAGCAAGCATAGAATATAAGACAGGAACTATATGCAGTCCACATTGTATAAGATAATTACAATCTGATCTTTTACAGAAAAAGTTTGCCTATCCAAGTATTAGCAGCAATGTTGGAAGCACACTCTATTGAGCCTTTCTTGCCAAAGTGAGATAAATTCTCCTTATTCTAACACACTTAAGTACCAAGCCTGTTACCACTCTGAACTCAACATTACTCATGGGGTAAAGGGCAGACAGAATTGGAATAGCAAAAGAGATCTCCAGAAAGAATTGCTAGAATTTATTTATATCATTGTAAGTATTAGGAAATTTTTTTATTGCCAAGGAGAAAGATTCTAGCTGTGAATATAGATATTAAATATATATCCTCATAAATGTATATATACATATATATATACACATGCACACATAAGCCTGAAATATAATATATACCTGCATTTGGTCTTCTAGTTGGTGCAGGGAGTGAAAATACAAAAAAGAAAAAAGAAAAAACTTTGTCATTTGATAAGGTCCATAAATATTAATTTAAGCCAGGAAGGCAAGTTGAAGTTATAGTCAACGAAATGGATTCTGATCACAATAGGAATGGCCAGGGAGTTTGCAGAGCCAAAGTGATAACATTTATTTAACTCATTGCTTTTTTAAGAGAAGAGTCTTAAATTTCACAAGAATCTAAGTTGACTTGGCTTCCCTTATTGAGTCTTTAGGAGGGGGCATAAAGGGAAATGGCTCTGAATTCTAACATCAGAAGTGAAAGAGAAGGACTCAAAAATTTCTATTAAAATCATCAAATCATAAAAATGACAGAACCAATAAATTTATGTAAATCTGTTGAGTCAATGTAGGTCAAAAAATTGATTTACTTATATTTCACAGCAACCGTATACTCAAAGGCATATCTATTTCCTCAAATATATGTTACTAAACATTGAGGTTCAATATATTTGCCTTATTTCATGGTCCAAGGCCATGTGCTCATAACATTTTGATCCATATTCAAACCTCCTAACATATTCCAGAGACTTTTTCTCAGTGGTAAATTAAATGTATAATGAAATTCACTTGACCCTTTATCATACTTTATTTCATTTGCATGTGACTTTTAAAAAATATTGACCCTAACACAAAAGTGGATAAAAAAGTAGCTTCACTCCTAATATTTGAATGCTCAACAATAAGAATAAAAATGGTGGTCCCATATATGTTTAATGTTTAAGAGTGTAAATAAAACTATCATCCCATTGAATAATACATGTTCTATCCTCTATCCACCTTGAAAATATCTCCAAAATTGCATAAATGCTGAGATGTGAACTTGCAGTTGTTGGCCCTCTCAGAGTTCTAGGCCAGAAACAGGTTTGACGATTGGCTTTGAAGGATACAAGACTTCACTGCATGCATTCTAAATTGCTTTAGTAGTGTCCGACTCTTTGTGACCATATGGATCCCAGCCTGTCAGATTCCTCTGTTCATGGGATTCTCTATGAAAGAAATCTTGAATGGTTTGCCATTCCCTTCTCCAGGAGATCTTCCTTAATTAGGGATCAAAACTATGTTTCTGATGTCTCCTGCACTGGCAGGCAGATACTCTACCACTAGTGCCACCAAAGTCTGAAATGCAGTACTCAGGTGCAATCTCAAAAAAAAAAAAAAAAAAGAATAATCTCTGTTCATCCCCAAGTCAAATCATTCACTATAACTGTAATCTAAGTCTATGCCCCAACCACTAATGCCAAAGAAGCTGAAGTTGAACAGTTATATGAAGATCTATAGGAACATCGAGAAGTAACACCAAAAAAGAATGCCCTCTTCATCACAGGGGACTGGAAGTCAAGTAGGAAGTTAAGAGATCCCTGGAGTAACAGGTGAGTTTGGCCTTGGAGTACTAAATGAAACAGGGGGGAAGGCTAACAGTTTTGCCAAGAGAACTCACTGGTCATAGCAAACACCCTCTTCCAACAACACAGGAGAAGATTCTACACATGGACATCACCAGATGTCCAATACCAAAATCAGATTGATTATATTCTTTACAGCCAAAGATAGAGAAGCTCTACACAATTAGCAAAAACAAGACCAGCAGCTGACTGTGGCTCAAATCATGAACTCCTTACTGAAAAATTCAGACTTAAATTGAACAAAGTAGGGAAAGCCACTAAACTATTCAGGTATGAACTAAATCAAACCCCTTAGGATTATACAGTATAGGTGACAAATAGATTAAAGGATTAGATCTGATAGACAGATTGCCTGAAGAACTATGGACAGAGGTTCATGACACTGTAGAGGAGGTAGTGATCAAGGTCATCCCAAAGAAGAAGAAATGCAAAAAGGCAAAATGGTTGTCTGAGAAGGGCTTACAAATAGCTGAGAATAGAAGAAAAGTGAAAAACAAAGGATAAAAGGATAGATATATCTACCTGAATGCAGCGCTCCAGAGAATAGCAGGGAGAGATAAGAAAGCCTTCCTCAGTGATCAGTCCAAAAAACAGAGGAAAATAATAGAATGGGAAAGACTAGAGATCTCTTCAAGAAAATTAGAAGATACCAAGGGAATATTTCATGCAAAGATGGGCTCGATAAAGGACAGAAATGGTATGAACCTAACAGAAGCAGAAGAAATTAAGAAGAGGTTGCAAAAATACACAGAAACTATACAAAAAAATATTTTCATGACTGAGGTAACCATGATGGTGTGATCAGTCACCTAGAGCCAGACATCCTGGAAAGTGAAGTCAAGTGGGCTTTAGGAAGCATCACTGTGAACAAAGCTAATGGAGGTGATGGAATGCCAGCTGAGCTATTTCAAATCCTGAAAGATGATTCTGTAAAAGTGCTCTACTCAATATGCTACCAAATTTGGAAAACATGCTTAGTTTTCATTCCAATCCCAAAGAAATACATTGTCAAAGAATGTTCAAACTACTGTACAATTGCATTCAACTCACAAGCTAGCAAAGTAATGCTCAAAATCCTCCTAGCTAGGCTTCAGCAGTATGTAAACTGAGAACATCCAGATATTCAAGATTTAGAAAAGGCAGAGGAACCAGAGGTCAAATCACCAAAATCTGTTGAAGCATAGTAAAATCTAGAGAATTCCAGAAAAAAATCTACTTCTGCTTCATTGACTACCCAAAGCCTTTGACTGTGTATATCACAACAAACTGAGGAAAATTCATAAAGAGATGGGAATTCCACACTAACTTACCTGCCTCCTGAGAAATCTGTATGCAGGTCAAGGAGCCACAGGTAGAGCTGGACATATAACAATGGACTGGTTCCAAATTGGGTGAGGAGTACAACAAGGCTTTGCATTTTCACACTGGTTATTTAACTTATATGCAGAGTACATCATGTGAAATGCCAGTCTGGATGCAGCACAAACTGTAACAAGATTGCAGGGCCAAATATCATTAACATCAGATATGCAGATGACACACTCTTAGGGCAGAAAGTGAGGAGGAATTGAAGAGACTCAGGATGAAAGTGAAAGAAGAGAGTGAGGAAGCTGGCTCAATACTCAACATTCAAAAACAAAGATCATGGCACCCGGTCCCATCATTTTATGGGAAATAGATGAGGAAACAATGGAAATAGTGATAGACTTTATTTTCTTGGGCTCTAAAAACACTGTAGATGGTGACAGCAGCCATAAAATTAAAAGAGTTTTGGTATTGGAAGTAAAGCTATGATCAACCTAAACAGAATTTTAAAAAGCAGAGACACTACTTTGCTGGCCAAGTTCTGTCTGGTCAAAGCTATTGTTTTTCCAGTAGTCATGTATGGATGTGAGATTTGGACCATAAAGAAAGCTGAACACTGAAGAACTGATGCTTTTAAACTGTGGTGTTGGAGAAGACTCTTGAGAGTTCCTTGGACTGCAAAGAGATCAAACCTGTCAATCCGAAAGGAAATCAATACTGAATATTCATCGGAAGGGCTAATGGTGAAGCTGAAATTCCTATACTTTGGCCTCCTGATGCCAAGAACTGACTCCTTAGAAAAGACCCTGATGCTGGGAAATATTGAAGGGAGGAGAAGAAAGGGACGACAGGGGATGAGATAGTTGGATGAAATCACTGATTCGATGGACATGAGTTTGAGCAAGCTCTGAGAGTTGGTGAAGGACAGGGAGGCCTGGCATGCTGCAGTCCATGGGATTGCAAAGAGTTGGACATGACTGAGTGACTGAACTGACTGAACACCAACAAGAGTTCACAGGAGGAAGTAACTGCTGATGTGTTAGAAATAGCAAGAGAACCAGAGTGAGAAGTGTAACTTTAAGGTGTGACTGCATTGCTGCCATCTCATGAAAAAATGTTACTGGAAGAGGAGTTGCATCTTACTGATGAGTAAATAAGGTGGTTTCTTAACAAAGAAGCTGCTCCTGGTGAATATGCTGTGAAGACTGTTGAAATGACAACAGAGGATTTAGAATATTACATAAATTTAGTGAGAAAGCCTTTTCATGGACAGGAGTTTGAGTAAATTCCAGGTGTTGGTGATGGACAGGGAGGCCTGGTGTGCTGCAGAAGATGGGGTCGCAAAGAGTTGGACACGACCGAGTGAGTGAACTGACTGACCGAGTGATAAAGCAGCAGCAGTATTTGAGAGCATTGAGTCCAAATTTGAAAGTGGTTCTACCATGTATATGCATTGTATGCTACAGAGATATGCTATTCTACTCTTTATTTGTTCATGATATAGTCAACCATTGTGGCAAACTTCACTGTTGTCTTATTTTAAGATGTTTCCACAGCCATGCCAATCTTTAGCAAACGCCATCCTGATCACTCAGCAGTCATCAACTTTGAGACAAGATCCTCTGCCAGCAAAAGATAATGACCCACTAAAAGCTTAGATGATGGTTAGTTTCTTTTTGGAATAAAGTATTTTTAAGTAATATATGCACATTATTTTATCAGACATCGTGCTATTGCACACTTTTTAGACTACTGTGCTGTGCTCAGTCGTTCAGTCGTGTCCAACTCTTTGCAACCTCATGGACTGTACCCTGCCAAGCTCGTCTGTCCATAGGGATTCTCCAGGCAAGGATACTGGAGTGGCTTGCCATGCTCTCTGCCAGGGGATCTTCCCAACCCAGGGCTAAAACCCAGATCTCCCACATTGTTGGCAGATTTTTTGCCATCTGAGCCGACAGGAAAGTCCAAGAATACTAGAGTGGGTAGCCTATCCCTTCTCCAGGGGAACTTCCTGACCCAGAAATTGAGCCAGGGTCTCCTTCATTACAGGTGGATTCTTTGCCAACTAAGCTACAGTATAGCATAAACATAACTTTTGTGTGCTCTGGGAAACTAAAACACTTGTGTGACAGACTTTATTACAATACTTGCTGTATTGCCATAGTCAGGAATGCAACTCACAATATCTCTGAGGTATACTTGTAGTATCTTAGTGTTGATAACAAATTACCACAGGTCAGGTAGCTGAAAGCAGCAAGAATTTATTCTCTCATAATTCTGGAAGTTAAAAATCAGAAATCAAGGGGTGGCAGGACTGTGCTCCCTCTGAAAGTTCTTGGGAAGCACACTACTTGATCAATTTTAATTGTTAGCTCTGGATAAACCTTGGCGTTTGATACCTTGTAATTCCATCACTCCCAACTCTGTCTCTATTGTCATCATAGCCTTCTTCCTCATATATATCTTTGCATCCCTTTTCCTCTTATATAGACAACAGGTATTGACTTTATGGCACATCTTAATTTAGTATAATTTCATCTTAATACAACTAACTGTTATCTGTGAACATTCTATTTCCAAGTAATGTCACACTTGACGTTCTGAATAGACATAAATTTTGAGATGACACTATTCAAAAAATATACCTAAGATGTTTCATTTACTTTTTTTCCATATTTCTTCTTAAGAATATGCCTTTAACTAATTTTTAGGCTACACTTCTAAGAAATCTGAATCTAAAATAATTTGATATTATATTATATACTATATTATAGTATCATATAGTATATAGGGATATAACTATATACCCCTAATATATAATATATACTTGGTAGAATGAAATATATATATTTAATGATGAAAAGTATACTTTATCTAGAACATGTTGTATAGGAAATTGATAAATATTGATCTGTATAAATAGGAATTGGTAAAGATAAGAAAAAAGCATATACTATATTAACAAGAGCTTTGTAAATTACTCTCCTATATTTTTTTTCATATTTTATTTATTTATTTATTTATTTTACTTTACAATATTGTATTGGTTTTTCCGTACATCAACATGAATCCACCATGGGTGTAAACATGTTCCCAATCCTGAACCCCCCTCTCACCTCCCTCCCATAGTTTATGGAGGGAAATTTGGCTTAAATATTTAAAACTGTGTACTAAGCACCTACTATCTTTTAGGTGGTCAAAACATGCTAGCGGTAAAAAACTGACAGAAATTGCTATCGTTAGGAAGCATTCATTTAGGTGGAAAAATATATGAAATAATTATACATATATGTACAAGTAAAATATATATAATGCATAAAAATTATATGTTGTGTTAATTGTCACATCAGACTCTTTGCGACCCCATGGACTGTAGGCCACCAAGCTCCTCTGTCCATGAAATTCTCCAGGCAAGAATACCGGCATGGGTAGCCATTCCGTTCTCCAGGGAATCTTATCAACCCAAAGATCCAAGCTGGATCTCCTGCATTGCACGCACATTCTTTACCATCTGAGCCACTAGTGTATATATATATATTTTTTTTTTTCTATTGGTTCTGTTTTTCTGGAGAACACTTTACAGCTATTCAAAGACTTATATTTAAAATATGGCATTACATGTAAATTCAATTTCCCTTACAATTTCTTTCAGTTACATGTTTTGTATGCAAGAGAAATTTTTGAATAATGTATTACTTGAAGTAGGGGTGGAGATGGAAAGAGGAGAAAGTAAGTGTAAAGCTACTGTATGGAGGGCTGAGATTTGATGAATTATAGTCAAGTTACATCCTTCAACTTCAAGAACTCCTATAGACTTAGGTAATTTTCAAGACAGTAAGGAATTCAAAATAAAATATCATATTAAAAGTGAGGAAAAATCTCAACTGATCCATCTCAATTCTTGAAAATTATTTTGCTTACAATTTCTCTGTTTACATTTTTATAATTATGTTCCATTATACTCACTGAAACAGGGCTTTTTGTTGTTGTTGTTGTTGTTGCTTACAAATAACAACGCTAGGTGAAGTTGAAGTGTTATATGCTAAATTGTTGAGCCAAGAAAATACGACTAATCATTGACTCCTCAAATCATAAACAAACTGGAATTAAGGAAACAATCTTAACTGATCATTTCTAAGAATATATCTGTAGCTAGTAGAATATGCAAGACAAACATAAGAACTCACCATTCTACCCATCATGGATATATGATGTGGATATTAAAGGACAAAACAAATCATCTCTTACATGAGTTAATGTCATAATTTGTTGCTTAGTTGCTAAGTTGCATCTGACTGTTTTTGAGATCCCATGGACTGTAGACTGCCAGGCTCCTCTCTCTGTGGTTTTTCTCAGGCAAGAATACTGGAGTAGGTTGCTATTTCCTTCTCCAGGAGATCTTCCCAACCCAGGGACTGAACCTACATCTCCTGCATTACAGAAAGATTCTTTACCACTGAGTCACCAGGGAAGCCCATTAGTTATAATGGTAAACAGTCATTGTGAAATGTTGAGTTTAGAATTTTCACTACAAATAGCAACATATATCCTAATCCTAAGTCTGATCCTCAAATTATTTATGTTTTTAGATTTATAACTCATTTTTCTAACAGTCCATGCCTTTAAAAATTATCAATAGTATTTCTAAATGAAAAAAGAAATTGTTATCTATTATTTTATGTTCAGCATCTCCAGCTCACATGTGCCATGTCAATATGTTAATGCACAAAGAAAAAGTTATAGGAGTATTGCTCTCACAATTCATTTTTAGCCTTTTCAACTTATAATAAGATAAACTATTCACAAATTCACAAAGGCTCATGCTAAACAAGTATGGCAATTATATATAACACAGTTCAGTTCAGTTCAGTTGCTCAGTCGTGTCTGACTATTTGCATCCCTATGAATGGCAGTACACGAGGCCTCCCTGTCCATCATCAATTCCCTGAGTTCACTCAGACTCACATCCATTGAGTCAGTGATGCCATCCAGCCATCTCATCCTCTGTCGTCCCCTTCTTTTCTGCCCCCAATCCCTCCCAGCATCAAAGTCTTTTCCACTGAATCAACTCCTCCCATGAGGTGTCAAAAGTACTGGAGTTTTAGCTTCAGCATCATTCCCTCCAAAGAAATCCCAGAGCTGATCTCCTTCAGAATGGACTGATTGGATCTCCTTGCAGTCCAAGGGACTCTCAAGAGTCTTCTCTAACACCACAGTTCAAAAGCATCAATTCTTCGGTGCTCAGCTTTCTTCACAGTCCAACTCTCACATCCATACATGACTACTGGAAAAACCATAGCCTTGACTAGACATACCTTTGTTGGCAAAGTAATGTCTCTGCTTTTCAATATGCTATCTAGGTTGGTCATAACTTTTCTTCCAAGGAGTAAGCATCTTTTAATTTCATGGCTGCAGTTACAATCTGCAGTGATTTTGGAGCCCCCAAAAATAAAGTGTGACACTGTTTCCACTATTTTCCCCATCTAGTTCCCATGAAGTGATGGGACCAGATGATATGATCTTCATTTTCTGAATGTTGAGCTTTAAGCCAACTTTTTCGCTCTCCTCTTTCACTTTCATCAAGAGGCTTTTTAGTTCCTTTTCACTTTCTGCCACAAGGGTGGTGTCATCTGCATATCTGAGATTATTGATATTTCTCCTGAGGTAATTGATATTTATCCTGAGGTTATTGATTCCAGCTTGTGATTCTTCCAGCCCAGCGTTTCTTATGATGTACTCTGCATATAAGTTAAATAAACATGGTGACAATATACAGCCTTGACGTACTCCTTTTCCTATTTGGAACCAGTCTGTTGTTCCATGTCCAGTTCTAACTGTTGCTTCCTGACCTGCATATAGGTTTCTCAAGAGGGAGGTCAGGTGGTCTGGTATTCCCATCTCTTTCAGAATTTTCCACAGTTTATTGTGATCCACACAGTCAAAGGCTTTGGCATAGTCAATAAAGCAGAAATAGATGTTTTTCTGGAACTCTCTTGCTTTTTCCATGATCCAGCGGATGTGGCAATTTGATCTCTGGTTCCTCTGCCTTTAATAAAACCCGTTTGAATATCTGTAAGTTCATGGTTCATGTATTGCTAAAGCCTGGCTTGGAGAATTTTGAGCATTACTTTACTAGCGTGTGACATGAGTGCAATTATGCAGTAGTTTGAGCATTCTTTAGCATTGCCTTTCTTTGGGATTGGAATGAAAACTGACTGTTTCCAGTCCTGTGGCCACTGCTGAGTTTTCCACATTTGCTGGCATATTGAGTGCAGCACTTTCACAGCATCATCTTTCAAGATTTGAAAGAGCTCAACTGGAATTCCATCACCTCATCTAGCTTTGTTCATTGTGATGCTTTCTAAGGCCCACTTGACTTCACATTCCAGGATGTTTAGCTCTAGGTAAGTGATCACACCATTGTGATTATCTGGGTCATGAAGATCTTTTTTGTACAGTTCTTCTGTGTATTCTTGCCATCTGTTCCTAATATCTTCTGCTTCTGTTAGGTCCATACCATTTCTGTCCTTATCGAGCCCATCTTTGCATGAAATATTCCCTTGGTATCTCTAATTTTCTTGAAGAGATCTCTAGTCTTTCCCATTCTGTTGTTTTTCTCTATTTCTTTGCATTGCTCACTGAAGGCTTTCTTATCTCTTCTTGCTATTCTTTGGAACTCTGCATTCAGATGCTTGTATCTTTCCTTTTCTCCTTTGCTTTTCTCTTCTCTTCTTTTCACAGCTATTTCTAATGCCTCCCCAGACAGCCATTTTGCTTTTTTGCATTTTTTTCCATGGGAATGGTCTTGATCCCTGTCTCCTATACAATGTCACGAACCTCAGTCCATAGTTCATCAAGCACTCTATCTATCAGATCTAGGCCCTTAAATCTATTTCTCACTTCCACTGTATAATCATAAGGGATTTGATTTAGGTCATACCTGAATGGTCTAGTGGTTTTCCCTACTTTCTTCAATTTAAGTCTGAATTTGGCAATAAGGAGTTCATGATCTGAACAACAGTCAGCTCCTGGTCTTGTTTTTGTTGAGTGTATAGAGCTTCTCCATCTTTGGCTGCATAGAATATAATCAATCTGATTTCAGTGCTGACAATCTGGTGATGTCCATGTGTAGAGTCTTCTCTTTTGTTGTTGGAAGAGGGTATTTGCTATGACTGATGCATTCTCTCGGCAAAACTCTATCAGTCTTTGCCCTGCTTCATTCCACATTCCAAGGCCAAATTTGCGTGTTACTCCAGGTGTTTCTTGACTTCCTACTTTTGCTTCCAGTCCCCTATAATGAAAAGGATATCTTTTTTGGGTATTAGTTCTAAAAGGTCTTGTAGGTCTCCATGGAACCATTCAACTTCAGCTTCTTCAGCGTTACTTGTGAGGCATAGACTTGGATTACTGTGATATTGAATGGTTTGCCTTGGAAACGAACAGAGATCATTCTGTCGTTTCTGAGATTGCATCCAAGTACTGCATTTTGGACTCTTTTGTTGACCATGATGGCTACTCCATTTCTTCTGAGGGATTCCTGCCCACAGTAGTAGGTATAATGGTCTTTTGAGTTAAATTCACCCATTTCAGTCCATTTTAGTTCATTGACTCCTAAGATGTCGATGTTCACTCTTGCCATCTCTTGTTTGACCACTTCCAATATGCTTTGATTCATGGACCTGACATTCCAGGTTCTATGCAACATTGCTCTTTACAGCATCGGATCTTGCTTCTATCACCAGTCACTTCCAGAACTAGGTATTGTTTTTGTTTTGACTCCATCCCTTCATTATTTCTGAAGTTATTTCTCCACTGATATCCAGTAGCATATTGGGCAGCTACTGACCTGGGGAATTCCTCTTTCAGTATCCTCTCATTTTGCCTATTCATACTGTTCATGGGGTTCTCAAGGCAAGAATACTGAAGTGATTTGCCATTCCCTTCTCCAGTGGACCACATTGTGTCAGATCTCTCCACCATGCCTGCCTGTCTTGGTTGGCCCCACAGGGCATGGCTTAGTTTCATTGAGTTAGACAAGGCTGTGGTCCTAGTGTGATTAGATTGACTAATTTTCTGTGATCTACCCATGTTGGAGGTCAGGGGTGGTGGCCAGAAGTGCCAGGCTGCAACAACACAGGAGCAGCGGAGAGGAGCTACCCCCACCTGAGGCCAGGGGTGGTAGCTGGAAGAAGCGACCCCATTCCAAGGAACAGTGGATGTGTGGATGCTGGAGGACCTAGAGGAGCTATTCCACATTCCAGGTTGGGAGGGGCAGTGGTGAGGAGATACCCCACGTCCAAGGTAAGAGAAACCCAAGTAATACGGTAGGTGTTGCAAGAGGGCAGACACACTGAAACAATAATCACAGAAAACTAGTCAATCTAATCACACTAGGACCACAGCCTTTTCTAACTCAATGTAGATAACACAGTGTCTTATTATTGTGATACTCTGTCAAGTAAATGCTTTAAATTAAACCCTTGACCCTGAGAAGAAGATTTAGGGCAGGGATTATGGAGGAAGGAGTAGTGATTTCAAATCCATTCTTACTGCTATGATACTGATTTTTTATTTGTCTTAATGTCAAAGAAGTAATGCAATATTAAAAGTATTCTCAGTTTCCAAATAGGAAATATTACTCCTTTATGATAAGAAAACAAATAAAAATAAATTGCATTGATTTCTTATGTTACTGATGTAAAAAAAAGTTGGAATGTTTCAAAAACTTTTGTCTTTCAAAAGTTTGGAAGGTCTGTAACTCAAAGAAAACTCAAATAGGCCTTCATTTTAATAACATTTTAGTTTCCCATTTTAAACAGCTTCCATTATCACAAAAATTCTCAACTAATAAATGTGTCTAACTGAAATCAGAAGTGAAAAGCAATAAACATTTTCTGTTTACCTTATTTTATCTGCATGCTCCTATGCCGTTCTGAAGGAGATCAACCCTGGATTTCTTTGGAAGGAATGATGCTAAAGCTGAAACTCCAGTACTTTGGCCACCTCATGCGAAGAGCTGACTCATTGGAAAAGACTCTGATGCTGGGAGGGATTGGGGGCAAGAGGAGAAGGGGACGACAGAGGATGAGATGGCTGGATGGCATCACTGACTCGATGGACTTGAGTCTGAGTGAACTCTGGGAGATGGTGATGGACAGGGAGGCCTTGCGTGCTGCCATTCATGGGGTCGCAAAGAGTCAGACATAACTGAGTAACTGAACTGAACTGATACCATTTTCATTCTTGGAGACTGTACAAGTGTGGAAGCTGAGTAGTTTCAGTACCTATATGACTACAAGTTTTACTCTAGTACATCAGCTATACTTCCTTACAAGACCAGATAATTCAGAACCCTTGGATCTATAACAATTATACTACAACACAGAAACCCTCTGAAAGCTTAGCCCCTTATTTTTTTTAATCACCTTCTGAGCCTGTCCCTGAGTCTTGCACTAGGAAATAAGAAAAATAGGTTGTAATAAATTGCGATCAACCCATTTCCTGGTTGGAGCAATAAAAGCCATAGACTTTCATTGCCTATTCAGTCAAGAGAGGTGTCTGAGATCTAACGAAGAAGTGAAGAGCAGCTGTTTTTTTCCAACCAAACAAGACAGTGTGTTGATCATTCACTCTTGCTTCTTAAGGAAAACAGACCAAAAAAACAAACAAACAAAAAATAGAAAACAAAAGCAATATATGTGTGTATATATACATATGGTTGTTGGCGGTGGTTTAGTTGCTAAGTTGTGTCCAACTCTTGTGACCCCATGGACACAGGAGCCTGACAGGCTACAGTCGATGGGATTCTCCAGGCAAGAATATTGGAGTGGGTTGCCATTTCTTTCTCTATATATGTATGTGCATGTGTGTGTGTGTGTGTGTGTATATATATATATATATATGTATGTATGTATCTATATAAAGAATTAATTTAAAATCTGTAATCCCAAATGACAGGAAAACAAGTAAATTTTGTACTATTAGCTTCTATCATTTTGGCTAAATGATAGGCATTTAGGCTTGAGAAAGTAGTCAGCTTAATTGAGGGCAGGAGTAAACAAATGGTCCTTGGCAATTATAAAAATGTCATCAGACTGAACAAGTGGCTAATTTTCAGAGGTGACTAATAGCACACTTTTCACTGTGGATAAATTGTTATTGATGACAATGGTAAGAAAAGCAAACATCAAGCAGAAGGCTTGGCTTTATTTTAAAATCACTTTGATTTAAAACTTGCGCAGCATGATTACAGTTCTGCTTTTATATAAATCCTTGTTTGAATAGCTAATAGCAATACAAAGAACTTTTCAGAAACTTTAACCTGTGTAATGTAGTTGATATATAACCTACTTTCATACTGAGATAAATAGATCTATGTATGTGTGTATACATTTACATAATAAAATCACCAATATGAAGAAACTATCAAGATCAAAACTAAATGTGATACTACATATAGAAATTGAGTCTTCAAGAAAATAAAACAATATTACTTGATGATATCAGGCACAAGAAACTCAGTGTCAGGAATAATGTGAAAATGACTGTATTGACCTTTTAAAGACTAGTAATGATTTTCATAATATATTTCTTCTGAAGGCAAAAGAATATTACATTTAAAAATTTTACCATTAAGAGGACATTATTGTAATGACATCTGTGTTGGTGGCATATAGCCTACCCCATTTGATGTTTAACAGGAACGCCATGGCAGCATCTGTACAACCAAATAAAGCATGATGGAGTGATTAATTGTTGCAGCATTGAAGCATGAATACTGTCTGATTAACAGAATTGAAACTGCTCCAGTCATACTCATGCATCTTTTCCCTTCTTTTCCATATGCAGTTGTGGTCACTGAAGTGCAGTTTCTCCCTGGCAAACTGTAGTATTTACTGTCCACCTGCTGCCTCTTGACTTCTATGTCACGATGTTGTGAGTGCAATTCTCTTTTTGTTCAAAAGCATGCTTATTAAGGTCTATTGTATAACTGAGATTCTGCTATAAAGAGCAACTGAAAAATATTCCAACCCTCTTGCCCTGAAGAATAGGTAGAAACAATAATGAAAATGTATTTGTCAATTGCCGTTGAGTTATACGTTATATTCTGACAATGTTATATACACAGGACTTCCATTAACTTCATTAATTGTCTGGCTTAACTCTTTGCTCTCATTTTTGAGTATCTACAGAAAATAAACTTATGAGGGAGAAATAAATGGACATGAAGATAAATGTATGTTCCTACTTTTGTCATGCCCAATGCTGCAATATTGCTTTAAATATATCAATCAATTTGGTTTTTTTTTTGTTGTTTTTTTCAGGATGTCAGTTCAAGTTTGCTTATACCTTCTACTCCTTCTTCCGAAGGATTAAGCAACTGTTTTTGTGTGTGTGGAAATAATATGTTAAGATATTATACAAGATTATTGATTTGTCATTATGAAACAGCACCAGAAGTCTTGTGTGGTGAATCTGAAAATCATTAAAAGTTTGA
This sequence comes from Oryx dammah, assembly GCF_014754425.2. Lineage (NCBI taxonomy): Eukaryota > Metazoa > Chordata > Mammalia > Artiodactyla > Bovidae > Oryx > Oryx dammah. The sequence continues at coordinate 142,935,923 of NW_024070186.1, forward strand.
CTAGAACAGGTTTCTTATCCTTTTAGGCCTTCATTCCTTATATGAATTAGAATAGAATAAATACATGACTTATAAAAACTCATTAATTCTGATATTTCTGTAGTTCCATTTATGGTTTATTCCTTGGTCAGTGTAATTGCACATGTAGATTCATTTTGGAACCAAATATATTTATTTATATAAATAAATAAAGAAATGATACAGATAAACACATATTAATAGGGATTTTCCCCTATGCAATTAATTATCTATTAATAAATATCCTTGAGATCTAATGAGTATAAACAATAGTGCAAGCATTTTAGGTATCATGAAGATTTTAAGGTGGCAAAAACAAGAAAATCCTTTCTTCACAGCATATTCTTCAAATCCTAAAATGATGAGTAAAATTCAACCTTGTATAATTATCTTTTCTTTTCTATAAACATTATGGGATAATATGTTTATATTTTTGAAAGTATATGAAACAAATTGCCAGGCCAGGTTCGATGCATGATACTGGATGCTTGGGGCTGGTGCACTGAGACGACCCAGAGGGATGGTACAGGGAGGGAGGAGGGAGAGGGGTTCAGGATGGGGAACACCTGTATACCTGTGGCAGATTCATGTTGATGTATGGCAAAACCAATACAATATTGTAAAGTAATTAACCTCCAATTAAAATAAATAAATTTATATTTCAAAAAATAAATAAAATAAAATAAAAAGTACAAATATTTGTATGTAAAGTCACCTTTGACTGAGGGTAGAGTTATTTACATTAACCATCTATTTTAAAAATCAAATAGCTTATTTCAATACATATCCAACATTTACTCTAACAGCATTCTTTTTCTTGCCTCTCAGCCATCTCACTACTTCATATTCTTGCCACTTGCTAACTATACAAATATTTGAAGTAATATTATATTGTTTTATTGAATCAAAAAAACATAGACTCCATCACAACTGAACTTGTTTGACTCTTCAAAATGGTTTCAATCTTCAGTCTAAGATGTGATCTTAGTCAATTTAATCATTAAACTTATTTGCTTATCTATAGGAAAAGGAGTACATCAAGGCTGTATATTGTTACCCTGCTTATTTAACTTATATGCAGAGTACATCATGACAAATGCTGGGCTGGAAGAAGCACAAGCTGGAATCAAGATTCCTGGGAAAAATATCAATAACCTCAGATATGCAGATGACACCACCCTTATGGCAGAAAGTGAAGAAGAACTAAAGAACTTCTTGATGAAAGTGAAACAGGAGAGTGAAAATATTGGCTTAAAGCTCAACAGTCAGAAAATGAAGATCATGGCATCTGGTCCCATCACCTCATGGGAAATAGATGGGGAAACAGTGGATACAGTGACTGACTTTATTTTTCTGGGCTCCAAAATCACTGCAGATGGTGATTGCAGCCATGAAATTAAAAGACACTTACTCCTTGGAAGGAAAATTATGACCAACCTAGGCAACATATTAAAAAGCAGAGACATTACTTTGCCAACGAAGGTCAATCTAGTCAAGGCTATGGTTTTTCCAGTGGTCATGTATGGATGTGAGAGTTGGACTATAAAGAAAGCTGAGCACTGAAGAATTGATGCTTTTGAACTGTGTTGTTGAAGAAGACTCTTGAGAGTCCCTTGGACTTCAAGGAGATCCAAACAGTCCATCCTAAAGGAGATCAGTCCTGGGTGTTCATTGGAAGGACTGATGTTGAAGCTGAAACTCCAATACTTTGGCCACCTGATGTGAAGAGCTGACTCATTTGAAAAGACACTGATGCTGGGAAAGATTGAGGGCAGGAGGAGAAGGGGATGACAGAGGATGAGATGGTTGGATGGTATCACTGACTCGATGGACATGAGTTTTTTGTAAACTCCAGGAGATGGTGATGGACAGGGAGGCCTGGTGTGCTGCAGTTCATGGGGTCACAAATAGTCCGATATGACTGAGCAACTGAACCAAACTGAACAAATGAGTACTACTGCCTGCTTCAAAATTTTAAGATAATATAATATTACTTGAAATTGATGCAGTAAAAGATGCCTAAAATTCACTTAAGTTTCAAATGATTGTGTAGACTAACAATAATATAGTGAGTTATATTTTTGAATATATTTGTTTACTATTAATGATCAGTACACTGATTTAATGAAATAAAGCACAAATGGTCACCACTTTCAGGCCAAAGTCATTCATACATATCTCTTGATTCTTCCCTGTTTTCTTAAATCCTACTGCCACTGACTTATCAGGTTATCATTATTCCATACTGAAATGTAGCAGGACCCTATGGTACTTGTCCCCCAAGTCCTCTGCCTGCCTTTTGTCTGTGGAAAAACTTTAACCCAATAATATTTTAATCTCACCTAAGAAATGAGAACATGCAGAAAAAAAGCAAAACAAAAGAGACCAAATAGTAATAATGTAGTCATTAAGTGTAGTCAAGACCTTAGTTCCTTCTCAAGGGCTATAGATAATATTTGGAGCGTTATCTTTTGAGCTGTCTTATAGATAGTGAAACTCCCACCAGGTGGACAAAGTTAACAATGAGATGCCCAGACTATAGCCATGACATAAGCTGCTACAATTCTAAGAATTGGCCTAAGGATGTTGGAACAAAGTGATCCTTGAAATGAAGATTATCTACACTTAAAACAATCAAGATGGCATTGATCAGACCACCAAGGACCAAGTTCAAGATGACTGTCAGAGTTGACTGTGCTGTCTCTGCATTTAGACGTCTCCCTCAGTCTACAAAAGCTCTTGCCCACTGATTGTCAGTTGTGGTGGTAGAGTTGCTTTTGGACAGGATCTCACCCTTTCCTCAGGTTGCTGGCATCCAAAATAGAGCAAACTTTCCTTTTCACCAATCTGGTCCCCTTATTGGCTTTTGAGTGGTGAGCAACTGAACCCCACTTTTGGTTAAAAAACCACAACTATTTTAATAAATGTATTAAATGTATCTTTTCATTATTCTCTGGTCTATTTTCTCTTTTAATTTTATAATATTCCATTGGGTTATGACTCTAGTCACAACTTTCTCAATTTTTGCAGTCTCCAACATAGTTGCTACTGAATGAAAGGTAAAGAGTGAGTCTCTTTGCATAGTCTGAAATATCTTTGCAAACTTTCTAATCTCAGTTTCTGTCACTGTCATGACTCAGGTTTGCTATGATCTATTTATGTGGGTGATTAGTCGCTCAGTCATGGCCAACTATTTGTGACCCCATGGAGTGTAGCCCACCAGGCTACTCTGTCCATGGGATTTCTCAGGCAAGAATACTGAAGTAGGTTGCTATTTCCCTCTCCATAGGGTCTTCTCAACCCAGGGATTGAACCTGCATCTCTTGCATCTCTGGAACTGGCAAGCAGATTCTTTACCATCGTGCCAACCAGGAAGTCCCATAAAACTTATGATAAAACTCAAAACTTTTTGGCCAATGCCGTATGTACTAAACTTCTGCCTTATAAAATTTAAGATTCATGAAACAGTGCTCGAGGAGAAATATTTGAACAGAAAAAAAAAAAAAAAGATTAAGTTATCGGAGATCTGAATAGAATACAAATCAAATTTGAATTGAATCTTAACAGCATGACTTTGAAGGATTATATTATATTTAATATAATATATTGAAGTATTATATATAACTTGAAGTATTATGGCCAACCAAACAGCATATTAAAAAGCAGAGACATTACTTTGCCAACACAGGTCTGTCTAGTCAAGGCTATGGTTTGTTTTTCCAATATGTATGGATGTGAGAGTTGGACTATAAAGAAAGCTGAGCACCAAAGAATTGATGCTTCTGAATTGTGGTGTTGGAGGAGACTCTTGTGAGTCCCTTGGATTGCAAGGAGATCCAACCAGTCCATCCTAAAAGAAATCAGTCCTGAATATTCATTGGAAGGATTGATGTTGAAGCTGAAACTCCAATACTTTGGCCAACTGATACAAAGAGCTGACTCATTGGAAAAGATTCTGATGCTGGGGAAGATTGAAGGCAGGAGGAGAAGGGGACGACCGAGGATGAGATGGGGATGGTATCACCAACTCAATGGACATGAGTTTAAGCAAGCTTCAGGAGTTGGTGATGGACAGGGAGGCCTGGTGTGCTGCAGTCCATGGGGTCACAAAGAGTCGGACATAACTGAGTGACTGAACTGAACTGTTATATATATATATGTATGTATTATATGTAAGTACTATATATATATAAGTATATATATATACTATATATATACTAATATATACTAATATACTAATATATATACTAATATAATACTATATTATATATATATATATATATATATAATAGTTGGTTTCCAGTTCTGCTTAAAAGGATCTTAGAAGTCATCATTATATCCTAACAACAAATAAAAAACTCAGCAGAATGAAAAATCAACAATTATTCTTGGATCCATAAGTAAGGGAGCACAGAGGACAAATTGCTTACCCCCTGAATTGAAAAGAAACAGACAAATACCTGGAGTTATGACTCACCAGAGCTGACACAAACGACTGTAACTGCTGGAGGGACCAACTCTGTGTTAGGAAAATCTGGACTGAAACTGACAAATTGCTGGAGGTTCATTGTGGATAGCTTTGAAATTTAAAAACAACAGGAGACTCAGTCATGGGGAGCCCTACATTATTGTGAAATTTGTCACTAGGAGGTCATCTAGGTTCTTGCACTAAATATCAGAGAACAACTCCTGTTTCCAGCTGGAGAAAAGGAAAAGGAACTGTTTTTAAATACTTCAGAGCTCTGTGTTCTTCAAAAAGCCTGTTCTCTGGAGAAACTAGTGATCCAGAGGCTCACCTCCTGGGGTTTAATCAAAGCTGCCTGATTGCATGCTAAGTGACTTCAGTTGTGTATGACTCTTTGTGATCCTGGGCTTTCCTAATAGCTCAGTTGGTAAAGAATCCGCCTGCAATGTGGGAGACCTAGGTTCAATCTCTGGGTTTGGAAGATCCCCTGGAGAAGGGAAAGGCTACCCACTCCAGTATTCTGGCCTGGAGAATTCCATGGACTGTATAGCCTATGGGGTTGCAAAGAGCTGGACATGACTGAGCTACTTTCACTTTCACTCTTTGTGACCCTATGAACCATAGCCCACCAGGCTCCTCTGTCCATGGTATAATTCAGTCAAGAAAACTGGAGTGGGTTGCTATGTCCTCCTCAGGGGATCTTCCCAACCCAGGGATCAAACCCATGTCTCTTAGTCTCCTGCATTGGCAGGCAGTTTCTTTATCACTTGAGCCACCTGGGAACCCTTAATCAGACCTGATGTTTCATTAGGGGAAAGGGTAGTACACAACATAAGCATATTCTAGCCATCCTGACCCACTAAAGCAAGAGGAGAAAAAAGAAAAAAAAAAAAAAAAACTGAGAAACACCTATCAAATTCAGCTGTCAGCTCACTAAAACACCTAGACCTATTTGTAGGACTACACAACACTCCACCTCTGCCACATCTCACTGCCATTTCACTAAAGGTTTATTTGCAGCAGCTCCTTTTACCAAATATATCATGCCCAGGCTTCAAGAAAAAAAAAAAAAACAACAAAACTATAAGCCATGCCAAAGGCAAAAAAGTGCAATTTGAGAAGACAGAACAAGCATCAGAACCAAATATAGCAGAGAAATTAAAAATATCAGAAAGTTATCAGGGATGAATGGGATGTTTGCATGTGTTCTAAATCACTTCAGGTGTGTCTGGCTCTTTGTAACCCTGTGGATTGAAGCCTGCCAGTCTCCTCTTCCATGGGATTCTCCAGGTAAGAATATTGGAGTGCGTTTCCATGCCCTTCTCCAGAGGATCTTCCCAACCTAGGGACTGAACATGAATCTCCTATATTGGCAGGTAGATTCTTTACCAATGAGCCACCTGGGAAGCCCAACTTCCAGCCTTAGTTTGCATGAAATATATACTGTGATCCCCTCTAAAAGCTAAATGCTATTGTCTTTGGGGGGTAAGAATTTTCCTCACTCATTCTCATGCCCTCTCCTGCTCTGCTAGTCAATCAGCAAGCAGCAATGAGAGTCCAAGCCAGGATCCCAATCCATACTCTCTGCCTCCATCGCACACTGCCCCTGAGAATACCTGGATGCCCCCACTATACTCAGAGTAGCATTCACATTCCATCACTCTCCTCTGTGGTAGTTTTTGGGTGACTCAGGGTTTGAATATTATTATTATAAGTCAGTAAAAAGAGAAAAGGACAAGGGTGAAGGGGTATAAAACATAAAAAGGACTATGTCTAGCCTAACAGTCCATATAGCATGTGGGACAGGTAATGCAGTTAGAGGCAAAGAGATTAAGGTGGTTACAGTGACCCAAGGGTACAGATAGAAGAGTGTCGGTTGGACTTCTATAACTAAACCTTCAGCCTGGGTGGTTTATAAAAAACAGAAATATATATTTCAAAATTCTAGATGCCATAAAGCCCATTTCCTAGACAGCTGTCTTTTCACTGTTAGCTTCACATGGCAGAAGTGATAAGGGAGCTCCCTTGATCCTCTTCTAAGAGCACTAACCCCATTCATGGGGCTTCTTGGTGACTAAGTGGCAAGGAATCTGCTGCCAATGCAAGAGATACAAGTTCAATCCCTGGGTCAGGATGATCCCCTGGAGAAGGAAATGACAACCCATTCCAGTATTCTTGCCTGGGAAATCCCATGGACAGAGAAGCTTGGTGGGCTACAGTCCATGGAGTTGCAAAAGTGTCGGACATGACTTAGTGATTAAACAACAACAATAATCTCATTCATGAGGGGTCTGCCCTCATGATCTAATCACCTCCACGCCTCCACTTCCTAATACCATCACCTTGGTGATGAAGTTTCAACATATGAATTTTGGGGTGACACAAACAGGGATAAAAAAAGATATCTAAAAGTTTGTCAGCAATCTACTTGGGAAAACAAAACTACCTGTGGTCAAAGTATATTTAAATAATCACTAGTCAAATACAGGAAATCAGTCCTGAATATTCACTGGAAGGACTGATGCTGAAGGTGAAATTCTAATACTTTGGCCATCTGATGTGAAGAACTGACTCCTTGGAAAAGACCCTGATTCTGGGAAAGTTTGAAGGCAGGAAGAGGAGGGGACAACAGAAGATGAGATGGTTAGAGGACATCAGCGACCTGATGGACAAGAGTTTGGGCATGCTGTGGGAGTTGGTGATGGACAGGGAAGCCTGCTGTGCTGCAATCCATGGGATCACAAAGAGTCAGACATGACTGAGTGACTGAACTGAACTGAATTAAGTCAAATACATTTTAAAATCCATTTATAGTTATTGAATTCCTACCTCACAGTATATATCTTATACTCTGCATTTATAAATTTGTGTCATTTCAATTTTTAATAATGAAAATGTCATCAATTATTGGGAAAAAATCTAAAAAGAAAAGACAATAAACCTGACTTGTACATCTCACTGCTTTTTGTCAGTTTATTCTCATTATCATTGGTTCATATGCATTTTTGGAATAAGGTACTCTATTTTCCACTGAACCTCAAGTGCCATATAAACTTTTAAAGCATAATGCCTGAATATCCTGTGCATTTTCATATCATGACTTCAAAAGAATTCAATATGACACTGTCATATTGAAGACTTAAAGACATAATTAAGAAGCAAGCACTAAATCTCTGGCAAAGAAGGAACAATTATTCACTTCATCTTTCTAGCATGGTTCAGATAATTCTATAAATAATAGGACAGACAAACTAATTGCTAAAAAGAAAGTTGAATTTCATATTTGTGTATATATATATATATGATTATATTTGAATAGAAAATCCGCTTTCAAAAATTGACATTGGAAAACTATTGTCCCATGTTTTCAACCCAAAGTATGGCATTTTAAGGCTTCTTGGGTAGTTCAGCTGGTAAAGAATCTGCCTGTAATGCAGGAGACCTGAGTTTGATCCCTGGGTTGGGAAGATCCCCTGGAGAATGGAATGGCAACCCACTCGAGTATTCTTGCCTGGAGAATCCCCATTGACAGAGGAGCCTGGCAGGCAACAGTCCATGGGGTTGCAAAGAGTTGGACATGACTGAATGACTAAGCACAGAAAAACAACACCAAATTATTATTTTTACAATAAAGAATAAAAAGTAAGCATTATTCAGTTACATTTTTAAGATAAATATATTATTAGACTTAATTTCTTCCAATTTTTTCTAGTCTTATTGGGAAAAATATGCATCAGCAAATAGTGGTATAAATAGAATTGCTAAGTTATTGGACAAGGAAATGGCAACCCACTTCACTATTTTTCGACAGAAGGGCCTGGCGGGCTACAGTGCATAGGGTTACAAAAGAGTCAGACATGACTTAATAAACTAAACAACAACAACGTTAAATTATTGGTCTCTTAGTTCCACCACTACTGAATTATACTGCTTAAGTATCTAGTTTAGCATCTTTCTTAGCACTTTTCTCAGACTCATTCAGCTATAGTTCTTGAAAATATCTATGTAGCTTCTTTCCTGTTCATTTGTGCAATTAGAACATTGACTCCTGCCTAAGGAAGCTTCATATAATTATAAAATTTGAATTCATGAATTATTTAGTTTTAATTAATTCATTACACTTTTATAAATGGTCAGCTACATAATTAAAATCTGGATAATAGTAACTATGACTTAGAATTGCTTCCATTAAGGTTTCTATGATGGGACACACTGTTGGTTCTATGAGGGAAAAGGGACTATTAATTGCTGGCAGCCTAGGTGTTAATTTCCTTTTTTAAAAGAATTTTGAAAAGAAAAGACATAAATTAATTCAAATCCCTGGGCTAAATTTTCTGATTTTGTATGGCTGCTAAGAAACCACAACTTCATGGCACTCAAATTATAATTTCCTACATATTTGCCTAAATTCTCTCCTACGTTTGGTATTTCCAGATTCAAAAATATGTAATGACTTAGTGAATGACAACAATAATAAAACATTGCTGCTGATCAATTAGAAAATATTCTAGGACTTCCTTTTTGACTCAGAATCCACCTGCCAATGCAGAAGTCACAGGTTCGATCCCTGATTTTGGAAGATCCCACATGCTGTGGAGAAACTGAGCTCATGTGCCACAGTTATTGAGCCTGTGCTCTAGAGCCTGGAAGCCACAACTACTGAAGCCTGTGCACATAGAGCCTACAGCCCATGCTGCACAAAAAGAGAAGCCCCTGCAACGAGAAGCCTGGGCACCACCATGAAGAGTAGCCCCTGCTTGCTGCAACTAGGAAAGTCCATGCAGCAGCAATGACCCAGCACAGCTAAAAATAAATAAATACAGATTTTAAAAATAACTTATTCTGGAGCTTTAACAGCTATTGTATGCCGATATTTTTAGTATTATGTGTGTGTTAGTCGCTCAATCGTGTCCAGCTCTTTGTGACCTAATGGACTGTAGCTTGCTAGGCTCCTTTGTCCATAGATTCTCCAGGCAAGACTACTGGAGTGGATTGCCATTTCCTTCAATTTTGTATTATGCAGATGAGGAGATGGTGACTCTGCAAAGCATTACTCTCAAGAAACTAGGTTTTAATACAGAATTTGATTTAATATAAGTTTTAGGAAAAGAGTATGATCTTTCAAAAAAAATCTATATAGCACATGGTGAGTTTTCTAGCACATTGAAAGGGCTAAGAATGTTCATTTACAATTCAGTTTATTAATAATAGCATAAGAAAACCCAGAAACTCAACTGCTGAAACTGTTACTGTGTTCATAGAGGAGAGACCATGACAAATGGCAGTGTTCATGAAAATCATACAAAATAGTACTATTAGAGAAGGGTACCCTCCAGAGTGAAAGTGGGCACCCATTGCTGCGAATTTAGGAGTACTTAAAGGAACATGTTGAGGAGAATGTCCCTTACTAAATATTAAAGTTTTAGGATAGGATTGAAGGAATAAGAGTTAAGCAGTTTGTCATTTTAACAAAACCTCTCCAGCTGCTGTTGGGGTTGGGCAGGGTTGGTATAGTTGTGTTTTAAAAAATAGGCATCACAGAGCAAAAATTTTCTTCATGTTAATCTTGCATTAGTCCTACACATCAAAAATATTAAAATATGCTGCAATATATTGAGAAAACTATTTCTCTTTATATGCCTAATTGACAACATTATAACTGATTTTTAAAGACAAATGAAGGAACTGGTGTTTGTCACATTATATTCCAGGGCCTGAAATGAGTGCCTTTAATTCTAATTTTAAGAGTGGTATTATTATTCTAAGTTTAGGATGAGATAACTAAAAATCAGAATGGCGTAGGATATTTTTCCAAGTCCAATATTGAAGGATTCAAAAATAAACCCAGATAGTACCAAGTAATTCTCTTTCCAAAATGATTCAAATATTGAAGAACAAAGAGTACAGTTAACAGATAAAACTCATTTCTTGAAGACACAGTCATGGACATGACAAAAACAGTGTACTGAACTGTTCACAAATGACACTCAAACAGGTACTGCATGTAAGCGGCGTGTATGTGTTGGTGTGCCAGTAAAAGAGGGGTGGTTCATGAGCAGTGGACATCTTGTGCTAAGTCAGTTTGGTTGAGTCCAACTCTGCAACCCCATGGACTATAGCCAGCCAGACTCCTCTGTCCAGGGGATTCTCCAGGCCAGAAGACTGCAATGGGTTGCTAGTGCCCTTCTCCAGGAGATCTTCCTGACCCAGGGATCAAACTCATCTCTTCTTAATTCTCCTGCCTTGGCAGGCAGATTCTTTACCAGTAGCAGCAGTTGGGAAACCCAAAAGCTGGGCTCATCGGGGATGTCATATGCATATCCCTGGTAGCTCAGATGGGAAAGAATTTGCTTGCAATGCAGGAGACCCAGGTTCAATCCCTGGGTCAGGAAGATCCCCTGGTGAAGGGAATGGTAACCCACTTCAATATTCTTGCCTAGAGAATTCCATGGATAGACCATAGTGTTGCAAAGAGTCAGACATGACTGAGGGGCTAACACAGCAACATGCATAAAATGCTTTTTTCTAGACCATATAAATAGTAGTTTTAATCCAATTCAGAAGTGTATGTTAAAATACCATAAAACTAAATTTACTTGTGCAAAATACTTCATGAATACACAGAATTTTCTAAGAGTTTTCTCGCCATTTCATAGAATATCTGTTATTACTAAAGTGCAATGAAAAAAAAAAAAGAAACAATAATTCAGTATCCTTAACTAAACATTCCAGGTACTTAAATTTTAACAGCTTAGAATTAATGCTTCTAATGTAACATGGTCAGCACATAAATATTTAATCTCACTTCGGTAAACTTCAGAGTTAGCATATATTGTGGTAAGAGTTCAACAGCATTAGCGCATAGAGAAGTAAAGCCCATTTTGTTCAATTTAGCCAGTGCTTTCACCCTCCAAAACTCTTACCAGAACTATTTTATGGGGGATTCCTACCTAGTCATCTTCTCCCTTTAAAATTTTCTTTAGTGTTTTTGTTTAGCCACTGACTTGTATCCTAGTCTTTTGCAACCCCATGGACTGAAACCTGCAAAGCTCCTCAGTCCATGAGATTTCTCAAGCAAGAATACTGGAGTGAGTTGTCATTTCCCTCTCCAGGGGATCATTTCAACCCAGGGACTGAACCTGTGTCTCCTGCATTGGTAGGCAGGTTTTAAACCACTGAGCTATGTAGGAAGCCCCAAATGTTCCTATTCAACTGCTAATGGAAGTGACAAGACTTTTTTGTTTATTTGGATTTTTAAGACAAGAAGGTGAGCAAAGTAGAAGGAGAATGGGCAGAACTAATTCCTAAAATATTTACTCAATCCTTGAACAATCTATCAACTGCATGTACACTTGGACTCCATGCATTGCTATAGAGATGGATAGGAAGTCATTTCTTATTAAGAAATGAAGCTGTCTTCCACTGAACCCTGCATAGCTAAATCAAAATTTCAAATGTCAGTAGACACTGTGTCATGACACTTACTTTACAATGTCCCTGTCCCTTCAACTTGCTGCAAGTTTTTGACACTTCAAAATCAGAGAACTCAGTTGTCATCTTTGGGTGAGACTGCCTCACATGAATCTTCAAGAAGCCACTTTAAGATCCTTTAAACTCCCAGAATAGAAAAAAAACATTAGAACTTGGATGATGTCTCAGATATCTTTTACACAGATAGGTGTCAAATCTCCAAAAGAACACAAGATGCTTATTTGAACGTGAGTAATTTAACAAAAAGGGGAAGTAGAACTCGGATATTATTTTTTGTTCTTTCCTCTGGCTCTTTTGAAATAGAGCATTAAAAGCTTGTGCTGATGATATGGGTTTTGATTGTGACACTTACCAGTCATCTATAGTTTGTATTTGAAAAAAAAATGCAAAAGCAAACACTGTTAGGGAAAGCTATTTCTTTAAATCATCTAAGAGTCATTTATGCCTGTGAGAAGACAGTGTGTCAGTAAAATTGTTAGGTTTATGATTAAAAGACGTGTGCAGTTTAATAAGGTTTGTAGGTCAGTGAATTGGCTTCAGGATTTCAGGCAGGAAGGAAAACAGATTCAAAACAGCTGAACATAAAGACAGCAATAATGAACAAATGAAAATCACGAGGAAGAAAATGAAGACTAAAACCAAATTGTTCCCTCAAATATGGAACCTAATATCAGATGATTATCACCTACAATATATTTCCAATAAAATATGAAATAGCAAGCGAAGATTTATAATTGCCACACAGCACCTACTAAGTTGCACCTGGTGTGGTTTCCTAGACTATCAGAAAATATATGGGTCTGTAATTCAGATTTACTAGACTGTTTTTAATGATATGTTCTCAAGTTTGTGCAACTATCAGTAAAGGAAAAGCAGAAGTAATCAAATTTGTGATTTTTTCTGTTTCACTTTTTAGTGAATAACTTTTAAACTGTTTACAATAATTGTATAAAAATACTATAACAATAATGGCCACAACTTACTGTGTGCTAGACACGTTCAATTGTCCAAATATAAATGCAAATATGAGAAAGAAAATTAATATCAATATGTTTAGAGAAATTATACATGAACAAATAGACATTCATACGGGAGATAAAATAAGAATAATAAAAAATGGGCATTCAAATCTACCTTTGTTTTTACTTAATTTTCTATGATGAACCTAGACTTAACTTGTCCTACTAGCTCAGTTGGTAAAGAATCTGGAGACCTCGTTTTGATTCCTGGGTCAGGAAGATCCTCTGAAGAAGGAATGGGCTATCACTCCAGTATTCTTGGGTTTCCCTGGTATCTCAGCTAGTAAAAACTCCGCAATGCAGTAGACCTGGGTTCGATCCCTGGGTGGGGAAGATCCCCTGGAGAAGGGAACAGTTGCCCACTCCAGTATTCTGGCCAGGAGAATTCTGTGGACTGTATAGTCCATGGGGTCACAAAGAGTCAGACATGGCTGAGTGACTTTCATTTTCACTTTCAGACTTAATTCTAAATTTCTACATTTCCAGACTGGAATTATGATTATGTCTCAAGGTTTTTCAGTGTGAAGGAAAAAAAAAAAAAAAAAGCCCACTGGTGCTTTGTCATCTAAATGGTCTGCTTATCTCTGTTTTTATTAATGGCTCCCAGGTTTGAAGTCTGATGATTCTGCTAATTTCAATGTCACTTTCAGAACAGAGAAAGCTTGCTAGCCTGGGGCATTAATATATTAAATCTTGACCTTCCCTAAGGACCTTTTCTGTTTTTTCTTATGAAGACTTTTCTTCAAAGAAAATAATATTGCTTTAGAATTTGAAGAGTTCTTCAGAATTCTCCTCAATGGTTCATGAAAAATTGCTCATTTTTAACCATATTCTATTTGCTATTTGCTTTCCTTCATAATGTGTTACAATAAAATCTCAAAGAGTTTAAGATTCTATAAGAGATATTAGAGGCTTTTGACTTTAAAGAGCATTTTCTACAACAAATAATGAAAAATAATGTAAAGAACAATACTGATATTTTAAACTATCTTGGAGAAGAGGTTAGTCACTTTAATTCAATGTTATATGTCAAGAATTATTTTGTCATATATAAACTATGAAAATCATAGGATGAGTCAAAATCTTTGTGAGAAAGGGATTGAGGAATTGAGGGGAAAAAAAAGAGCTATTTTCTTTCATGGCAGCAGAGTAAAATTGAAGAGAGTCTAGCCTCAAATAAGACATTGTCATGATTCTAATAAACAAATATTTGCCAAGTTTTTGCACTGTCTGAGGTTGCATATCTATTAAACAACTCTTAATCAGGCAATTTTGTAATCTGTAACTTTATCTACTATCCTTACAAATATATTTCACCCACAGACTTTTATTTTCTTCTAAATTAGAACTCAGTTTATATGCTGGTACTCTTGTTATGATAGGGCTTATTATGTGTTGATTTCCACAGAGCTTCTAAAGTCACTTACAAAATTTAACTCAGAATAAAATACAGGGAATTATATACATTAAAACATCCTCCCACCAAAACAATAAATTAATTATAAGAACAAAGAAATTGTCATTCCAAGTTACCTTAAATGTTTTTTTTTTTTTTTGTCATTTATAATCTGCCTAATAGAAAATCATGTATGCTTTCAAAAACTGTGTCAAATTAAAGATGTAAAAGGGCCCTGGACACCATTTTCCCACTCATGAGAAAACAAGAATTTCATTAGCAATGATGTTAGATATTTTAACTGATTATTGACTTTCCAATTCGTTTTATACCCGTGAGCCCAAGAAACCCAGGTTCATGTTACTAGAATCCTCTTTTTCTCTGTTATCATAGCTATAGATTTTCATCCATGTAAATGTGATCTATACATCTAATTTGCTCTTGGTCTACAAGATAGTTAACAAAGCAATATGTACCTACTGAGATAAGCCCAATTCATCATTCAATTCATCTCACCAAATAAAATGATAAATTATGGTATTGCTGAGTGAGTAATAAGAACTTTATTCCTTTACCTATTCTCACTTCCTGTTTAATGAATTCTAATGTGTGTTCTCATGTTAGACATATTTAAGGGACAGGAAGTTCACTCTGAGGTGACTTTCCTTGAAAATTTCATGTTTTCACTTACTTGTTTGAATCATTTTACATTAAATAACGTTTGTATGTTATTTGCTTTCAAACTATGCAATATACATTTGGGCTTCCCAGGTGGCTCAAGTGGTAAACAATCTGCCTCCAATGCAGGAGATGTTGGTTCGATCCCTGGGTCGGGAAGATCCCCTGGAGGAGGAAATGGCTACCCACTCCAGTATTCTTGCCTGGAACATCCGCAGACTTAAGAGCTTGGTGGCCTACAGTTCATGGGGTCTCAAACAGTCCAACACGACTGAGCAACTGACCTTGCATATACATTTTCCTCAGCAATTCAACTGGGTCATAAGAATATTAAGCACATAATGATTGTTTCAATCATTAAAGGACCATTAGAGCATATGAAGCCAGGTGCCTAGGTGTGAATCCTGACTTCAACATTAGCTGTATGAATTTGGCAAATCAAATAATCCCTCTTGCTGCATCAAGTATACCTCAAGTGAAATAGGGCGAATAACACAACTCATTTTAGTGGATTGTTGCAAGGATTAACTAAGATTTTTAAAGATGTTTTAAAAAGCTGCCTAATACATATATAACTATATGTGTATTTATTATTAAAATCAGTAGCTGTGAACAATATTCTCCTAGAGTGTTTAGAATGGAATTTGGCTGAGTTTTTCTGGGAAGGACCAGACAGTAGATATTTAGTTCTCACAGGACACAGATATCTTTATCACATTTTGATTGGTTTGTTTTGTTTTTATACTCCATTAAAATATTAAGAAAACATTCTTCGCTTGCAAGCATAAAATTCAGGCCATATTTGGCCCATATGCTGTAGTTTGTCAGTCTGTTATAGACAGGAATTTCTGTGGACTGCAATATATAGTAAAATGTAGAAGGAAAATTCACATACAGAATATATTGGCCCGTGGTTCTTTCATGTGATGAAGATCAAATGGAATACGTTTACCAGACCAGTCCTTGCACATTGAATACCAGAGGTTGTGTTGCTTAGTGCTAGCAAATACCCCACTGCTGCTGCTGCTGCTGCTAAGTCGCGTCAGTCGTGTCTGACTCTGTGCGACCCCATAGACAGCAGCCCACCAGGCTCCCCCGTCCCTGGGATTCTCCTGGCAAGAACACTGGAGTGGGTTGCCATTTCCTTCTCCAATGCATGAAAGGGAAAAGTGAAAGGGAAGTCGCTCAGTCGTGTCCGACTCTTCTCGACGTCATGGACTGCAGCCCACGAGGCTCCTTCGTCCATGGGATTTTCCAGGCAAGAGTACTGGAGTGGGATGACATTGCCCTCTCCAAAATACCCCACAACTGGAAGCAAATTGAGATCAAGATTTAACTAATTGGTGATATCTAGCGTAGTCCTTATCACTCAGATTCATCTACCTTGTTTTGATTGAGGATATAATGGAGACAACCATCCTTCCATCCTCTCTGTCACTGAGGGTGGCTCCAGTATATGAAGAGGATTATGACTATTTTCCTGATGGGGCTTCCTTACATCAGGGAACAAATATGAAGGTTCTGTTTTTTAATTAATAGTGTTAGCTGCTCAGTCATCTCCAACTCTTTGTGACCCCATGGACTTCAGTCCTCTCGCCTCCTCTGTCCATGGAATTCTCCAGGCAACAATACTGCAGTGAGTGCTTTCTCCTTTCTCCAGGGGATCTTCCAGACACGGAGATGGAACCCAGGTTTCTGGCATAGCAGCCAGATTCTTTACTGTCTGAGCCACCTGGGAAGCCTGTTTTTTACTTAATGTATCTATCCGAATTAAGCATTTGTGAACTGAGGAAAGGAATAGCAGTTGGGAACTTGGATAAACTATAAGACCATCCTGGGCAAGGATTCCATTTGAATCTGGCATCTATTAGAGCCCAGTCTAACTAGGGAGCCATGAAAGTATTCCTGTTTCTTAGTATCAAGTTTCTTAATATCAAGACCCTATACCAATAACCATTTAATGCTAATGCCTTTGCTATTCAGTTTTCCCCAGTACACAGTTGGTAAGGTGAATGGTTGCAGATTTCTTTGGGAAAGAACTGGTGGCATACTTATATAGTGATGGTTTGTGGTATTTCTGGGTCTTTTAATATTATTTTCAGTATATGGGGTATGGATCTTTAAATTGGATCAGATCTAGAAATATATGAGGATTTGTAATTTTCCACTGTCACAACTGACCTCAGTCTGATTTTCACAAACTCTTGTTTTCTTTCTTGTTTGTAAATGCAAGTGAAAGTGAAGTCGCTCAGTCGTGTCCGACTCTTTGTGACCCATGGACTATAGCCCACCAAGGTCCTCTGTCCATGGGATTCTCCAGGCAAGAATACTGGAGTGGGTTGCCGTTTCCTTCTCCAGGGGATCTTCCTGACCCAGGGATCGAACCCAGGTCTCCCACATTGCAGGCAGATGCTTTAACCTCTGCACCACCAGGGACGCCCTTAAATACAAGAATCAAAGATTTCAAGGGAGGAAAGGAAGCCACGTTGAAAGAAGAAGGGGGAGGAGGCGGGGGGGGGGGCGAAGAGGGGGGCCTTACACACATCTCCTGCCACCTACAGATACCCAGGCATTATGGGACTTTTCCTTGGGCCTCCAGAGAAGGGAGAACTGGAACTCAGCCCTGCCAGAAATCAGACCAGACCAGAACCAGAATTCGAGTTCTCTGCCAAGAGGAAGTGATCAGTCTCTAATCCTCAGCTCAGGCTGAGGGCCCTTCAATGAGATTCCTGCATCCAGGACAGGGGAACTAGAAAAACAGGGAAGGATAGGGAGGGGTTAAGGAGAGGAAAGAGAGAGGGAAGGGGAGAGAGGTCAATAAAGTCTCTTGTTCTTTACCAGTCAGGGCACTCTGGCCAGTTGTCCACGTCAGGAGGAGACCAGGGACAAAAAGGTCCCAGTTGCGGCTGCTGGGTCTGGTGCATTGGCAGGCAAGCTGGCCCCTGAGTACCCCGAGTGGTCAGGATGTCAGTCTCAGCAAAGAGTCCCTGCCAGAGTCGCCATTTGTTGCAGGAAGGCGGACCCTACTCATTTTTTCATGGTTAAGTCATTATAATTTATTAATTAATGCCATAGATTTGTGTACTGAGTTTCATCACATCAAGACCACATAGTTCCCATGATTGCTTTGCTGTCCGTTCTGATGTTTGTGTCCATATCACCTCAAATGGTAAAGGGTCAATGTTGCATTTCTGCTATGCAAGTATCACTCATAGTGTGTAAGGATGCATGCATTCTGTGTCTGACTCTTTGCAACCCCATGGACTGTGGCCCACCAGCTCCTCTGTCCATAGGAATTTTCAAGCAAGAATCCTGGAGTGGGTTGCCATTTCTTCCTCCAGGGGATCTTTCTGATCCAGGGATTGAACCTGAGTCTCCTATGTCTCCTACATTGGCAGGTGGACTTTTTACCACTGACCCACCTAGGAAGTCCCAAAAGTGTCACTCAGAACATCACTCAATCTTAATGAGCCCAGCTCTATGTAGATATCTCCTAAGAACTGCTAACCCTGACATTGAAAGAACTGTTCACCATGCAGCTGCCCAATGATGGAGGTTCAATTTCTTACTATCTTAATGAGTATCTGTTGTCTGGGATTTTCTGGTAAACATAGAGTCCAGTTCTCTGAGCTTTTGTGTATTTCTACAAAGGAGTTCTCTCTTCACCATCACATAAAATTAGAACACTGTTGAGTGCAAGAAGTGCCTCCAAAAACTGATTCTATATATCACATATATCATTGATGAACTATTAACCCTTGAATTATAGGAAAGTTTCCATGACCCTAAGTCAATTAAATTTCCCTTATATAGGCTTATATCTGCCCCTCCCCCCACCCCACTCAGCATACTTAATATATGTTTTCAAGTGTTTCTGATTGTTTTTATCAGAACATATTATTCTTAGTCTAGCAATTCTTTTAGGGAATAAATTATATTCTACTGGAGTAGAAGAAAATAATTCTCAATTTATACTGAAATTTTGCACAATTATTGGTTTAGATGCAATGAAGACAAGCTGGGGAAGATCTTGAGAAATGCAACCTTTGGCTAGGGGCTTCCCATTCAGTAAGGTCTGCATTGTTTCTAGGTAGGCTTTAGTAGAAGCTGCAAAAGAGCTTTTCAAAGTGGGCAAAGTAATTGAAATCCCAACCAGTTATAAAGCTATAAAAATTCCATTTATTTCTCAATCTCACTAGCACTTGAATATTTTAAGCATATTGTTAAACACTTCAGTCATTATGTTTCCAGAGTTATCAGTTGTATTGGATGTTGATTTTATTTTGAATTTTTCTGATGACTAAAGATGTTTTACAAATTTTTTAATTAATTTAATTGAAGGATAATTACTTTATAGTACTGTGATAGTTTTAGTGATAGATTTTGTCAGTTTGTGCCATACATACTAATTGGTCCCTGGAATACCTTCTTGGTGAAATAAACATTCAATATTTTTGCCCATTTATGTGTCATTTTCTAAGTGATGGTTAGGTATTCTTTATACAAGATAAGACTCTGTTATCTGATACGAGGGCTTCCCTTGTAGCTCATTTGGTAAAGAATCTGCCTGATCCCTGGGTTGGGAAGATCCCCTGGAGAAAGAAATGGCAACCCACTTCAGTATCCTTGCCTGGAAAATCTCATGGAGAGAGGAGCCGGGTGGGCTGCAGTCCATGGGGTCACAAAGAGTCGGGCATGACTGTTATGATACATCCACAGTCACACTATCTATCTATATATCTGTAAATCCATCTTCTGCAATATATCTTCTCCAGGCATTATATTCTCTTAATGGTGTCTTTTAAGTCATATACTTTTTTTATTTCAATAAAACTAGTTATTTATGCTTTTCTTTTTATAACATATTTTTTGCTTATTATATAAGAAATCTTTGCTTACTCTGAGGTCAAGAAATCATTCTGTAGTTTTTCTTTAAAGATTTATTGTCTTACTTTAAACATTTAGATCTGCAATTATGAGTCTGTATGTGTGTGTATGTGCCCACAAATATGCACATGCTAGTGTGCAGTTAGGTGGAAGAATTAGAATCTTTTTTCTTCATGGATATCCGATTGACCCAACACCTCTCACTGAAAAGAACAGCCTTTTTTTCCATGCTACTGCTTTCATCACTTTCACAAATCATGTAACCATACATGCATAGATTTTTCTGAACTCTCCATTCTGTTCAATAAGCCAGTCAATATACCTTTTCCAGTAGAAACAGGGCAACTACTACAAGCTTTGGAAAGAATAAGAAAGAAAAATGTTGCAGATGTACTCAATGACTGACCATATGCCATTTTTATCAAGAGAAAAGTTGCAACCCCCGTTATCCTGTTAATTCCCTGTTCTTTGGAGAGTGTGCTTGATATTGGGCAACTGCAGTAGCTAATATATGAGAAGACCATAGGTAACCAGAAACAAACAAAATTAGAGAGGAATCTAAAATAATAAGGAATTCTGAGACAAGGTAGTACCAATATTTCAAGGGTATCTGAAAAGGAATTTTTTTTTTTTTTACTGTATAAACTTCTGGCACTAGAAGTCATTATCTATGCCAACTGAAGCTTGATATTCCATCAAAAATATCTCAGTTACATAGGACACCACAATTGAAAAACTATCACTATAGATTAGGTATTTTGCTATCAATCAGGCATATGATATCTTCCCCAACTTGATACATGTGTGTCTGTGTGTGTGTATGTATGAGTGTGTAGAAACAGAGAAAGATGAAAGGGAAAGAGGGAAAATCAGAAAGAGAGAAAGGGAGAATGTTTTCCAGTTTTTAAGGGAAAATTTAGTTTTTAATTAAATAAATATTTCACTTTCAAAATGCAAGTTATTCGTTAGCTATTTTGACTGAAGAATATACAAAACTTATTACTATAGGTGCAAAAATTTTATGATGATCTTACAAATGTAAAAATATTTTAGGACATGGTCTTTTTTGTAAGAAATTAAAGTAGTTTTGGAAATAAGACTACAGCGTACCTTAGGAAGCAAACCATTTTGGGGTAAAATAGAATGCTAAGCATAATCTTGCATAGTGTAAGTACAGCAGGCCTTGGGGGAGAGAGAGGTCACAGGAGGTTAGAATAAACTAATTTTTCTGGTAATTTAACATGTGCATTTAAATGTAAATGCCTTATCTGTTAAGAGTTTGCCTGCCCTCTCAACTTTTTTCTTAAGAACTACATTTTGGGAGATGTACTATGCTTAATACAAACTTACTTTAATTTCCTTTTCTTTGTAATATGAGTGTGAGGAACAATTAAAAATTATCTTAAGTATTTGAAAATTTTAAATAGCCTATAAACTTTGCAAATCCTGCCCCCCTTCACTTGCTATTTTCCTCTAAAACCACTCAAAGCCTTGTCTTTTATTTCAGGATTTTAATTCCTAGATGAAGGAAGCAAGAAAATGAATACAATTGAGGTTAATTATGTCTTTGTACACATAATGGTAACTATGATTACAATAATTATTACCTCTTAGATCAGAGGTGGAAAAAAAACTAAAGCACCTTTCCCCTTAATTCAAGTGTAGACTACTGACTAACTAGATCCCAAAGACATAGAAAAAGACCCTGATGTTGGAAAAGATTGAGGGCAGGGAGAGAAGAGGGTGACAAAGGACAAGATGGTTAGATAGCATCACTAACTCAGAGGACATGCGTTTGAGGAAACTCCAGGAGACAGTGAAGGACAGGGAAGCCTGGCATCCTACAGTCCATGGGGTTGCAGAGTCAGACAAGACTTAGTGACTGAACAACAAAGGGCAAATAATATTCTGGCTGATTTATGACACAAAATGATCACTTTCATAAAATTTGCAAATAAGAAGTTGCTGCTGCTGCTGCTAAGCCACTTCAGTCATGTCCGACTCTGTGTGACCCCATAGACGGCAGCCCACCAGGCTCCCCTGTCACTGGGATTCTCCAGGCAAGAACACTGGAGTGGGTTGCCATTTCCTTCTCCAATGCATGAAAGTGAAAAGTGAAAGGGACGTCGCTCAGTCGTGTCAGACTCTTTGCGACCCCAGGGACCGCAGCCTACCAGGCTCCTCTGTCCATGGGATTTTCTAGGCAAGAGTACTGGAGTGGGGTGCCATCTAGCTTACACTTAATTGATCTATTTGCACAGTTAATATAGTAGATTTTTATTTTTCTTATTTTTAAAATTATACTTATTATTCAAATTATAGTCTTAAAATGTTATTCTTCTTTATTCCAATATTAAATATTTTGCTGTTTAAAACAGTAAAAAGGAAAGAAGTCTACACTTTTGTCCCAATGCCCTACATGTCTGATTCTTCCACACTGATAATTCTAGTAAGCAACAATCAAAGTCTCTTACAAAAGTGTGTTTTATTTATTACAACCACTAATCACATATATCATTGTTTTTCTCCTTTTGCTGATGACTTGAGTCAAAATGCATATATCCTTTCAGAGAGGCAATGACCTACCTCTAAATATAATATCTAGTGTGCAATCTTGGTCCTCTCACATTAATAACGTGAAAAAGAACAACATCCTGTCAAATACCATTGACTGTAACCTCAGTATCATGTCCTATTACCCTTTGGTATGAAATAAACTTTTTAAACATGAAACTACTGTTTAAAGGATTATACCTCCCAAAGCAATCTTATGCATACATATTCACTGGGAGTTCTTAAAGTTTCAGAGTGGGTGAAAAAAACAAGCATTTAACCTTGTTATGTCTTTCTAACTTTTATACCATGACAGATATTTGAGAAATTTACAAATAAGTTTGAGCTGGTTTTACCTCATTTAAGTGACTTTCAGCCAGTGTGGCTTAATTTTTCTTCAGAAGCATCACATTCTAATGTATTTTTCATTGATCTGAATACATTTTAATGTTCTGAAATATAGATAAAACATATAAGGAAACACAGATCTGAGGTTCCATTTATTTTATTATTTCTAAAATCAGTGTTTTTTTTTTTTAAGTAGAGATATATGCACAGTAATGAGAATATAATGAAATGTTGCAATAAATTAAGAACTAGGCCAAATAATTTAGGAAAACACAAACACACAGACAGGCATAGCTGCCTTTTTCTAAGATAGATGCTTAATCAGTTCCACTGCCTTTCAGTCTCTAATCATAGATGACTATGGAGTAAAATTTTAAAATTTGGCAGCATTTCTTCCTATTATTTTATGAAAATTAGAATAATGCCTATTTTTTAACATATCATATTAAAATAATTCATTGTGCTTTAGGTAACTAAAGTGAAAGTCCTTAGTTATTTCCAACTCTTTGCAATCCTATGGACTATACAGTCCATGGAATTCTCCAGGTCAGAATACTGGAGTGGGTAGCCTTTCCCTTCTCCAGGAGATCTTCCCAACCCAGGGATAGAACCCAGGTCTCCCACATTGCAGGTAGATTCTTTACCAGCTGAGTCACAAGGGAAGCCCTTATGTAACTAAAGTTTTAGGTAATTAAAATAACTGGGTTTTCTTTAACAATGGTATTTACATATATCTTAAGCATTTAGAAACAAAGAAAAAGCAAAATTTCAGTTAAAATGAATGTATTCTACCTTGTAAAATACTAATTATTCATGCATCAAATATGATTCTTTTCCTGTTTGGGAATGTGTGGTGATTCTAATGCTCTCTGTCTTTAGTGGTAATGAGAGAAGGTGGCTGCTTCCAGAATGGCATTGGTGTAATCACACCATATTCTATTGGCTTCCCTTGTTGCTCAGTTGGTAAAGAATTTGTCTCCACTGCAGGAGACCTGTGTTCTATCCCTGGATCAACAAGATCCCCTGGCCCACTCCAGTACTGTTGTCTGGAAAATTCCATGGACAGAGGAGCTTGGAGGGCCACAGACCGTGGGGTCCCAAAGAGTTGGACACGATTGAGTGACTAACACTTTCACTTATTCTCAATATAAGAACAGTGATAACTTTAATATGTCTCAACCATAATAACTCTTGTCAAGCACGAAAGTGAAAATAAATATTGTTAACTCAAATATCACACTATTTCTTATTAGTCCCATTACAGAGATGCCTTCACTTTGAACCTTTTTCATACACATTGGAAGAGACTCTTGCTCCACATTTTGGACAGATGATTTTTTTAATAGGAATTTTTAGAAAATCAGAATTTTCATGAGTTTACCACTGAACCTACCCCAAATTCTCTTTTCTCTGCTAATGCTAGTTAAAAATATGATACGCATAAAATCCAGTGCTAGCCTCATCTGATTATATCATGGAAGCATTGGATATTACATACATCTAAGGTAAAGTGAGGCAAAGAGAATCAGACTTAATAGAGAGACCAATGATGGCAAAGAGGCCTAATTACATTGTTACAGTCCTAGATCTACCCACACCTGAAAGTGAAAAGGCCCGTGGATATTTTTCTTTCATTTGCAAAAGCAAACTTATTTAAGATTTATTTCTGTAATTTGCTTTAGTTTGAGTTGGGATTACATGGCTTGTAACACAAAGAGGGACCTATACTACAGATAGTGATATATAGAAGAGGATATTGCAATAACAAACTTTTAAGTATTGAATGTATCTGTGTGTGTGTATGTGTGTGCTATGCTCAGTTGCTCAACTGTGTCTGACTCTTTGTGACCCCATGGACTGTAGCCTGCCAGGCTCCTCTGTCCATGGGATTTTTCCAGGCAAGAATATTGGAGCAGGTTGCCATTTCCTCCTTCAGGGAATCTTCCTGATCCAAGGATAAACCTGCATCTCTTTTGTCTCCTGCATTGGCAGGGGGATTCTTTACCACTCCACCACCTTGTAAGTCGAAAGTACGGAATAAGCTGTGTTAAAGTGGGATCAAAGATGCGAAGTCCACCCACAAAGGGTGATAGATAGCATTCTTTAGGCAGGTTGATAGAGAGTCCATGGGACCAGTCTCATAGTGACCCTGGTCTTGGAATTTATGGCCATTTGGAATTTATGTCCATTCATATACATCAGAAGCAGGAGCTAGAGGGCTGGCTAATTAATAACATTGGTGTCATAGGGGCTGGTTTCTTTGAGGTTGTCAAGAGGCCAGTCTTCCTTACAAGATCTAAGGAAAACAAATTGACCCAATCAATGTTAACTGGTCAATCCTATACAAAATCTATTAACAAGTCAAAAGGTATATAATGAAATGTCTTAAAAGTTGTGGGTAGGTCTCTTCCTATCCACTTCTGGCATCTGTGTCAGAAGCTATCTCTGTAAATTCTTAACATTAAATAAAATTGCTACTTTGCTGCAAACACTTGAGCAACTACATTCCTTTGGTCCTGGAGTGAATTATTTTTCCCTTCTTAGCTTCCCTTGTAGCTTAGTTGTTAAAGAATCTGACTGCAGTGCAGGAGACTCGGGTTCTATCCCTGGGTTGGGAAGATCCCCTAGAAAAGGAAATGGCAACCCACTGCAGTATCATTGCCTGTAAAATTTCATGGAGAGAGGGGCCTGGTGTGCTGCAGTCTAAGGGGTTGCAAAGAGTCAGGCATGACTGAGTGGCTAACACTTACTTTAAGACCACAAACCCTTGGCCAACACTGAACACCATGGAATAAGGGGCTGTTAAGATTCTTCTTATTTGGAATCAAAACAGTTTTATAAATTGCTCAACGTTCATGCCTTTGCATTCAGACTCAGTCAACTACGACTTTTAATAATATGATAGAAAACTGTCTGGGTTTTTATGTGTTTTAGCTAGTTTTTGTGGCTTTACACACAATGAGGAAGACAAAGTCTAGCTGTTACAAAGCAGCATTTGGTCATGCAACAATTATATCAGAGAATGATAAGTGCCATGAGGGATGCCCAAACCTGGTGGAAAATGTTCTGATGACCCGGCCACAGCTGCCACTTGTCCTAGCAATGGCAGGGAAGACACTGATGTTATTATTATTTCAGAGCCTAGAAAGTAAAGGTTCAAGGAATCTCTACATCCTTAATTAAAGAAAAGATTGTTATTTGTTTCTTCATGTCACAGGAAGAATACTGTTAAATAACTGCATAGTAATAACCATGAACACTTAAGATGAAGTTCTTCAGTAAAAAGGTATAGGACTAAGCTCAACCAGAATTCAGGAAATTCTTTTTCTATGGACATATTTATAACATAACTCTTTTGCAAGAATTTTTCAGTGATGTCTTCTCACTGACTGCTGACAGAATGTAGCAATATTAATGGACATAAGAGCTTAGGTCCTTTGGTGAGGATGTGATGGATGGTCTTATTTCTTTCTGTTCCATTGTTCAGTATGTCTCTTTGAGTAAATGCCAAAGACTCTAATAAATTCTCATCATATTTCCAGAACCTCTTCTTTACACTGGAATGTTGTTTGGATATGAGCTTGCCAACACTTTCCAATAAAACTCTATTGCCAATGTCAGTTAAAGTAAAATTTGTCAAACAGCTTGTCTAGAAGTCAGGCTAATGTTAATTATGCCCAGAAATAGATGCCTACTTTGATGTGTAGATTTTTTAAAAATTAAGAATCACTTTATTAGAATGGATGCATTCGTGTTCATGCTTTGTCTTCTCTAGGAGATCAATATAGCAAAAAAAAAAAAAAACATTTTACTTTAATGCTAAATGTTCTTTCAGTATCACTACAAAAATTATAAATAAAAAATACTGTTAAAAACAAAACAGAATAATACAAAACTGTGTACCACTTTATCACCACCCAAATGTAGATAGATGATAGATAGTAGATAGATAGAAATTGATATATGTGTGTGTATGTATATATATATATATATATATATATATATATAACAACAAACTGGAAAGTGCTTAAAGAGATGGTAAGATGGTCATCTTCCCTGTCTCCTGGGCTTTCCTAGTAGCTCACATATATATAAAAGGATAGATACAGAGACAAAGAATTGAACAAATTGCAAGTTTTCCAAATTCTTACTCCAGAAATGCTTTTTTGTTATAGTTTTGTCTGTCAGCAAGCTTCAAATTCTAAGACTATTATACTAGTAAGTTCTGAGATCACAATAAAATTTGAAACTTAACACTGCAACCAAATAATTCTGTGATTCTGGTCAAGTTATAAAACTTCTATAAACCTCAGTTTCTTCATCTAAATAATAGAAATAAAATGGTTTAATGTGAGAAATAATTCAGATAAATTATGGAAAGCTGTTGGAAAACCACTGATTCCACATCCATGTTCATCAGTTGTGTTATCACCTTGTGGTCATTTTATTGTTGTTATTGGATATCTATCAGTATAGGACTCTATTAGCATCTATCAGCATGGATATCTGTTAGAATACATAATGGTAGACCAAGTAGAAGCTGAAGAGATCAAGAAGAGAAAGAAAGAATACGTGGAAGAACTGTACAGAAGATTTTAATGGAACAGATAACCACGATGGTATGGTCAGTCACCCAGAGCAGACATTCTGGAGTGTGAAGTCAGGTGGGCCTTAGGAAACACTGTTGTCAGTAAATCTAATGGGTGTGATGCAATTTTGGTAGAGCTATATACAACACTAAAATGATGCTATCAAAGTGCTGCACTCAATATGTCAGCAAACCTGTAAGATCCAGCAGTGGCCATAGGACTGGAAAAGGTCAATCTTCATCCGAATTCCCAAAAAGGGTAGTACTGAAGAATGTGCTAACCATTTGACAATTGAACTCATCTCTTTTGCTAGTAAGGTCATGATTAAAATCTTGCATGCTAGCCTTCAGCATTATGCAAATCAAGAAATTTCAGACATCAAGTTGGGTTTAGAAAAGGAAGAGGAACTAAATATCAAATTGACAACATTCACTGGATCATAGAGAAAGCAAGGGGATTCCAGGAAAAAAAAAAAAATCTACCTCTGTTTCATCAACTATGCTAAAGCCTTTGACTATGCAGATCATAACAAACTGGAAAGTTCTTAAAGAGATGGTAAGATGGTCATCTTCCCTGTCTCCTGGGCTTTCCTAGTAGCTAAGTTGGTTGAAGAATCCACCTGCAATGCAGGAGACTCTGGTTCAATTCCTGGGTCAGGGAGATCTGCTGGAGAAAGGATAGGCTACCCACTCCAATATTCTTGGGCTTCCCTTGTGGCTCAGCTGGTAAAGAACACACCTGTAACGCAGGAGACCTGGGTTTAATCCCTGGGTTGGGAAGATCCCCTGGAGAAGGGAAAGGCTACCATTCCAGTATTCTGGCCTGGAGAATTCCATGGAGTGTATAGTCCATGGGGTCACAAAGACTTGGACACTACTCAGCAACTTTCACTTTCCTTTCTTACCTGTCTCCTGAGAAACCTGTATTTCGGTCAAGAAGCAACAGTCAGAACCCTGTATGGAACAGCTGATTAGTTCAGGATTGAGAAAGAAGTATGACAGGACTGTTTGTTGTCACCATGTTTGTTTAATTTATATGCTGATCACATCATGAGTAATGCTGGGCTGGATGAGTTACAAGCTGAAATATAGATTGCTGGGAGAAATATCAACAACCTTAGATATGCCAATCATACCACTCTAGTGGCAGAAAATGAAGAGGAACTAAAGAACCTCTTGATGAGGGTGAAGGAGGAGAGTGAAAAAGTCAGCTTAAAACTGAAAATTAAAAACAAAACAAAAAAAACTAAGATCATGGCATCTGTTCCCTTTACTTCATGGCAAATAGAAGGGGAAAAGTTGGAAGCAATGACAGATTTCCTCTTCTTGAGCCCTAATACCACTGCGAATGGTAACTGAAACCATGAGATAAGAAAATGATTGCTTCTTGGCAGGAAAGCTATGACAAATCCAGCAATGTGTTGAAAAGCACAGGCATCACTCTGCCAACAAACATCCATACCATCAAGGCTGTTGTTGTCACAATGGTCATGTAGGGTTGTGAAAGCTGGACAGTAAAGAAGACACAGCACCAAAGAATTGATGCCTTTGAACTATGGTGCTGGAGAAGTCTCCTGAAAGTCCATTGGCCATTGAGGAGATCCAACCAGCCAATCTTAAAGGAAATTAACCCTGAATACTCATTAAAAGGACTCATACTGAAGCTGAAGCTCCAGTATTTTGGTCGCCTGATGTGAACAACCAACTCATTGGAAAAGACCCTGATGTTGGGAAAGATTGAGGGCAGTAGGAGGAGAGGATGTCAGAGGGTGACAGATGGCATCACCCATGCACGGACATGAACTTGAGCAAACTCTGGGAGATGTTCAGGGACAGAGAAGCCTGGCGTGCTGTAGTCCACGGGGTTGCAAAGAGTCAGACATGACTGGGCAACAACATATAGTAGTATGAAGTTCAGTTCAGTTCAGTTCAGTCACTCAGTCGTGTCTGACTCTTTGTGACCCCATGGACTGCAGCACACCAGGCCTCCCAGGCCATCACCAACTCCCAGAGCTTGCTCAAACTCATATACATCAAGTCACTGATGCCATCCAACTATCACATCCTCTGTCATCCCCTTCTCCTCATGCCTTGAATCTTTCCCCAGAATCAGGGTCTTTTCCAATGAATCAGTTCTTCACATCACGTGGCCAAAGTATTGGAGCTTCAGCTTCAGCATTATTCCTTCCAATGAATATTCATGACTGATTTCCTTTAGGATTGATTGTTTGATCTCCTTTTAGTCCCTGCATACTCCTTGCAGTGTGGAGTAAGAAATAGTAACTCATTCCAGTTTTATTGCCTGGAAAATCCCATGGACAGAGGAGCCTGGTGGGATATAGTCCAGAGGGTCACAAAGAGTCCTACTTGACTAGCACATTAGTGAGGTAAGCAAAAATCTATATATTCCAAAGATGTGTCTAGTGATTTCCAGTTATTGTAAAATCATTTCTTTACAAACTGATAACATATTAAAGTACTACATTGTTAATGGGTTGCACATTCATGTTGCTCTATGAAATTAAGATTTGATATCCACATGAAACATTAATAGTTCAAGATATATCTCTCTTATATATGTGCAGTGTAGAATAATATTGAAGATCACACACTTTGGAGTTATGTAGAATCTAATGGGAATTCTGATCCTGCCACTGCCTGGTCTTGAGACCTTGCCGCTACTGTTGCTGCTGCTAAGTCGCTTCAGTCATGTCCGACTCTGTGTGGCCCCATGGACTGTAGCCCACCAGGCTCCTCCATCCATGGGGTTTTCCAGGCAAGAGTACTGGAGTGGGGTGCCACTGCCTTCTCCACTTGAGACCTTAGGTCTGCATTTATCTTTTCTAAACTGAAAGCTTCCTCAGTATTGTCATGGTTAGTACAATGTGTCTTTGTTTTTCACAGCTGCTCCCAGAGTCTATCAATTTCCAAATACATTTATATTTTTTAAAACAAACAAAAAATCCCTACTGATAAAAAAAAACTTTAAATATAGAAAATTATAAATGCTTAAAAATAAAAAACACTATTCCTTCCAATAGAGGTAACCCTTGCTTCAGTTATAACTGCTTTCTTTTCAGACCTTCTGTTGATGCTGTGGTACAGACTTAGAGGTACAGGACACATAGAATGGTTAATGTTTGTATCACACTTTTTTACAAATATTACAAATATAGCATGATAATTAGAACTATTGTGACAACAGTTATTTTTAAGGAAGAGCAAATGCAAAAAATCATGCCTGATTATAATTATGTAATTCATATGTTTGTCTTTCACTTGCCAATAAAATAATTTATAATCTTCTGAGGATTTAAAATGTATCTATATGAATAGACTTTATATTGGAATATCATGATAAGAAAAATTCTACAGGTCAAACAAAACATATATTAGTGTTTAGTATAGGAACAAAATAAAAGTTTGATTCTATAGAAACTTAGAAAATGTTGAGAATTATTACTTTTTTCTAAATAAGTGCAATGCCTTAACATAAATGCAATTTCATTTCTATTTCTTTAATTTTTAAGTAATGGATCACAAAATTTAGATAAGATTATTATGCTATATTGTTTCTGCTTGGTTGATCATTGAGTAATAAGCTGTGATAAGCACATGGGTTTTTCCATACTTATTGTCAGAAAAATTATTTTTACTTGAATGCTTAATAAACATGATTTTTAAATGCAACTTTGTTCTTCCTCCTGTTCTACCTCCCTTTCAGCCCCTAGGGTGATTTTAGAGTCCAAGTAAATCTGGGATACTGCAAAATCTGCAACTGTAACACACCCATTATCCAAAAGGTGTTGTGTATTCTGAGTATAAATTCACAGTTTTCCCATTTTTGGAATATTTTAATTTTAAAAGGTTCTGAATTTTCTATATTTGGGGATTTTCACTTAAATTATTCTGTCTTATTTAATTTTAATAACTCAAGCCAGTAAAATAATTGTTGGTGCTTATTTATAACCCTTTCATTAAAAATGGAGCACATTAATCATATTGGTAGATAGATTAGACAGATAAGAACAGGTAGATAAATACAAATATAGATCTATTTTAGAGAATTCCTACAAATCTGTCATAGATTAAGTTCCCAGAACATACTGTTTTAAACACTCCAAATTTAAGTGGAAGTATTATGAAAATATAGCTTTTTGTATATATATACATATATATACATGCTATATAGATAGATATAGATTAGATTTATATATCTGGTTTTGGGTCAATGTTTATGGGTAAAAAGCTCACATATATTTAACCATACATTTTTATTAAAATATATATTTATCTATATATATACGGAGAAGGCAATGGCACCCCACTCCAGTACTCTTGCCTGGAAAATCCCATGGACGGAGGAGCCTGGTGGGCTGCAGTCTATGGGGCTGCGAAGAGTCAGACATGACTAAGCGACTTCCCTTTCACTTTTCACTTTCATGCATTGGAGAAGGAAATGGCAACCCACTCCACTGTTCTTCCCTGGAGAATCCCAGGGACAGGGGAGCCTGGTGGGCTGCTGTCTGTGGGGTCGCATAGAGTCGGACATGACTGAAGCGACTTAGCAGCATATATATATATATACACACACACACACATACATACACACACACATACAGTCAGCAAAACAGCTCATTTAATACAAACTTGGTTGTTTGAATGAAAACATTAAATCTAACATAAGTCTAGGCTGAATTGTCCCATCTACTTGATTTACATTTTTATTGTAATTCAATATTCATACTTGATCTATGAGAAGACTTTTTGCTTCATAGTCATACATTTAATAATCTCTAAGCTCTGCCCTACATATGTTAATAGCTGTACTTACAGCAGGCTTGGCTTACAAAGGCAATAAATGCAATGATCTCCTTTCAAATAAAACGGCATCTATTTTTTTGAAAACTACTGCAATTCTACTGAGTATCACGTCAATGAATGTTCAGATGGCAAAAGGAATTGGATTTAAGAAGGTGAGAACAGAGGGCAATATCATTACAACTGTCAAGTGATGATAACCACTGCATAAATTATTTTGATATTCCTTGCTTAGTTTTTTATCCTAGAAACCACATATAGACTATAAAATTCATCATCCTGTTTCCTAGTGTATATCTCTGTACATTGTAAAAAAATTAAAAAGAAATCTTAAATAAATAGAGTTGGAAGTCCCAAAGAGGAAATCTCTCATACCCTAAGGTAGTGGGGACTAACAAACAGAAAGAGAAAGACTCCTTTTCTTTCCGGGAAAAATTTCAGCTAATGAAAAGCCATGGACTATGTTTAAGGTAGCTCACCCAACTTTTCTTCTTTATTAAACTGTTCTTCCTTTGTTCAGGAATTTGCATTTGCTCACCAAGGTTGCAAACTCTGAGTTGCAACTCTCCTCATCCTGAAGAAACTCATCTTTACTGGAGAAACATCTAGCATTTTATTTCTTCAGGTAAACAAAATGAACACACACATACAGGTTGGAAATGATTATTAGGATGGGGATATCTTAATTTTTTTTAAATAGGGCTTTATAACAGAAAAGAGGAAACCTAATGTGTTTTTTTTATATATTGACTTCAATTTGGACTGAAAAAGTGAGAGATGATGCTTCTGGCACTTTTTAATTGTGTAAGCATTTCCACTGTAATTTTATGAAAATTTATGTTACTGTAACAACTAAACACAAGTTATTTAATACACCATATTTTCTTAGTTATAATAGAACCATATCACATTTTATGTGTACCTGTTTCCTCAGCCAGGGATAAAGACAACATTTTTTTTCTACTTTATTAAAGAATGCTCTAGATTCCTTGGAAACCAAGAGTACATAATGTTAAAAGAACCTTGATTAAAAATAGAGAAAATAGTTTGCCAACTGAAAGAGGTATCACAAAAGTTCAGAAAGTTTAACTTTGAGGAAGTTATCAAATGAGTTTGCAAGGTTCTACATAGAGTGAGGGCTTCTTTGATGGCTCTAGTGGTAAAGAACCCACCTGCCTAATCAGGAGATATAAGAGACGCAGTTTCAGTCCCTAGGTCAGGAAGATCCCCTGAAGGAGGACATGGCAATCCACTGCAATATTCTTACCTGGAGAATCCCATGGACAGAGAAGCCTGGTGGGCTACAGTCCATAGGGTCACAAAAAATCAGATACAACTGAAGCAACTTACCATGCATGCACACATGCACATAGAGAGACATACATGTTATTTTGCCAAGGTTTGATTATACTGTTTTCAGGGTGAATACATAGTTTCTTTCTTTCTTTTTTTCTTTCTTTCTTTTTACTGCAGCATACTTTTGGGTCTTCCCTGGTGGCTCAGATGGTAAAGAATCTGCTGCAGTGCAGGAGACCCAGGTTCAATCCCTAGGTTGGGAAGATTCCCTGGAGAAGGGAACGGCAACACACTCCAGTATTCTTGCCTGAAAAATTCCATGGACAGAGGAGCCTGGTGGGATACATACAGTCCATGAGTTCGCAAAGAGTCAGTGTATTGCTGATCCTGCTCATCATGCCAATTGTTTTGCTGTTCACGGCTTGCGCTGTTTACTGAACCCAAATAGACAAGGCGCAAGCTAAGAGGCTAGACGACTCGAGGATCCTTAGAAACTGCAGACATGTTTATTCTCCTGACTAGTGCAGCAGCTGTGACAGCAGCCATACATTACCAAAGACAACACAACCTCTCTCCTGGCTGAAGCAGCAGCTGTAGCAGTAGACATGCTATATTCTCTCCTCTCCTGGCTAACCTAACAGACACAGCAGTGATGCAGCAGTAATGCTGCCACTTCTTCGGGTGGAGCTCACATATGCATACCATACACCACCCGTGACCAAGTAACTACCTCGTGACACCCATGCACAGTGCTATAAATGACCTCAGCTGTTACATAGTCATTATTTACAAAATGTGGTGCTAGAGGGCCTGGATATGCCATCTCGGCTGATTTCTTCTCTCCCCACAGTCCGATATGACTGAGCAACTAACACATACTTGCTTTACCATGTTGTTTTAGTTTCTGCTATACAGCAAAGTGAATCATCTCTATGGATATATATAACCCCTCACTCTTGAGTGTCCCCTCATCAATTCCACCCCTCTAGATCATCAAGGAACACTGAACTGAGCAATGTGTGCTAGCTATGTAGCAACTTTGGTGGAAATACAGTTTCTTACCATAAACAGGTGCAACACAGGTACTTAGGAAAAAAGTTACTCTTAATTACATAATAAATGGTAATTATATTTAGTCACTAGCAATTAACTATTTTTTCCCCCTTGTTGCAGTCTAGATTAATCCAATTTTCTATGTTCAGAAAACTGTCCCTGGATCTGGCATTTAATCTTTGCTCATCAATTAAATATTCTGTGTCTCAAACACATGTGCTTGGATATATTTGATTTTCAATTACCAATTCTTACCAAAGATCTTGCATTTTTCAGTTATACAGGAGACTAAGTTTTTCACATAGCAGTGAAATAGTATATTATATAACTCTTTTACAACTTTAACACATTATTTTATATACATTGTTCTTTTAAATGTGTCTCTGATAGCTCAGTTGGTAAAGAACTTGCCTACGATGAAGGAGATCCCAGTTCAATTCCTAGGTCGGGAATATCTGCTGGAGAAGGAATAGGCTATCTACTCCAGTATTCTCAGGCTTCCTTCATGGTTTAGCTGCTGAAGAATCTGGCTGCAATGTTGGAGACCCGGGATTGATCCCTGGGTTGGGAAGATACTATGGAGAAGGGAACAGCTACCCACGAAGAATCATGGAGTCACAAAGAATCAGACAGAATGAGTGACTTTAACTTTCATACACTTTCACTCCTTTAAATATTTAAAATAACTCCAATTCATGGGAATTCTTGTAAATGTTGTTTAAAACTTACTGTTAAGTGAATATACTTATGTTGACTCTGGACAAGTATTATTTTTATCATACTCTAGAGAGTCCATCTCTTTCACAACAAATTTTCTCAGAATACTC
Source organism: Oryx dammah (assembly GCF_014754425.2). Lineage (NCBI taxonomy): Eukaryota > Metazoa > Chordata > Mammalia > Artiodactyla > Bovidae > Oryx > Oryx dammah. The sequence continues at coordinate 142,971,363 of NW_024070186.1, forward strand.
CCCTCATTACTTAAGAAAGGTGCAGAAGTTTATTTATTTATTCATTTTACATTATAATACTGTGGTGGTTTCTGCCATACATTGATGTGAATCAACCACGGGTGTATATGTGTCCCCCTTCCTGAACCCCTTCCTCTTCCCATCCCTCTGGGTTGTGCCAGTGCACCAGGTTTGAGTGTTCTGTTTCATTCATCAAAATTGGACTGGTCATCTATTTCAGTTATAGTAATATATATGTTTAATTGCTATTCTCTCAAATCATCCCACCCTCACCTTCTCCCACAGAGTCCAATGGTCTGTTCTTTACATCTGTGTCTCTTTTGGAGAAGACAATGGCACCCCACTCCAGGACTCTTGCCTGGAAAATCCCATGGACGAGGGAGCCTGGAAGGCTGCAGTCCATGGGGTTGCTGAGGGTCGGACACAACTGAACGACTTCACTTTCACTTTTCACTTTCCTGCATTGGAGAAGGAAATGGCAACCCACTCCAGTGTTCTTGCCTGGAGAATCCCAGGGACAAGGGAGCCTGGTGGGCTGCCGTCTATGGGGTCACACAGAGTCAGACATGACTGAAACAACTTAGCAGCAGCAGCAGCAGTGTCTCTTTTGCTGTCTTGCATATAGGGTCATCATTATCATCTTTCTAAATTCCATATATATGCATTAGTATACTGTATTGATGTTTTTCTTTCTGGCTTACTTCACTCTGTATAATAGGCTCCAGTTTCATCCACCTCATAAGAACTGATTCAGATGTGTTCTTCCTAATGTCTAAGTAATATCCCATTATGATATGTACTACAACTTTTTTCCATTTGTCTACCAAAGGACATCAAGGTTGCTTTCATGTCCTAGCTATTGTAAACAGTGCTGCAATGAGCACAGAGGTACATGTGTCTCTTTCAGTTCTGGTTTTCTCCATCTGTATTCCCAGCAGTGGGATTGCTGGGTCCTATGGCAGTTCTATTTCCAGTGTTTTAAGGAATCTCTACACTGTTCTCCATAGTGGCTGTACTAGTTTGCATTCCCACCAGCAGTGTAAGAGGGTTCCCTTTTCTCCACACCCTCCCCAGCATTTATTGCTTGTAAACTTTTGGATCGCAGCCATTCTGACTGGTGTGAAATGGTACCTCATTGTGGTTTTGATTTGCATTTCTCTGATAATGAGTGATGTTGAGCATCTTTTCATGTGTTTGTTAGCCATCTGTATGTCTTCTTTGGAGAAATGTCTGTTTAGTTCTTTGGCCCATTTTTTGATTGGGTCATTTATTTTTTCTGGTATTGAGCTGCAGGAGCTGCTTGTATATTTTTGAGATTAATTCTTTGTCAGTTGCCTCGTTTGCTATTAGACAGATGAAGGCTCTCTTTGCATCTTGCTTATAGTTTCTTTTGCTGTGCAAAAGCCTTTAAGTTTAATTAGGTCCCGTTTGTTTATTTTTGCTTTTATTTCCATTACTCTGAGAGGAGGGTCATAGATTTATGTCAGAGAGTGTTTTGCCTATGTTTTCCTCTAGGAGTTTTATAGTTTTCAGTCTTACATTTAGATCTTTAATCCATTTTGAGTTTATTTTTTGTGTATGGTGTTAGAAAGTGTTCTAGTTTTATAAGTTTGCAGGAGGTTGTCCAGTTTTCCCAGCATCACTTGTTAAAGAGATTATCTTTTCTCTATTGTATATTTTTGCCTACTTTGTCAAAGATAAGGTGCCCATAGGTGTGTGAATTTATCTCTGGGCTTTCTATTTTGTTCCATTGATCTATATTTCTATCTTTGTGCCAGTACCATACTGTCTTCATGACAGTAGCTTTATAGGATAGTCTGAAGTCATCCTGGTTGATTCCTCCAGTTCCATTCTTCTTTCTCAAGATTATTTTGGCTATTCGAGGGTTTTTTTTTTTGTTTGTTTGTTTTTTTTTAATTTCCATACAAATTGTGAATTTATTTGTTCTAGTTCTGTGAAAAATACCATTGGTAGCTTGATAGGGATTGCAATGAATCTGTAGATTGCTTTGGGTAATATACTCATTTTCACTATATTGATTCTTCCAACCCATGAACATGTTATTGGAGGCCACCATCACCCTAATACCAAAATCAGACAATGATACCACACAAAAAAAGAAAATGACAGGCCAGTAACACTGATGAACATAGATGCAAAACTCCTCAACAAAATTCTAGCAAACAGAATCCAATAACATGTCGAAAAAGATCATACATCATGACATGGGATTTATCCCAGGGATGCAAGGATTCTTCAACATTCACAAATCAATCATGATACACTACATTAACAAGTTGAAACAAAAAAACCATATGATTATCTCAATAGATGCAGAGAGAGTCTTTGACAAAATTCAACACCCATTTATGATAAAAACTCTCCAGACAGCAGGCATAGAAGTAATATACCTCAACATGATAAAATCTATATATGATAAACCCACATCAAACATTCTCCTCAATGACAAAAAATTGAAAACATTTCACCTAAAGTCAGGAACAACACAAGAGTGCCCACTCTCACCACTACAATTCAACACAGTTTTGGAAGTTTTAGCCATAGCAATAAGAGAAGGAAAAGAAATAAAAGAAACTCAGATTGCACCAAAATTTTATTTTTTAATAATTAAAAAACTTAATGAAAAGGTGAAATATATTCATCTATATATTATATACAATATAACTTATTATACCTTAAGCACATATATGATTAACTGAGATATCTACCATTGAGTTTATTACAGTGGAATAATTGTGCTGTTGCTGTTATTTCTTAAGAGTTTATTACTCAATTTTAGCAACTTTTAATTGGAGAAGGAGATGGCAACCCACTCCAGTGTTCTTGCCTGGAGAATCCCAGGGATGGGGGAGCCTGGTAGGCTGCCATCTGTGGGGTCGCACAGAGTCGGACATGACTGAAGCATCTTAGCAGCAGCAGCAGCAACTTTTAAAAGTCAATTACCAGATTGAAATAAATTGTGGTGGGATTATAATCCATACACATAGAAATATGCAAATCCTACAAATCAATATTCTATTTTTTTTTCCCCTAAACTGTTAGTTTTAAAACATTTACCAGCTCGCAGTGGGTTATTTTCTCAACTTAAGAACTTTCTTCATTCTTTCTGGAATTAGTTCTCCACTGACCTATAGTAGCATATTGGGTACCTACCAACCTGGAGCAGTGGCTGTGCTGGTGCAGGAGGGCCGAAAGGAGCTACTCCACATTCAAGGTCAGGAAGGACGGTGATGAGGAGACACCCCTCATCCAAGGTAAGGAGCAGTAGCTGCGCTTTGCTGGAGCAGCCATGAAGAGATATCCCACGTCCAAGGTAAGAGACACCCAAGTAAGTTGGTAGGTGTTGCGAGAGGGCATCAGAAGTCAGACACACTGAAACCATGATCACAGAACACTAGTCAATCTAATCACATGGACCACAGCCTTGTCTAACTCAATGAAACTAAGCCATGCCATGTGGGGCCACCCAAGATGGGCGGGTGATAGTGGAGAAGTCTGACAGAATGTGGTCCACTGGAGAAGGAAATGGCAAACCACTTCAGTATTATTGCCTTGAGAACCCCATGAACAGTATGAAAAGGCAAAATGATAGGATACTGAAAGAGGAACTCCCCAGGTCGATAGGTTCATAATATGCTACTGGAGATCAGTGGAGAAATAACTCCATAAAGAATGAAGGGATGGAGCCAAAGCAAAAACAATACCCAGTTGTGGATGTGACTGGTGATAGAAGCAAGGTCTGATGCTGTAAAGAGCAATATTGCATAGGAACCTGGAATATTAGTCCATGAATCAAGGCAAATTGGAAGTGGTCAAACAGGAGATGGCAAGAGTGAACGTGGACATTTTAGGAATCAGCAAACTAAAATGGACTGGAATGAGTGAATTTAACTCAGATGACCATTATAACTACTACTGCTAGCAGGAATCCCTTTGGAGAAATGGAGTAGCCATCATGGTCAACAAAAGAGTCCGAAATGCAGTACTTGGATACAATCTCAAAAATGACACAATGATCTCTTCATTTCCAAGGCAAACCATTCAATATCACAGTAATCCAAGTTGATGCCCCAACCAGTAACACTGAAGAAGCTGAACGGTTCTGTGAAGATCTACAAGAACTTTTAAAACTAACACCCAAAAAGATGTTCTTTACATTGTAGGGGACTGGAATGCAAAAGTAGGAAGTCAAGAAACACCTGGAGTAACCGGCAAATTTGGTCTTGGAATACAGAATGAAGCAGGGCAAAGGCTAATAGAGTTTTGCCGAGAATGCACTGGTCATAGCAAACACCCTCTTCCAACAACACAGGAGAAGACTACACATGGACATCACCAGATGGTCAACACCAAAATCAGATTGATTATATTCTTTGAAGACCAAGATGGAGAAGCTCTATACAGTCAGCAAAAACAAGACCAGGAACTGACTGTGGCTCAGATCATGAATTCCTTATTGCCAAATTCAGACTAAAATTTAAGAAAGTAGGGAAAACCATTAGACCATTCAGGTACAACCTAAATCAAATTCCTTATGATTAAACAGTGGAAGTTGGAAATAGATTTAAGGGACTAGATCTGATAGATAGAGTGCCTGATGAACTATGGAATGAGGTTCATGACATTGTACAGGAGACAGGGATCAAGACCATCCCCATGGAAAAGAAATGCAAAAAAGCAAAATGGCTGTCTAGGGAGGTCTTACAAATAGCTGTGAAAAGAACAGAAGTAAAAAGCAAAGGAGAAAAGGAAAGATAGAAGCATGTGAATGCAGTCATCCAAATAGGAAAAGGAGTATGCCAAGCCTGTATATTTCAACCTGCTTGTTTAACTTATATGCAGAGTACTTCATGAGAAATGCTGGGCTGAAAGAAGCACAAGCTGGAATCAAGTTTGCCAGGAGAAATATCAATAACCTCAGATATGCAGATGACAACACCCTTATGGCAGAAAGTGAAGAGGAACTAAAAAGCCTCTTGATGAAAGTGAAAGAGGAGAGTGAAAAAGTTGGCTTAAAGCTAAACATTCAGAAAATGAAGATCATAGCATTTGGTCCCATCACTTCATGGGAAATAGATGGAGAAACAGTGGAAACCATGTCAGACTTTATTTTTGGGGGCTCCAAAATCACTGCAGATAGTGACTGCAGCCATGAAATTAAAAGATGCTTACTCCTTGGAAGGAAAGTTATGATAGCTTATTCAAAAGCAGAGACATTTCTTTGCCAACAAGGTCTGTCTACTTAAGACTATGGTTTTTCCAGTGGTCATGTATGGATGTGAGAGTTGGACTGTGAAGAAAGCTGAGTGCCAAAGAATTGATGCTTTTGAACTTTGGTGTTGGAGAAGGCTCTTGAGAGTCCCTTGGACTGCAAGGAGATCCAACCAGTACATTTAAAGGAGATCAGCCCTAGGTGTCCTTTGAAAGGAATGATGCTAAAGCTGAAACTCCAATACTTTGGCTGTCTCATGCAAAGAGTTGACTCATTGGAAAAGACTCTGATGCTGGGAGGGATTGGGGGCAGGAGGAGAAGGGGATGACAGAGGATGAGATGGCTGGATGGCATCACTGACTCGATGGACATGAGTTTGACTCAACTCTGGGAACTGACGATGGACAGGGAGGCTGGCGTGCTGCAATTCATGGGGTCACAAAGAGTCGGACACGACTGAGTGACTGAACTGAACTGAACTGAACTGAACCAATCTGGGAAGTTCATCTTTCAGGGTCCTATCTTTTTGCCTTTTCATACTGTTCATGGGGTTCTCAAGGCAAGCATTCTGAAGTGGTTTCCATTCCCTTTTCCAGGGGACCACGTTTTGTCAGAATTCTCCACAATGACCCATCCACCTTGGGTGGCCCTACACAGCATGACTCACAGTTTCATTGGGTTAAACAAGGCTGTGGTCCATGTGATCAGATTGATTAGTTTTCTGTGACTGTGATTTTCAGTCTGTCTGCCCTCTGATGGGAAGGACAAGAGGCTTATGGAAGCTTCCTGTTGGGACAGACTGACTGAGGGAGAAACTGGGTCTTGTTCTGATGGTGGGGCCATGCTCAGTAAATCTTCAGTCCAAGTTTCTCTTGAAGGGTGGGGCTATCTTCCCTCCCTGTTATTTGACCTGAGGTCAATCTACGGTGGAGGTAATGAAGATAATGGTGACCTCCTTCCAAAGGTCCCATGCATGCACTGCTACACTCAGTGCCCCCAACCCTACAGCAGGCCACCGCTGACCCATGCCCCTGCCAGAGACTCCTGTCTGCTCATGGGCAAGTCTGAGACAGTCTCTTGTGGAGTCACTGCTCCTTTTTCCTGGGTCCTGGTGAGTACAAGGTTCTGTTTGTGCCCTCCAAGAATCTGTTTCCCCAGTCCTGTGCAAGTTCTGGTGGCTCTATGGTGGGTTAATGGCAATCTCCTCCAAGAGGGCTTATGCCATACCCAGGTATACTGCACCCAGAGTCCCTGCCTGGACAACAGTCCACTGCTAACTCATACCTCCTCAGGAGACACCCAAACACAGTTCTGTCTCAGTCTCTGTGGGGTTTCTGGGTCCTGGTGCACACAAGGTATGTCTGAGTCCTCTGAGCATCTCTGGCAGGTATGCGGTTTGACTCCATCTCACACACTAACAAAGTAATGCTCAAAATTCTCCATCAGGCTTTAACAATACATGAACCATGAACTTCCAGATGTTCAAGCTGAATATAGAAAAGGCAGAGGAACCAGAGATTAAATTGCCAACATCCACTGGATCATTGAGAAAGCAAGGGAGCTCCAGAAAAACATCTACTACTGCTTAATTGACTATGCCAAAGCCTTTGACTGCATGGATCACAACAAATTGTGGAAAATCCTTCAAGAGATGGTAATACCACACCACCTGACTAGCCTCCTGAGAAATCTGTATGCAGGTCAAGAAGCAACAGTTAGAACTGGACATGGAACAATGGACTGGTTCTAAATCGGGAAAGGAGTACGTAAAGGCTGTATATTATCACCCTGCTTACTTAACTTATATGCAGAGTACATCATGAGACATACTGGGTTGGATGAAGCACAAACTGAAATCAAGATTGCTGGGAGAAATATAAATAACCTCAGATAAGCAGCTGTTACTACACTTAAAGCAGAAAGTGAAGAAGAACTAAAGAGACTCATGATGAAAGTGAAAGAGGAGAGTGAAAAAGTTGGTTTACAACTCAATATTCAGAAAACTAAAATCATGGCATCTGGTCCCATCACTTCATGGCAAATAGATAGAGAAACAGTGGAAACAGTGAGAGATTTTATTTTGGGGGGCTCCAAAATCACTGCAGATGGTGACTGCAGCCATGAAATTAAGAGATGCTTGCTCCTTGGAAGAAAAGCCATGACAAAACTAGACAGCTTTAAAAGCAGAGACATTGCTTTGCCAACAAGTGTTGGTCTCTTCAAAGCTACTGTTTTCCCAGTAGTCATGTATTGATGTGAAAATTGGACTATAAAGAAAGCTGAGTGCCAAAAATTTTATGCTTTTGAACTGTGGTGTTGGAGAAGACTCTTGAGGGTCCCTTGGACTACAATGAGATCCAACCAGTCCATCCTAAAGAAAATCAGTCCTAAATATTCATTGGAAGGACTGATGCTGAGGCTGAAACTTCAATACTTTGGCCACCCTTTGTTCATGTATTGATGTGAAGAACTGACTCAATGGAAAAGACCTTGATGCTGAAAAAGATTGAAGGCTGGAGGAGAAGGGGATAACAGAGGATGAGATGGTTGGATGATATCACCAACTCAATGGACATGAGTTTGAGTAAACTCCAGGAGTTGTTGATGGACACTGAGACCTGGCATGCTGCAGTACATGGGGTCACAAAGAGTTGGACATGACTGAGCTACTGAATTGATTCCTGTGGAAGAAATCACCAGAAAGAGTAAATATTCACTTCCCCTAATTTTCTTTACTTTTTGCCTTGAATACAGTGTGCATTCATCAGACTACAGATATTATTACCAAAAATTTACTCTATTTTGTACTTTTGGAAAAAGAAAGTTAATAATTTTGTCAGTTATCACACACTTTTGTTATCTATATATCCAACTATGCCAGTAACAACTGTCTTTTTCAAGGTTCTGAGATATATCCTGAAATCTAATTTTCCTTCATCATTCAATCTTCTTCCTTCTTTGCCCTCCCTGTTTGTTCTTTTCTTATTATTTTTCTTCCTCTCCACTACCCTTTCATTTTCAATTTATAATTTCCAATCTTAGTTATGTAATCCACTATTGCTGAACATCTCGGTAGAGATGATTTCTACTTCAGCGCCAGCATTTCTTCTGAACCAATAAATTCATGTTTCAAATTGGCTGCCAAATATTAGTGAACATATTCTGCTAGAAGATAATTCAATCTGTTAAAAATTAAATGTTTCTAAATAATTTATCCTTTTACTTTTTAATGTCCAATATTTTCCAGTGAGACTTCAACTTGATTCATTATGTCACCATTTTCCAGGGTATTTTAGCCAAAATAATAATAATAATAAAATAAAAGAACAACGACAACAAAAAAACACTTTTTATCATTGCCTAGCCATTTCTCCTCTACAACATTATTTTCTCAATCACAAGGATATATTATTCTGTCTCTGATATGTCACATTAATCCCAAGCTATTTACTGCCTCTATTACAAATATTAAAAATTCTACATGTCTTCTTCAGCTTTCCTCATTTGGGTAATTGCAATAATGTCTCATTTTCTCGATATTCCTGAAAACTAGGCTAATTCTTAATACCACTAGAAAAATCGAAATAGCCCACTTGCGTATTTGAAATATCTATTGTGTATGGAGTATAGCCTACATTTTAATACAAGTCATTCCACTGTTGGCCAAAATTACTACTGTCTATATGTGAAGATCATGGTATCCAGTCCTATCACTTCATGGCAAATAAATGGGGAAACAGTGGAAACAGCGGCCAACTTTATTTTGGGGGGCTCCAAAATCACTGCAGACGGTGACTGCAGCCATGAAATTAAAAGACACTTATTCCTTGGAAGGAAGGTTATGACCAACCTAGACAGCATATTAAAAATCATAGACATTACTTTGCCAACAAAGGTCCATCTAGTCAAGGCTATGGTTTTTCCAGTGGTCAGGTATGGATGTGAGAGTTGGACTTTAAAGAAAGCTGAGTGCCGAAGAATTGATGCTTTTGAACTGTGTTGTTGGAGAAGACTCTTGAGAGTCCCTTGGACTGCAAGGAGATACAACCAGTCCATCCTAAAGGAGATCAGTCCTGGGTGTTCATTGGAAGGACTGATGTTGAAGCTGAAACTCCAATACTTTGGCCACTTGATGTGAAGAGCTAACTCATTTGAAAAGGCCCTGATGCTTGGAAAGATTGAGGGCAGGAGGAGAAGGGGACGACAGAGGATGAGATGGTTGGATGGCATCACCGACTCAATGGACATGGGTTTGGGTGGACTTCAGGAGTTGGTGATGGACAGGTAGGCCTGGTGTGCTGTGGTTCATGGGGTCCCAAAGAGTCAAACATGACTGAGTGACTGAACTGTACTGACTGATATGTGAAGTATATTTCTCAATAGTTTATGAATATATTTTCTTTTTATTTCTGATATTTGTGTAGTCTATGTCATGTGTGAATATTTATATAAAATAAATATTGGTTTCATGTATATTATGAACTGAATGTTTATGATTCCTCAAATGCATATATTGAAACATAATTCCCAGTGGTATTTGGAGATGGAGTACTTGGGAAATCATGAGATTATGGAGGTACAACCTTCATTAGTTCCCTTATAAATGAGATCCCAGAGAGCTCTTGCATTTTTTCTGCCATGTGAGGACTCAATGAAAAGACAGTCTATGAACCAGGAAACAGGCTCTTTCCTGACACTAAATTTGTGGGTGCCATGTTCTTAGACTTCCCAACCTCTATAACTATGAGAAATACATTTCTGTTGTGTATAAATCACTCATCCTATGATTTCTGTTATAACAACCTGAATAGATAGACAACCTGAATAAGACAACATATGATACTTTCTTATATTTAGGCAAATTCTCAAGTTTCCGTAAATCCCATTGTAAAGTTGAAATCAGAATTTTTAAAGTCAGTTTATAATTCACTGCTTTAAAAGATTTTACTCAACTAAAAACATCAGCTCTGATCTTTTTCAATTAAAAAAATACTCTTTTCAAGATTAAAATGGACATGAGCACCTCTATTCTAAGCTTGTGTGTGCTCAAATATAAATTTATTGTAGATTCAGGTTACAAACTTAAAAGAATGTTACTACAAGATGGCTATAACTGGTGAGGAACTTTGGGAATTTTAATTCTGGTTCTGTCACAAACCTGCTGTATGACCTTGGCAAGTTAATCTATGTCTGTATATTTTTTATAGAAAAGATCACTGTTGTACCTAAGCACTTTGATAAACGTGTCCTCACTGTACAGTGTAATAAGTAAGGAAAATCATAGATTTACAGAATATATGGCTCAAAAGAGAACATAAGGGAGTGTTCTGTTTATGGTTAAAATCTCATACAGTGCTGACTATAAACCACTAGTTATAGCATGGCAGATTCAATGTCCATTTTGGGTGGAGTCTCAGGCAAGTGATATCTCTTTTAAAATTTAGGTATAAAAATTCAATAAAAATTACTTCCTACACACTTTGGTCATTAGGAAGAATGGTAACAAACTATGTATGATATTGTTTGCTCATTTTTCTTATATTTTATACACTATTTTACATATATCCAGTATATTGTTTATTACATCTTTGAAGATGGATTATTGAATGCATAGTCATGAGCTTTTTATTTAAAGTCTGATTTCACATTTTATCTGTCTTTATATTCATTTCTAACAATATTTGAGACCTTGCCTCCATTTACACTATAATCTCAACCACAAGCACATTGACTTAAAAGTTCAAGAAAACTTAGATTTTGCTTTCAGGCATGGAAGTATTGAAGAATTTAAATCTTAGGGTAATCTTACTTAACTTAGATTCACAGAACCTTATTAAGTATGCAGTATTCTTAAAAAGGTGGCTTTAATCAAGTAAGGTATCTTTTCATTAACTTCCATATGTATATTTTCATTATAATTGTACATCATGTACCCTTATGTAAAATACATTAAACATCCGTTTGAGTATAAGAAATATTTTGGTTCAGCAGAATTAGTTAATTTTGAGAAAAGTGTTAAGCCAACATGGGAGGAAAATCTGTTCTGGGCAATAAACTCACTTAATCCCTGCTAAATATTTTTGACCTGTGAAAATCAAAGATCACACAAGTTGTATTGAAAAAAGAATTAGTATTTGTAGTAATTCTGGCTTAAAGACTGCCTTCACTTATTTATGAAACATATATATATACACATTTTGAGTATGAAAATTTAAAGAAATATATTAAATCACCAAGCCTTAGCTATGAAGGTATTTTAATGAAATTCTTGGTATTGTATTATTTGGGTACTTCACATTACTACTTACTGATCCATTCACAGACCCCTTTTAAAATCAATTTATTGAGGTATAATATATATCTAATGAGCTTCTCAGGTGGCACTAGTGGTAAAGAGCATGCCTGTCAATGAAGGAGACTTAAGAGATGCAGGTTTGATCCCTACGCCCAGAAGATCCACTGGAAGAGGGCACGACAACCCACTCCAGTATCCTTGCCAGGAGAATCCAATGGACAGACGAGGCTGGTGGACTATTGTCCATAGGTTAGCAAAGAGTCAGACACAACTGAGGCGACTTAGCACACAAACATATATGTAATAAGATGCATCTATTTTAAAGTGATTAGTCTTTAAGTTTTGACAAACATATTTACTTGCATGGATATTACTCCCATAATGTTTTAGAATATTTTAATTGACTTGAAAATTCTCTCCTTCTCTATTATAGTCATTGTCTCACACACCCTTTGTTTGTTCTAGGCAAGCACTGATCTGTTTTCTGTCAGTCTAGATTATTTTTGTCTCTGTTAGAATTTGTTCAGCTTGTTGAATCTGTAAGTTTGTGATTTTCACCTAATCAAGAATTTTAACTGTCAATTATGCCAGTAATCATTAGTTTTATCATCACTTTCATTTTACTGATGAAGATATTAAGCCACTAAATGATTAGATGGCTTGGCTTCAGTTCCATGACTGGCTAGAATAATCGTCACTTTCAATAACCAATTCTTCTAACTCCTTGACCAGAGATTTCTCATCTTTATTAATATGTATACACCACAAGAATGAAAGTCATAATATGATGAAAATTTCCAAGTAATGATTTCCTCTTATATTATGCTGAATATTATAAAATAAACTCTTCTCAACTTCATATCTTTAAAGGATTTTCTTTGTAAATTGAACTTGCATTTCAATAGAGGCTGGACTTTTAAATATTAATCATAAACATTTTATTTTACCAACTTGGACTGAATTTGGGGTTGAAATGAATAGTGAAAGTGTTAGTTCCTCAGTTGTGCCTAACTCATTGGGATCTCATGAACTGTAGCATACCAGGTTTCTTTGTCCAGGAAATTCTCCAGGCAAGAATACTGGAGTGGGTAGCCATTTCTTTCTCCAGGCATCTTCATCTGTGATTAGAGTTAGTTATTATAAACATGAAAAATTTCTTCAATGATGCTATGATAACAGCCACCAATTTATTTTCATTAAAAAAAGTGACATATTTAAAATCAGACAAAGGACAGCTGCCTTTTGTTTATGTTTTCAAAATATTTAAAAAGATAACATTTGGTTTATTTGCCAAATTTACTCTTTTTATGTAACTAAGTTACTGAAAAGTGTGTGAAAGTGTTAGTCACTCATTTGTGTCCGACTCTTTGTGACCCCATGGGCTGTAGCTCACCAAGCTTCTCTGTCCACTGAATTATCCAGGTAAGAATACTGGAATGGGTAGCTATTCCCTTCTCCAGGGGATCTTCCAGAACCAGGGCTCAAACCCAGGACTCCCACATTGCAGGCAGATTCTTTACTATCTGAGCCACCAGGGAAGCCCCAACTAAAGTACCAGCTCTCTTAGTCTCTCTTAGTTATCAGAATAATGGCCAAGAAGACAATTCTGCATAAAGCCAACTTGATTCTAAAAGTCTATCTCTTAATATCAGAATATATTCTAACAACTTTCCTAGTGGCTCAGGAAGTAAAGAATCTACCTGCAATGAGGAGACCTGGGTTCAATCCGTGGGGTGGAAAGCTCCCCTGGAGGAGAACATGGCCACCCACTCCATTATTGAGAATCCCCATGGAAAGAGGAGTCTGCTGGGCTACAGTCCATGAGGTCACAAAGAGTCAGACATGACTGAACGACTAAGTACGTTCTGAAAACAAAGTATTTTACAGTATATTAAAACTGAAAATAATAAATAGCAAATGGAATTCTAAGTGTGACAATAAGCAAAAAACACATGCTAAATCATATCTGTACTACTGTGTATCAAATAAATGACAATGAAATAGAGACAAACATATGTTAAGCCTGTATGTTGTAACACTTTTGTTAAGAAGCATAATGAATTTTTCTTCATTCCCTTCTGACTCTTTCTTCATCTGGAAACTAAAATTGAGTTTAGAGTAAAACATTTTAACTTTAAGAGTATTTACCGAGACACTAATCTGTCCCATGGCATGTGCTGGGCCTCATGTATAGCTAAGGAATGTATCTTCTGGAGGAAACACACAGAATCAGTTCAGTTCAGTTCAGTTCAGTCGCTCAGTCATGTCCAACTCTTTGCGACCCCGTGAATCGCAGCAGGCCAAGCCTCCTTGTCCATCACCAACTCCCGGAGTTCACTCAGACTCGCGTTCATCAAGTCAGTGATGCCATCCAGCCATCTCATCCTCGGTCGTCCCCTTCTTCTCCTGCCCCCAATCCCTCCCAGTATCAGAGTCTCTTCCAATGAGTCAACTCTTCACATGAGGTGGCCAAAGTACTGGAGTTTCAGCTTTAGCATCATTCCTTCCAAAGAACACCCAGGGCTGATCTCCTTCAGAATGGACTGGTTGGATTTCCTTGCAGTCCAAGGGACTCTCAAGAGTCTTCTCCAACACCACAATTCAAAAGCATCAATTCTTCGGTGCTCAGCCTTCTTCACAGTCCAACTCTCACATCCATACATGACTACTGGAAAAACCATAGCCTTGACTAGATGGAACAACAGACTGGTTCCAAATAGGAAAAGGAGTACGTCAAGGCTGTATATTGTCACCCTGCTTATTTAACTTATATGCAGAGAATATCATGAGAAACGCTAGACTGGAAGAAACACAAGCTGGAGCCAAGATTGCTGGGAGAAATATCAGTAACCTCAGATATGCAGATGACACCACCCTTATGGCAGAAATTGAAGAGGAACTAAAAAGCCTCTTGATGAAAGCAAAAGAGGAGAGTGAAAAAGTTGGCTTAAAGCTCAACATTCAGAAAACGAAGATCATGGCATCCAGTCCCATCACTCCGTGGGAAATAGATGGAGAAACACAGAGAATACTTGCCTAAAAATAAATAATCAAACTATATTTCTTGACAGGAAGAGTAGTAATATGAGACCTAAAAGTTGAGTGAATTAGGCAGGTAGAAAATGTAGATGAGTACATTCCAGGTAGTAACTTCCCCCGAACCTACATCCCCAGAAGTCAAGCTCCCACTTTTATCAGAAAAATGGGCGTCCACGTAGAAATGATAATCACAAATAAACATCCTTATCTGGAATCTAAAGAAGAGATTCATGGGGAAAAAGATAAGAATCTGGGAACTACTCTCAGATTAATTCTGTACTGAATTCTGTACTGTGATGAAATGACAGAATGATGGGACTGTCAGAAATGATGGGACAGCTGGAAGCATGGGATTTTAGCATTTGAAGCAGAGAATACCAAGCCGTAATTCCTAAGAAACTTAACCAGTTAGGACAGGTAGCGGAAGAGAGACCAGTAAAGGCTTCTGAGAAGAGATGCCAGAGGTGAGGGAGGAGGTAGCAGTGTGAGAGGGTGAAAACAAAAGAATAAAAATGTGTTTTAAAAAGTTATGAAATAATGCCATTTGCACCAACATAAAAAGAACTAGGCAGAACTAGACAGAACTAGATATTATCATACTAAGGGAATCCAGTCAGACAAAAACATCACATCATTTATATATGAAATCTAAGAAAATGATATAGATAAAGTTACTTACAAAAAGGAACTACAGTCACAGACATAGAAAACAAACACAATTTCTAAAGGGGAACACAAGGGATAAAGGAGGGATAAATTAGGAATTTTGGGTTAACACATACACAGCATACATACATAACAGATACACATACACCATAACACATATACTATATATATAAATAATCAACAAGAACTTACTGTATAGCACATGTCACTACATTCAATATATTCTAATAAACAATAATGGAAAATAATCTGAAAAAGAACATATGTATGTGTGTATCTATCTATATATATATATAATAAATATATGTACACATATTATATATGTATATATAACTGAATCACTTTGCAGTACACCTGAAACTAATACAACATTGTAAATTAACCACAATTTTTTTAAAAAAGTAGAATTAATCATCTCTGTAGAATTTTGTGGGAGGTGAAGTGAGAGAAGAAGAGAAAAACAAAGAGAAGACTTCAAAATTTGGAATGTTAGAAAGTTATATAACACCTCTCTTCAGGGGCTATGCATGTATCAAAATATTATTGGAATTGACTGAGAGGTAGAAGCAAGGTGGCAAAGTAGAGAAACCACAGTACACAACTCTTTGAAGATGTTTATTGTTCTAGGGAATAAACTTACTGACAGGAGCTGGAAATAGGGTCAGGACAGCTTTAGTTTGCTTTTTGAGGAGGAACAGTATCACTTGTCCACAAGCTCATAGAATGAGCCCATTGGAGAAAGGGTTCAATGTGTAAGAGCAGGAAGGAATAATTAATGAAAGCCATTCCTAAAAAGGGAGAAAGAGCACAATGGAGCTTTCGATCTTGTATAATAGAGGAAATAAGTAGCAAAGAACAGACAAAATTGTAGATTTGATGGTGGAGTAAATAGTGATTCTTTAATAGTGAAGTGGGTAAGGAATCTGTCTGCAATGCAGGAAACACAAGGGATATGAGTTTGAGCCCTGGGTTGGGAGGATCCCCTGGAGGAAGAAATGGCAGCTCACTCCAGCATACTTGCTTGAAAAATCTCGTGGACAGAGGATCCTGGTGGGCATGAACAAGTAGTGATTATTGTTTGATGAAGGATATTTACTCTATGAAATATGAGACAAGGTAATTAACTGAAGATGAAGTAAAATTAGCAATTTCTGTAGATGCAGAGAGTATTTTTTTTCTTTTTCTTCTTCCTTTTCAGCTATGCTAAAACCTGAGAATTTAAATTTCAGACACTAAGAGCAGCCCATTATTTTGGCCTTGAATATGATATAGGAATAGAAAGAAACTGAAGAGAATGTTGGGAATAGCTTTAGTGTTATATTCTCTCACACAAAGCCAAATTACACTAGAAGCATTGAATTCAATCTCATAGCTTCTGTCTGATTCTTTTTTCCATTCCCTTTGCAATTCTGCTTCCAAAAAAAAAATTGTGTTTCTGGGTACACGTGTGCACACACACAATGTAAGACCGTTGCATATAAGCAAGAATATTTCCATAAGACTAGGTATTTATGCAGAGTTGGGTGGAGGGTTATTCCAACAAGAACAATAATAAAGATAATGTTAAATACCTAATACTCATGTAGTCATCATTTTCAAAGTGATTTTTAGGTGCTACATTTTTTCACACCCACATTATCATGCCTTTTCAATAGACACAGTCATTTTTTGAAAAATAGATGATGTTGTACTTTGTAATATACCACTGGCACCCAGGGTATGTTTCATCAACTGTTCACCATTGGCCTTCTATATTGGATATTTTTGGCCTAAAAATAGTGAACAGGTGGCATGGAGGTAAGAAGCCATGTGGGTGTTAATGCAGCATCACTTTCTATAGAACAAGAGGAAGCTTTTCAGAATCTCAGGCTGCCAATCTACTCAGCTGGCAACTGTAGTCTAAACTGGAACACAATTTTGAGAGCAGGCATGTTGCCATCTTAACAGATGGCTGTTAGTATTGACAGCCAAGTGATCATGTATGTACATCAGTTGTGGGTGTTGAAAGCAAGCTGTTCATTTAAGAAGGTCAAACAGCAGTCTGTCCAGAGTTCCCACAAATAACATTAAGAGTGATAGCTGTCTATTTCTTATATTAGATTAATTTTCTTCTTATTTATGTTCTCATACAATTAGATTATTCAGCTTGAGAATCTCATATTGCAATCAATGGCATTGAAATCAATAGCATAGATCTCAGTGGCATAGCAGATTCCCTGAATATGGAATAAGTAAAATAGCCAAAAAAAGTAGATGGAGTGTTCTTAAATGTGACATAAAGTGAGTGGGAGTTGAAAGTAAATTACATGAAATATAATTTTCAAATAAGATGCTTCATTTGGTTAATTTATTTTCAAACAGCCCTCCAGGTTCCACTAAACTGACTAGGCTTAGTATTTATTAATTTTGTAAGATCAGCACATTATAGATGCTGTGAAAGTTCTATAGAGCATTGTTACTACCAGATTTTTATCCCTAAATAGGCTCAATTCAAATACTATCAATCTACAAAGGCATAGTCATCCAATTTCAAATGAATAATCAAAAATATCACAAGACATACTAAAAATCCCCTCTTGCAAATTACATTCAAGTGTGTTAAGGCAACAATATTTTTGTCAATGAATAAATAAATGCAAACTAATAAGTGGGCTAGGCAGATTCTAAAAATTCCCCCTCCAATTACTTCCAAACCATGAATCCAAGATCTTGTGGAATTTCCTCTATTTGCGTACTGGCAAGACTTGTGATCAGTGGAATATGACAAAGGTGATATCATATGATTTCCATTATTTCATTATATAACTTGTAACTTCCATCTTGCTAGAGAGCTCACTTCATTGTCTTTATGGTTTGTTTTGAGGAAGCAAATAAGCATCATGGAGAAGCCCATGTGTTAAGGAATTGAAGGTCACTTCTGTCCAAAAAGTCAGCTAGGAGGTAAGGAGGACCTCTGCCTGACAGATAACTAGCAAACAGAAAAGAAACGAAAACAAACAAGCAAGCAAGCAAACAAACAAAAATACAGGTCTCCAGAAGAGTACAAGTAACTGAGTCCTATGAACAGCACTGTGAGGTTTGAGCCAGGTCTTTCTCCAGTTAAACCTTATACAAACTCCCAACGAATCTGGCTGTTACCTTGACTACAGATTTATCAGAGATTTTGAAGCAATGTCTTACATGCTAAGTCACTTCACTTGTGTCCGACTCTTTGTGACCCCATGGACTGTAGCCTGCCAGGCTACTCTGTCCATGAGATTATCCAGGCAAGAATACTGGAATGGGTTGCCATTTTGTCCTCCAGGGGATCTTCCTGGCCCAGGGATCAAACCCACATCTCTTACATCTCCTGCATTATTAGCAAGTGGTTCTTTACCACTAGAGCCACCTAGGAAGCCCAGGGAGGGGTTCCTGACTCACGGAAATTTAAATTAAAATTGTGTGTTGATTGAGACCACTTAGTTTGTGGTAATTTGTTAAGGACAAATTCATAACTAGTTATATAATGCTTATTCATAAATGAATGAAAAATGCAATGAGTGAAGGAATCTGTAGAACTACAAGGGTTAGGAGAATTTTACAGAGGAGATTTTCTTTGAAATGATACAACAGTTGTTGTCTGCATTCCTAGAAGACAGAGAGAGGTATGTTCCATTAAGAAAATACCATAAATATTAGAAAGAACATTAAACGATATGGAGATAAAAATGAAGATTGATACCCCAAATGATACCACACTTTTGTTAACTTTCTTTTTTATATTTGAATCTCATCAAGTTTTGGAGTTATTGGTATGTAGTAGATTCTCAGTAAGTTTTCCAAATAATTGCAAAAGATGAAAAATAGGCAGAATAGTTTGTGGGTGATAGAAAATAATAATACTGACATGTTAGATAAGAAATGATTTTGTGAATACTTTATTAAATATAAAAATATTATTTGATAATACTTATCACAAGAATAACTGTTTCTTGATATTTCCTATGAGTGATAGGCAAGTGATTTATATGCATTATATATGTACAATATATATGCATTTTATATGTATATATATATATATTTATACTTGTTAGCATGGTAAGGTATAAAGATGTTAGACTGATAGTGCAATATATTTTACTATTGAAAGATGAGCCGAGGTTTAATCACAGAGTTTCTGACCTCAAAAATAAACTTCTTTACCAATAGAAAAGCGACACAAATGATGAAAAAATAGAAAGCATGGGTAATAGAGTTTTGAATAAGCAATTGAATAAAAATAAAAATAACCTTAAAAATACACATTTCTGTTATAATCATAGCTCTTTCACTATAGAATGATGCAATTAAAAATCCTTTCATCTCTAGAATAAGAATAGTTCAATAAATAACCTAAATTTTCCACTCAAAAATTCCATAATTTTAGAAAAACATGTGAGGCTATTTTGAGATCTGTGAGTTAGGAATTTAAACATATTATATATACATTTATGTAATTTCTACTTTTTTTAAGATTTTGAATTAACTTTTACCAAAGGTTACATTATTTAATATTGCACTTTTATTTCCACCTGTTATTTCATTTGACAGTTTTTAAAAATAGTGTGTTTTAAGTACAGTAGAAATGAGGTATTTTTATGTCCTAGGAAATCAGGAGAAAATGACTATAAATGTTCCCTAAATGTAAATGGGGAAGGTAAAGAACAGTGCAGAGGGAAGGACTGTGTTTGAAGCAGAGGGATGCCTGTCTTCTTATAGAGGGAATAGAAGGAAAGTTACAATTATGAATTCAAGTGCCAGAATTTTGTAGAGCTACTATATAATGGCTTTGATTTGTCATATGAAGTAAATATATTGGTTTATAGGGAGAAAAAGAAAGAAAAAATTAAAAAAAAAAACTTTGTCTGAAATGACTTGAACTAATCATGAGCAGTGGACAAGGAATCAAGTTCCTTGAGGATCATTTAAAAAGAATATCTGAGATTAAGAACTAGCACTCATTACTGAATGAATGTATAGCATAATGTAACCTATTTGATTTTATCCATCAATATTTAGTTGGATAGGAGCAGGTTTAGAGAAATTACATGAAGAGA
Source organism: Oryx dammah (assembly GCF_014754425.2). Taxonomy (NCBI): domain Eukaryota; kingdom Metazoa; phylum Chordata; class Mammalia; order Artiodactyla; family Bovidae; genus Oryx; species Oryx dammah. The sequence continues at coordinate 142,991,671 of NW_024070186.1, forward strand.
TTTTATACATGAATAGGTATTGTTTGGGAAGTTACAAAATGATAGAGGGACAAATAAGTTAACTAAAAAAGAAGTGATAAATGAATTTCAGTTATAGATAATAATAATAATAATAATAATAAAGATATATCCCATGATGGTAAAAGGCTATCACTGGAGATTAGGATATTTGACACAATAACTTTAAGAATGTTTTAGTTCTTAGTGATCTAAATGTGACCATAGGATAGATGACAAAAATGTAATGGGCAAATTTATTTATAGGAGATTTTTTAAAATCGAGACTATCAAACCATTCTGATGGATTAGAGAAGGAAATAGGAAGACAATGGGTGAATAAAGATAACCACAAGATAGTATGATATCACAATGAAAAACTGTAGACAGAAGTATGAGCTCCCTAGGTGGCTCAGTGATAAAGGATTTACCTCCCAATGCAGGAGACATGGGTTCAATCCCAGGGTCAAGAAGATCCCCTGGAGAAGAAAATGGCAACCACTCCTGTATTCTTGCCTGGAAAATCCCATGGACAGAAGAAACTGGCAGACTACAGTCCATGGGGTCGCAAAAGAGTCAGAAGCAACTTACCAATTAAACAACAACATCAACAGAGAGAGTACATTAAAGTTGTACACTCACCAAAGACAGTGAATTTTGCAATGATGGAGGAGAAATAGTTTGCAAATAAAGAGCAGAGTGATCTTGTATCCCAGTATGAAGTCTATGGAGCATGAAGAATAAAAAGCCTCTTTTTACATGAACTGAAAAGAAAGCAGCATGCTCCGTTAAGAAATAGAGTTGGAAGGAACTTTTGGACCAGAAAATTAAGAGTACAGTTTAAGATATTGACACTAGAGCAGAAGATATAATGTTGATAGTAGCAGCATTAAGGAACTGGGGGATGGAGAGAAAACCCCATCATGAAAAAAAGAACTTTAAAAAGTTACTGGATATATAAGAATAAAGTACAAGACGGATGTTCCAAGAAACTGATATGTTGAGCCTTGACCAAAACAATAGTGATAAGTGGTTAGTCTTGAAGTTTTCCTGCAGAACAGAGAAGACCTTTAGGCCTAGTGAAATAGAGCAGAAGCCTGGTAGTGACAGGCCAGAAATTATGGTATGGAGCTGGGCATTACTTTTCCTGAGTTAGTACAGTGAGGCTGTCACCAAGACTCAAATATCTTGCAGCCGTGAGAAGACAGTGTCTCCATCTGGCCATTACTCACCTCATCCTTGTTGGGGCAGCCTTCTGTGGGTTTGGATATATGGGTTCACCTGGTTTGTCATTTAGTCAGGGTCCTGCTTTATCTGCAAAGAGATGTTGCAGTGACTACAAAATTTTCATTCTGTAAAATAATCGCCACAATAGTTATTTCAGTGAGTCAGAGAGAACTGCAATAATATATAGGAAAGCAAGCTGAGGAAAGATTTGTATACCATAGGCTTCTACTACCTGATTAGTGTTTCAAATTCATTTGTAACAGCCAAACCACAAATGGACACATGATCAGTTAAAGGATCCATGGCATGGAAAAGAAAAGCAGAAACATTAAGTATTCTAACCCCCCTCATTTTTAAAGAAAAAAATATATTCTTTTGATATTAAGAACTGAGAAAATGTCCAGTTCTTAAGAAATGAGTTCTCTTTAGAAAAAAGATGATGGAAAAATGAAAAAAAAATTCTCTAATTCATCCCTGCAAATGTTAGGAAAAATATTTTGAAAATATATGCATAATATCCTTCTCTATGCACCAATTTATTTGTCAGTAAAAATGGAATTACAGGTACTATAGAGTAATACTTCATGTGGTAATTAAATGAGGCCTTTTTAAAACAGCTAGGCATTGAGCAATATATGTACTTTAGCAATCAGCAAGGCACAGGGGCTTTCCTGGTAGCTCAGTCTATAAAGAAACTGCCTGCAGGGCAGGAGACCTGGGTTCAACCCCTGGGTCAGGAAGATCCCTGGAGAAGGAAATGGCAACCCACTCCAGCATTCTTGCTTGGAGAACCACGTGGACAGAGGAGCCTGGTGGGCTACAGTCCATGGGGTCACAAGAGTAGGACACAACTTAGTGACTAAACCACCAAGGCACAGGGAAGGGTAAGGTTATTTTGGAAAAATGATAAGATCTGAACAGAAGACCTAGTGAAGTTATCAGGGCAGAATGGAAGTATACCCAAGTGTAAGAGCTACAGGAAACAAATCTATTCCAATGATATAATTAATGAATAGTCATGGTCCCAAAATGTTATGCCATGGTGATTGTATGTAACATTTTAGCTCAGAAAATATTCAAATAATTACCCAGTATACATATATATATATACATATATATATATTTTAATCAATTAAATTCTCACAGAGTCTCATTTAACAATATGGTTATGTTAAAGCCTTCAAAATGAAGGCTGTAAATTGGACCCTCACATAACGATTGTGTTGGATTTTTGGAAGACATATAATGAAATGCTTGAAACGCATTGATGGGGAGAATGGTTTTGCTTTTAGAACAATGATAATCTCGGTTTCAGTCAACCATTAGAGATCAATAATAGGAGTCTGTTGAAGCCACCTTGAAGCCACCCTGGTGTGGGAAATAACACCATACAATTGGAATAAAGACAAATATCCGTTGTCCTAATTGTAATAGTAAGGGTCTTTGAGTTTGGCATTTTCAGAATTAGAATTACTTTTAAACAATTTTTACAATTTAGAATGGAGAGTTACAGTACAAAATTTAAAACTGCATTCTTGTGTATTTCTAGGGGAAAAAAAATGTCTGATTTTTGAAAGGCAGCATTTTATATGATGATTTGGAGAATGGAGGTTCTGGTCACAGAGACAGGCTATTATGACCATTGTACTCATTCCACATTGAGATGAGATGACCTGAACAGGTGTGATGGAATTGGCATACAGAACAATAGGTGAAGTTGAAATGTACATCACAGAAATTCAGGACAAACATTTGTAACCTGATATCAGAAATCCTGGGGTAGAGGAAGTAGGCAGTGCCAAGTTATAACTTTAAATTTTAGTGCACATATACATCTTTATTGTTATTAGCAGTGACATCCACTGCATGCATTTGCATGTGTAGACAGGAGATAAGCTTTAAACCACCATTCAAATGAATTAAAAATGCTGTTCCACTGAATCTGAAATATCCTAATGTAACTTTGAAATAAATAATTGTATGTATATGTGTGTATATATATATATTTTTCATTTTGGGAAAAACAAAAGCTTCCTTGGATGGGAAATGGACATATCTCTGGCAGAGCTCTCCTCTCCTGAGAAGCACACACACTGTCTGTCCCTGGCAGCATTCCATTGGACCTCTTCTTAGAGTTATAGGTTGTTTTTGCTGGTTCCTGTGAGATTCCTGCCACGCTTAATTGAGCATGGATTTTGCACAATTATTCCTCTTGGAGCTACTTACTTCTTGAGGAATACTAGGTCAGCAATCTGGGGAATATTTACTAGGTGAATGGGAAATATATTTGTGGACTAATAAGCTTAGACTCCTAAATACTATGATAATTAAGACAACAGAACCACAGTGTACCCCCTAATCAATGACACTATTACAAATATGGAAAGAAACTCTCGACATAAATACAAGAGCTGATTAGTCTTTGAGTACTAATGATGTTGCACAGATTTGTTGAGGAATAATGCATACAACAAAACTTGCAGAAATACAGAATCATATTAATATTTTAGTACTTAGGAAGTGAGGTTTAAACCAAATATAGACCTCACTGCTTTGCTTTTTTTGCTTTAGTTATATTTATTTCAAATACATAACACTACAATAATTAAATTTAGTATGACTTAAAATGTATTTTTGCATTATTTTGGGCTTCCCTGATAACTCAGTTGGTAAAGAATCCGCCTGCAATCCAGGAGACACCAGTTTGATTCCTGGGCGGGAAAGATCCACTGGAGAAGGAATAGACTACCCATTCCAGTATTCTTGGGCTTCCCTTGTGGCTTCCCTGGAGAAGGGAAAGTCTACCCACTCCAGTATTCTGGGCTGGAGAATTCCATGGACTGTGTCGTCCATGGGGTTGCAGAGTCAGATACGACTGAATGATTTTTCACTTCACCGCACTATTTTATGCTCAAATGATCCAGCTGAGAGTATCATGTAGTATGAATTCCTTCAAAGTGACAAAAAGCACTCAGCATTTGCTAAATAGCATTTTGTCCATTGAAGAATAAATTCTATTTCTCTATCTATCTTGGTCTTTTTCTTCTTAGGACTAATTGTGTTGATAACATTCCATATGAAAAGACAATATTTGTTTCTCATAGAATTTTCTTCTTCCAATTTTTAGTCATAACAAATCTTTCACCATCTCTAATTGTTAGGAGAGATTAGGAGAACTACTTCAGTAAAGCAAGACAGAATATAGCAGAATAAAGTAAGGAAGCCAGAAACATTTATAATAGTTGACAATATAGACAGTCACCAGGATAGAGTCATAGAGATTTGTCTTTGCAATAGATAATCAAGCCTATGTGATATGTAGGAAAAATTCTCAGTATCACTTGATTCAGAATGCTCATTTGATCAGCACTTGTCAATAACAGAGCTAAATTTCAAATCACAATAATATTTCAATATTAATGATATCAAACTAGGTAAATTTGTGCAGTACTTATGGTCATAAACATTTTGTTCACATTATGAAGTAATGTTCTATAGTTCTGCCTGTTTTGATATAAGTAAAATGAGACACAAAATCTTAAATGACGTATTCATCTTTATGGATCAAGTGTTCTAATTTCTAAAGAAATGTGGTTTTAAAATCTTCTAAATGTCCAAAGAAATGATAAAGTATGATGTAAAATGGTAAAACCTCTTGTGCAGCTTTTAATTCAACTTTTAAGAAAAAAAAAAATGGAACACTAACCATACATTTTAATTCTTAATACATTCCTCTAAAAATTGGTCTTAGATGTTCTTTTAGAATTTTAGTATTTAAAGTGGAGAGATTAGGGCATTTAATAAAATTTTTTATTTTAGAGATGGAAAAATGTGCACAAGAAAGCAAAATCTACATACTTAGTTATTAGCATATTTATGATTGAAATGCCTGTCATTAACTGTACTAATTTTTACATGTTTATTTGTGTGGTTAGTTATATGCTCAAATGTTTAACTTATCCAGGAGATTTCCAGTGTTTGTAACTAAGAACTTTGATCAACAGGCTTGGAAAAACTGGAAAAAATATCCTTTGATCCCAGAATTACCTGAAGCTTTATTTCATTTACAATAAAGCAACTTAAAAATATAATCTATATTTCCATTCAATTTTCTTGACTTTTAGTTTCTAATTTAACCAAATTTAGACTCCTATCTTTAAATGCTGGCCATATTTTCCCCTCCCTACAAGGAAATTCAAAGCAGAGTTTTTGATACTATCAAATCCATTACACCCTACTTCTCTTTCTCCATTTTTTTCAATTTTCCTTAGTAGGTTGTGCCACTAATTACTCAGGTAATCAGGCAAACCTCCCAGATATCATTCTTATCTCTTTGTTTTCCTTTAACCAACAACCAATTCATTATTGTCCTAGGCAAATCTTCCAAAAGTATTTAAGGATCTTAATCACTTTTTTCTTACCAGCTACATTGCTATCACCCTATTTCAAGCGCTCATCTCCTCTGACCTGTATTGTGTTATTACAACAGTCTGGTAGCTGATCTTCCTGAGAGTAACCTTTGCTTTTGACATGGGGGCCAGAGTTATATTATTACATCTAACTTGGAGTCATTAATTTATAAAGAATATTTAAAGCCATAGGATGAGACAAAGAGCTCCTAAGAAATAATTATAATGTAAGTGAAGAGGGATTAAAAAGTTAACACGGATTAACTCTAAGGCATCCTAACATTTAGAGGACAAGAAGAGGATAAGAGACATAAAAGAGTTCAGAAATAACCAGTGACATAACAGGAAAACCAGGATAGTTGGACTTTTCTAGAGGCTCAGAAGGTAAAGAATCTTCCTGCAATGCCAGAGAACCAGGTTTGATCCCTGGGTTAGGGTGGTCCCCTGGAGAAGGGAATGGCTATCCACTCCAGTATTCTTGTCTGTGGAATCCCATGGACAAAGGAACCTAGCAGGCTACTGTCCGTGGGGTCACAAAGAGTCAGACACAACTGAGCAACTAACACTTATATCTCCAAGAAACATTGACAAAAGTTTTCCTAAAATCAGAATATGTTCATTTCTGTCACGTGGTGCTGCATTTTCCAAGACGATAACTGATACACCTGGATGTGGGGGGAAAAAAACCAAGTATATTGGTAACAAACTTGTCAAGTTACCCACAAATTTATTTTTTGTTTTTGTTGTTTATCCCACATCCAGGTGTATCATCAATGAAATAGTAAGGACAAGAATATTTGTGGTGAAGAATTACTGACAACAAATAGAAACCATACCTACGAGGACTTTGTCTTTATGAATGGATTACAGAATTGCAGTGGCAGCTGAAAAGAGAGTAGGGTCTTGGGGGGATTTCTGTTTATCTTCTAAGAAAGGTGTTATTTTGGTGTATTTGTATGCTAATCACACTTGTCAGGTAGGGAGAAAGAAGTCAGTGATTTAGGAGAGAGAAGTAATTTGTACAAAAACACAATTCTTTATAAGTTGAGACGTGAAAAGGCTCAGGGAATAAGTGGAGAGATAAGCCTTGGGTATGAGCAGGGATTGGTCATCTTTTATTGCAGCATAAATATTTGTGTAGAGATTATAGTTACTTGAGAAAGAGAAGGAAAAAATAGTGTCATCAGGTGAAAGAAGATTTCAATTAGAGTAAGAAAGGGAACACAAGGTGGAGAGAAGAGATAGAGTAGGTACATAAAAGAATTTTTTGAAGATGGTCTATAAATCCTTATGAATACAATGAATAATGTTTGGCAGGGCACCAGGAGGAGGCATGAAGGAGCTGGGAGAATCCTAATAGCTCACTGTCTGTCTGTGTGCCCAACAGATACTTAGCACAGAAAAGCAGATACATTGAAATTCTGAGAACATTAGATAGCTTTCTTCACAGTGTTTCTGCCTCTGAATTAGAAATTTAAAAGCAAAATTGAAAGAAAACTGGACACCATAAAGAAGAGATGAATAGAAGTAGACTCCTAAAGAATAAAATTCATGAATGATATGAACAAAAAGAGAAAAAATTCTGAAAGGAAGTGATCATGTTAATCATAAACCAGCTCTGTGGCACAATGGATAGCACATTGGACTTCTAGCTGGCCTGATAGTGGTTATTCATGTTCATCATAATTTGCAAAACATTTAAATACAGTTACACATTGATTTTAAACTCTCATATAATATAATTAGATGTTTTACCACTTGATTTGTTTTATATATATGACAGAGGATAAGATGGCTGAACAGCAACACACATGCAATGGACATGAACTAGGGCAAACACTGTGAGATGCTGAGGGACAGGGAGGCCTGGCATGTTGCAGTCCATGGTGTCACAAAGAGTCGGACATGACTGGGTGACTGAAAAGCAATAGTATATATCAAAAACTACCAAAATATTCTTATGAATAAATTAAAAATTATAAGAGATTTCTATATAAAATGAAAAAAGCATGAAAATTGTAATAGAGGTAACCAGTATAAACCATGGGGGAATGAAATTTGCTAAATCCAGGGATACACAGAATTTACTCCAGCTCCAGTGAATCTATAGCTTTGGATGTAGGTAAGCTACATACTGAAAGAGATGGGAATACCAGACCACCTGACCTGCATCTTGAGAAACCTATATGCAAGTCAGGAAGCAACAGTTAGAACAGGACATGGAACAACAGACTGGTTCCAAATAGGAAAAGGAGTACGTCAAGGCTGTATATTGTCACCCTGCTTATTTAACTTCTATGCAGAGGACATCATGAGAAACGCTGGACTGGAAGAAACACAAGCTGGAATCAAGATTGCTGGGAGAAATATCAATAATCTCAGATATGCAGATGACACCACCCTTATGGCAGAAAGTGAAGAGGAACTCAAAAGCCTCTTGATGAAAGTGAAAGAGGAGAGTGAAAAAGTTGGCTTAAAGCTCAACATTCAGAAAACAAAGATAATGGCATCTGGTTCCATCACATCATGGGAAATAGATGGGGAAACAATGGAAACAGTGTCAGATTTTATTTTGGTGGGCTCCAAAATCACTGCAGATGGTGACTGCAGCCGTGAAATTAAAAGACGCTTACTCCTTGGAATGAAAGTTATGACCAACCTAGATAGCATATTCAAAAGCAGAGACATTACTTTGCCAACAAAGGTCCATCTAGTCAAGGCTATGGTTTTTCCAGTAGTCATGTATGGATGTGAGAGTTGGTCTGTGAAGAAAGCTGAGCACCAAAGAACTGATGCTTTTGAACTTTGGTGTTGGAGAAGACTCTTGAGAGTCCCATGGACTGCAAGGAGATCCAACCAGTCCATTCTAAAGGAGATCACACTTGGGTGTTCATTGGAAGGACTGATGCTAAAGCTGAAACTCCAGTACTTTGGCCACCTCATGCAAAGAGTTGACTTATTGGAAAAGACCCTGATGCTGGGAGAGATTGGGGGCAGGAGGAGAAAGGGACGACAGAGGATGAGATGGCTGGATGGCATCACTGACTCAATGGACATGAGTTTGAGTAAACTCCGGGAGTTGGTGATGGACAGGGAGGCCTGGCATGCTGCGATTCATGGGGTCACAAAGAGTCGGACACGACTGAGCTCTGAACTGAAGCTATATACATGTTTGAACACCCTCAAATAATTTTCAGATGACTTGCTTGGACAACTACGGGGTTAAGAAATTTAAAAGTATTATTGATAGGACTCGATGTGAAAAATCTTAGAATTGCTGAAGAATGAAGTATTATTTGAGCTTTGTATTTAAACCGAATTATTTCATCATTGTCAGGAGCATTGTTGCTATTATATTGAGGTTAACAATGTAACTTTAGTTATACAGTTAGAATATCCTAGAGGATAATCTGTCCAACTAGCAAGTAGGACCATGATTCATCATATTCATTGTTACTTTATCTTTAATTTGTTAAAATAGAGTTGTTGCTATTATTCAATTGAAAAATTTGATCTCCTTTCAAGGGACTCTCAACAGCCTTCTCCACCACCACAATTTGAAAGCATCTTTTTTTTGGCACTCAGTCTTCTTTTAAGTTCAAGTCTTACATCCATACGTGACTATTGGAAAAACCATAGCTTTGACTCTATGGACCTTTGTTAGCAAAGTGATGTTTCTGCTTTTTAATATGCTTTCTAGCTATGTCGTAGATTTCCTTCCAAGGAGCATGTGTCTTTTTTTTTTTTTTTAATTTCATGGTTGCAGTCACCATCCACAGTGATTTTGAAGTCCAAGAAAATAAAATCTGCCACTGTTTCCAACTTTTCATCATCTTTTTGCCATGAAATGATGAGACTGGATGCCATGATCTTAATTTTTTGAATGTTGAGCTTTAAGCCAATTTTTTCACTCTCCTCTTTCTCTTTCATCAAGATTCACTTTAGTCCCTCTTCACCTTCTGTCATTAGAGTGGTATCATCTACATATCTGAGGCTGTTGATATTTCCCCCTGTAGTATTGCTTCCAACTTGTGATTCATCTAGCCCAGCATTTTACATGATGTACTCTTCATATAAATTAAATAAGCAGGGTGACAATATACAGCCTCGACATACTCTGGCCCCAATTTTGAGCCAGTCTGTTGTTCTATGTCAACTGTTGGTCTTGACCTGCATACAGGTTTCTCAGGAGGCAGGTCAGGTGGTCTGGTATTCCCATCTCTTTAAGAATTTCCCACAGTTTGTCCTGTTCTACACAATCAAAGGTTTTAGGGTAGTCAATGAAGCAGACATAGATGTTTAACTGCAATTCTATTGCTTTTTCTATGATCCAATGGATGTTGGCAATTTAATCTCTCATCCTCTGCTTTTTATAAATCCAAATTTGTAAATCTGGAAGTTTTGGTTCACATACTGCTGTTATCTTGAAGGTCTTTGATCTATCCGTTGACCACATGTGAATTAAAAGCAATTATGTGGTAGTTTGAATATTCTTTGGCATGGCTTTACTTTAGGATTGGAATGAAAATTGACCTTTTCCAGTTCTGTGGTCACTGCTGAGTTTTGCAAATTTGCTGGCATATAGACTGCAGCACTTCAATAGCATCATCTTTTAGGATTTGACACAGCTCAGCTGGAATTTCATCACCTCCACTAGCTTTGTTCATCATAATGATTCCTAAGGCCCACTTGACTTCACATTCCAGAATGTCTGGCTCTAGGTGAGTGACCACACCATTGTGGTTATCTGAGTCACAACGACATTTTCTTGTAGAGTTCTGTGTATTCTTGCCACCTCTTCTTAATCTCTCTGCTTCTGTTATGTCCCTACCAATTCTGTCATTTATTATGCCCATCTTTGCATGAGTTATTCTCTTGGTATCTCCAATTTCCCTGAAGAGATCTCTATTCATTCCCATTTAATTGTTTTCCTCTATTTCTTTGCGTTTTTCACTTAAGAAGTCTTTATCTCTCTTTGATATTCTTTGGAACTCTGGATTCAGCTGGGTATATCTCTCCGTGTCTCCTTTGTGTTTTGCTACAGTGCTTCAACATAATTGTAGGAAACAGACACCTTCTTGGTAGGATCTATTATGATTCTAAAAAAGTGCCTATAACTTTTTCTATGTAATTTACATAAGAACAAATATAAATTTTATGTTTATCTTATCTCAAATTAGCATACATTCATTTCTTTAGTTTATGCTAAATGAGTTAACCAATTTTCTATTTTCTTTTTAAAGTATAAAAAATATTTCAAAAGTATTTTCTAAAAACTAAAATAATTCCTAAGGTCATTTAATGATATTTCAGAATATGTATTTCTATTAGCATGTCCAAATTCACCATTAGTAAAAGTGAGATCATTTTAATGTGTAATAATAACTCATCTAATCCTCTCAACCTCACAAGGTAGGTAATGCTATTATCACAAATTTAGAGGGAGTGACTTGCTGAAGATCACAATTATCATCATCAGACCAGCTAGAATTTGAATACAGGTAGTTTGATGTCAGTGTCCCTATGCCTAAACACTTCATTCTAAATGCGTTGAAAAATTAAAAACAAAATTACAGCATATCTATATCATTGAGTGTATCAAGAATAAAAATTTACATGTACTCAGAGTGAAAATATAGTATAGATAAGAACCACTGGGGAATCTATATGTAAAGCACAAAACTATAAAACTTATAGAAGGTAATGTAGGAGAAATTAATTAATTTGAACTGTGGTGATAACTTTTCAAAGCACCACCAAAGGAATAATACCTGAATGAAGTAATAGATAAATTGAGCTTTATTAAAATTAAAAACATGTAATCTGAGGAAATAATGTCAAGAGAATGAGAAGATAAGCATAGAGAGGGAGAAAATATCTGCAAAAGACATATGATATAGGACTGTTCTCTAAATATAAGAAGAATCTTTAAAATTCAACAATAAGACAGCAAAATAATTTGATTAAAAAATGGTCAAAGATTTTTGAGACACCTCACCAAAGAAGAAATACAGATGACAAATAAGCATATGAAAAGATGTTCCACATCATAGGGCAATGGGGAGTGTGGATTAATACAATAATAATATATCACCTATAGGTATACAGTATCCAGTGAAGTACTTGGATGCAATCTCAAAAAAGACAGAATGATCTCTGTTCATTTCCAAGGCAAATCATTTAGTAATCCAAGTCTATGCCCTGACCAGTAATGCTGAAGAAGCTGAAATTGAACATTTCTATGAAGACCTACAAGACTTTCTAGAACTAACACCCCAAAAAAGATGTCCTTTTCATTATAGAGGACTGGAATAAAAAAGTAGTAAGTCAAGAGATACCTAGAGTAACACAAATTTCACCTTGGAGCACAAAACAAAGCAGGGCAAAGGCTGACAGAATTTTTCCAAGAAAATGCACTGGTCATAGCAAACACCCTCTTCCAACAATACAAGAGAAGACTCTACACATGGACATCACCAGATGGTCAGGACCAAAATCAGATTGATTATATTCTTTGCAGCCAAAGTTGGAGAAGTACTATACAATCAGCAAAAGCAAGACCGGGAGCTAACTGTGGCTCAGACCATGAACACCTCATTGCCAAATTCAGAATTAAATTGAAGAAAGTAGGGAAAAACACTAGACCATTCAGGTATGACCTAAATCAAATCATTGCCATTATACAACGGAAGTGAGAAATAGATTCAAGGGATTATATCTGATAAACAGAGTACCTAGAAAACTATGAACAGAGGTTGGTGACACTGTACAGGAGGCAGTGATCAAGACCATCCCCAAGAAAAAATAAATGCAAGAAAGCAAAAGAGTTTTCTGAGGAGGCCTTAAAAATAGGTGAGAAAAGAAACGATGTTAAAGGCAAAGGAGAAAAAGAGAGCTATATCCATTTGAATGCAGAGTTCCAAGGGATAGCAAGGAGAGATAAGAAAGCCTTCCTCAGTGATCAATGAAAAGAAATAGAGGAAAACAATAGAATAGGAATGACTAGAGATCAGTTCAAGAAAATTAGAGATACCAAGGGAACATTTCATGCGAAGATGGGCACAATAAAGGAAAGAAATAGTATGGATCTAACAGAAGCAAAAGATATCTAGAAAAGGTGGCAAGAGTACATAGAAAAATTATACCAAAAAAAAAAAAAAAGATTTTTGTGGCCCAGATAAACACAATGGTGTGATCACTCACCCAGAACCAGACATCTGGAGTGTGAAGTCAAGTGGGCCTTAGGAAACATCACTATAAACAAAACTACTGGAGGTGAAGGAATTCTAGTTGAGCTATTTCAAGTCTTAAAGGATGATGCTGTGAAAGTGCTGCACTCAATATGCCATCAAATTTGGAAAACTCAGCAGTGGCCACAGGACTGGAAAAGGTCAGTTTTCATTCCAATTCCTAAGAAAGGCAATGCCAAAGAATGCTCAAACTACAGCAAAATTGCACTCATTTCACACACTAGCAAAGTAATGATCAAAATTCTCAAAACCAGGCTTCAACAGTACATGAACTGTGAACTTCAAGGTGTTCAAGCTGGTTTTAGAAAAGGCAGAGGAACCAGATATAAAATTGCCAACATCCAGTGGATCATTGAAAAAGCAAGACAATTCCAGAAAAAAAAAAAAAATTTACTTCAGCTTCATTGACTGCATCAGAGCCTTTTACTGTGTAGATCACAACAAACTGTGGAAAATTCTGAAAGAGATGGGAGTACCAGACCACCTCACCTGCCTCGTGAGAAATCTGTATTCAGGTCAAGAAGCTACAGTTAGAACTGGACATTATAGACTGGTTCCAAACTGGGAAAGGATTACATCATGGCTGCATATGGTCACCCTGCTCATTTAACTTATATGCAGAGCACATCATGTGAAATGCCAGGATGGATAAAGCACAAGCTGGAATCAAGATTTCTGGGAGAAATATCAATGACTTCAGATATTCAAATGACACCACCCTTATGGTAAAAAGCAAAGAAAAACTAAGGAGCCTCTGGATGAATGTGAATGAAGAGAGTGAAAAAGTTGACTTAACGTTCAAGATTCAGAAAATTATGATCATGGCATCTGGTCCAACTTGATGGCAAATAGGGAGACAATGGAAACAGTGAGAAAATTTTTCTGGAGCTCCAAAATCTTTGCAGATGGTGACTGTAGCCATGAAATTAAGAGACGCTTGCTCCTTGGAAGAAAAGCTTTGATCAACCTAGACCACATATTAAAAGACAAAGACATTTTGAGTTTTTATTTTTGTGTATGGTGTTAGATAGTGATCTAGTTTCATTCTTTTACAAATGGTTGACCAGTTTTCCCAGCACCACTTGTTAAAGAGATTGTTTTTAATCCATTGTATATTCTTGCCTCCTTTGTTGAAGATAAGGTGTCCATAGTTGTGTTGATTTATCTCTGGGCTTTCTATTTTGTTCTATTTTGATCTACATTTCTGTCTTTGTGCCAGTACCATACTGTCTTAATGACTGTGGCTTCGTAGAAGAGCCTGAAGTCAGGCAGGTTGATTCCTCCAGTTCCATTCTTCTTTCTCAAGATTGCTTTGGCTATTCGAGGTTTTTTTGTATTTCCATACAAATTGTGAAATTATTTGTTCTAGCTCTGAAAAATACCGCTGTAAGCCAGAGAGAAAAACAGCAATACAGTATACTAACACATATATATGGAATTTAGAAAAATGATAATGATAACCCTGCATGTGAGACAGCAAAAGAGGCACAGATGTATAGAAAAGTCTTTTGGACTCTGTGAGAGAGGAAGAGGGTGGGATGATTTGGGAGAATGGCATTGAAACATGTATAATATCATATAAGAAATGAATCACCAGTCTAGGTTCGATGCAGGATACAGGATGCTTGGGGCTGATGCACTGGGATGACCCAGAGAGATGGTATGGGGAGGGAGGTGGGAGGGGGGTTCAGGATTGGGAACACGTGTACAACCCATGGCAGATTCATGTTGATGTATGGCAAAACCAATACAGTATTGTAAAGTAAAATTTAAAATAAATAAATAAATAAATAAAAGGCAAAGACATTACTTTGCTGACAAAGGTCCATCTAGTCAAAGCTATGGTTTTTCCAGTAGTCAAGTATGGATGTGAGAGTTGAAGTATAAAGAAAGCTGAGCAATGAAGAATTGATGCTTTTGAACTCTGGTGTTGGAGAAGACTTGAGAATCCCTTGGAATTCAAGGAGATCAAACAAGTCTATCCTAAAGGAAATCAGTCCTGAATGTTCATAGGAAGGACTGATGCTGAAGCTGAAACTCCAATACTTTGGTCACCTTATGTGAAGAGCTGACTCATTTGAAATGACCCTAATGCTGGGAAAGATTGAAGGCAGGAGGAGAAGAAGCCAACAGAGGATAAGATGGTTGGATGGCATCACTGACTCCATGGATTTGAGTTTGAATAAGCTCTGGGAGTTGGTGGTGGGCAGGGAGGCCTGTCGTGCTGCGGTGCATGGGGTTGAAAAGAGACAGACACTGCTGAACGACTGAACTGAACTGAACCTATTAGAGGACCAAATCCAGAACACTGACAATACCAAATACTGGCAAAAATGTGGGGCAAAAGGAAATCTCTTCCATTCCTAGGGAAAATATAAATGAATATGGTTAATTTAGAGAGTTTTGAAGTTTCATATAAAACTAAACTTGTTCTTGCCAGATGATCTAACAATAATATTCCTAGTATTTACCTCAAAGAGTTCAAAATTTATGCCCCCGAAGGACCCTTACATGGATTTATGAATGATTTATTCATAACTGCCTAAACCTGAAAGCAACTAGGCTCTCTTTCAATAGGTGAGAGATACATGTAGACAATGAAATATTATTCAGGACATAAAATAAATGAGCTATGAAATTATGATAAAACATGTTTTAAGCCAAACAACAAGGGAAAAACTTAAATGCCTGTAATTTTTTTTTCTTGTTTATTTTATTTTATTATTATTTTTTTTAATTTTATTTATTTATTTATTTTTAATTTTTACTTTACAATTCTGTATTGGTTTTGGCATAGATTGACATGAATCCACCACAGGTGTACATGCGTTCCCAAACATGAACCCCCCTCCCCACAACATCTCTCTGGGTCATCCCCGCGCGTCAGCCCCAAGCGTGTCATATCCTGCATCAGACATAGACTGGCATTTCGATTCTTACATGATATTATACATGTTTCAATGCCATTCTCCCAAATCATCACACCCTCTCCCTCTCCCTCTGAGTCCAAAAGTCTGCTATACACATCTGTGTCTTTTTTGCTGTCCTGCATAAGAGGTCATCATTGCCATCTTCCTAAATTCCATATATATGTGTTAGTATACTGTATTGGTGTTTTTCTTTCTGGCTCAATCACTCTGTATAATCAGCTCCAGTTTCATCCATCTCATCAGAACTGATTCAAATGTATTCTTTTTAATGGCTGAGTAATACTCCATTGTGTATATGTACCACAGCTTCCTTATCCATTCATCTACTGATGGACATCTAGGTTGTTTCCATGTCCTGGCTATTATAAACAGTGCTGCGATGAACATTGGGGTACATGTGTCTCTTTCAATTCTGGTTTCCTCTGTGTGTATGCCCAACAGTGGGATTGCTGGGTCATAAGGCATTTCTATTTGCAATTTTTTAAGGAATCTCCACACTGTTCTCCATAGTGGCTGTACTAGTTTGCATTCCCACCAACAGTGTAGGAGGGTTCCCTTCTCTCCACACACTCTCCAGCATTTATTGCTTGCAGATTTTTGGATCACAGACATTCTGACTGGTGTGAAGTGGTACCTCATTGTGGTTTTGATTTGCATTTCTCTAATAATGAGTGATGTTGAGCATCTTTTCATGTGTTTGTTAGCCATCCGTATATCTTCTTTGGAGAAATGTCTATTTAGTTCTTTGGTCCATTTTTTGATTGGGTCGTTTATTTTTCTGGAATTGAGCTGCAGGAGTTGCTTGTATATTTTTGAGATTAGTTGTTTGTCAGTTGCTTCATTTGCTATTATTTTCTCCCATTCGGAAGGCTGTCTTTTCACTTTGCTTATGTTTTCCTTTGTTGTGCAGAAGCTTTTAATTTTAATTAGATCCCATTTGTTTATTTTTGCTTTTATTTCCAGAATTCTGGGAGGTGGATCATAGAGGATCCTGCTGTGGTTTATGTCAGAGAGTGTTTTGCCTATGTTCTCCTCTAAGAGTTTTATAGTTTCTGGTCTTACATTTAGATCTTTAATCCATTTTGAGTTTATCTTTGTGTGCGGTGTTAGAAAGTGATCTAGTTTCATTCTTTTACAAGTGGTTGACCAGTTTTCCCAGCACCACTTGTTAAAGAGATTGTCTTTACTCCATTGTATATTCTTGCCTCCTTTGTCAAAGATAAGGTGTCCATATGTATGTGGATTTATCTCTGGGCTTTCTATTTTGTTCCATTGATCTATATGTCTGTCTTTGTGCCAATACCATACTGTCTTGATGACTGTGGCTTTGTAGTAGAGCCTGAAGTCAGGCAAATTGATTCCTCCAGTTCCATTCTTCTTTCTCAAGATTGCTTTGGCTATTCGTGGTTTTTTGTATTTCCATACAAATCTTGAAATTATTTGTTCTAGTTCTGTGAAAAATATCGCCGGTATCTTGATAGGGATTGCATTGAATTTGTAAATTGCTTTGGGTAATATACTTATTTTCACTATATTGATTCTTCTGATCCATGAGCATGGTATATTTCTCCATCTATTAGTGTCCTCTTTGATTTCTTTCATCAGTGTTTTATAGTTTTCTGTATATAGGTCTTTAGTTTCTTTAGGTAGATATATTCCTAAGTATTTTATTCTTTTGGTTGCAATGGTGAATGGAATTGTTTCCTTAATTTCTTCTTCTACTTTCTCATTATTAGTGTATAGGAATGCAAGGGATTTCTGTGTGTTGATTTTATATCCTGCAACTTTACTATATTCATTAATTAGCTCTAGTAATTTTCTGGTAGAGTCTTTAGTGTTTTCTATGTAGAGGATCATGTCATCTGCAAACAGTGAGAGTTTTACTTCTTCTTTTCCAATTTGGATTCCTTTTATTTCTTTTTGTGCTCTGATTGCTGTGGCTACAACTTCCAGAACTATGTTGAATAGTAGTGGTGAAAGTGGGCACCCTTGTCTTGTTCCTGACTTAAGGGGAAATGCTTTCAATTTTTCACCATTGAGGATAATGTTTGCTGTGGGTTTGTCATATATAGCTTTTATTATATTGAGGTATGTTCCTTCTATTCCTGCTTTCTGGAGAGTTTTTATCATAAATGGATGTTGAATTTTGTCAAAGGCCTTCTCTGCATCTATTGAGATAATCATATGGTTTTTATTTTTCAATTTGTTAATGTGGTGAATTACATTGATTGATTTGTGGATGTTGAAGAATGCTTGCATCCCTGGGATAAAGCCCACTTGGTCATGGTGTACGATCTTTTTAATGTGTTGTTGGATTCTGATTGCTAGAATTTTGCTGAGGATTTTTGCATCTATGTTCATCAGTGATATTGGCCTGTAGTTTTCCTTTTTTGTAGTATCTTTGTCAGGTTTTGGTATTAGGGTGATGGTGACCTCATAGAATGAGTTTGGGAGTTTCCCTTCCTCTGCAATTTTCTGGAAGAGTTTGAGTAGGATAGGTGTTAACTCTTCTCGAGATTTTTGGTAGAATTCAGCTGTGAAGCCGTCTGGACCTGGGCTTTTGTTTGCTGGAAGATTTCTGATTACAGTTTCAATTTCCATGCTTGTGATGGGTCTGTTAAGATTGTCTATTTCTTCCTGGTTTAGTTTTGGAAAATTGTATTTTTCTAAGAATTTGTCCATTTCTTCCAGGTTGTCCATTTTATTGGCATATAATTGCTGATAGTAGTCTCTTATGATCCTTTGTATTTCTGTGTTGTCTGTTGTGATCTCTCCATTTTCATTTCTAATTTTATTGATTTGATTTTTCTCTCTTTGCTTCTTGATGAGTCTGGCTAATGGTCTGTCAATTTTATTTATCCTTTCAAAGAACCAGCTTCTGGCTTTGTTGATTTTTGCTATGGTCTCTTTTGTTTCTTTTGCATTTATTTCTGCCCTAATTTTTAAGATTTCTTTCCTTCTGCTAACTCTGGGGTTCTCTAATTCTTCCTTTTCTAGTTGCTTTAGGTGTAGAGTTAGGTTATTTATTTGACTTTTTTCTTGTTTCTTGAGGTATGCCTGTATTGCTATGAACTTTCCTCTTAGCACTGCTTTTATAGTGTCCCACAGGTTTTGGGTTGTTGTGTTTTCATTTTCATTCGTTTCTATGCATATTTTGATTTCTTTTTTGATTTCTTCTGTGATTTGTTGGTTATTCAGAAGCGTGTTGTTCAGCCTCCATATGTTGGAATTTTTAATAGGTTTCCTCCTGTAATTGAGATCTAATCTTAGTGCATTATGGTCAGAAAAGATGCTTGGAATGATTTCGATTTTTTTGAATTTATCAAGGTCATATTTATGGCCCAGGATGTGATCTATCCTGGAGAAGGTTCCATGAGCACTTGAGAAAAAGGTGAAATTCATTGTTTTGGAGTGAAATGTCCTATAGATATCAATTAGGTCTAACTGGTCTAATGTATCATTTAAAGTTTGCGTTTCTTTGTTAATTTTCTGTTTAGTTGATCTGTCCATATGTGTGAGTGGGGTATTAAAGTCTCCCACTATTATTGTGTTGTTGTTAATTTCCCCTTTCATACTTGTTAGCATTTGTCCTACATATTGCGGTGCTCCTATATTGGGTGCATATATATTTATAATTGTTATATCTTCTTCTTGGATTGATCCTTTGATCATTATGTAGTGGCCTTCTTTGTCTCTTTTCACAGCCTTTGTTTTAAAGTCTATTTTATCGGATATGAGTATTGCCACTCCTGCTTTCTTTTGGTCTCTATTTGCATGGAATATCTTTTTCCAACCCTTCACTTTCAGTCTGTATGTGTCCCTTGTTTTGAGGTGGGTCTCTTGTAAGCAGCATATAGAGGGTTCTTGTTTTTGTATCCAATCGGCCAGTCTTTGCCTTTTGGTTGGGGCATTCAATCCATTTACGTTTAAGGTAATTATTGATAAGTATGATCCCGTTGCCATTTGTTTTATTATTTTGGGTTCAGGTTTATACTCCCTTTTTGTGTTTCCTGTCTAGAGAATATCCTTTAGAATTTGTTGGAGAGCTGGTTTGGTGGTGCTGAATTCTCTCAGCTTTTGCTTGTCTGTAAAGCTTTTGATTTCTCCTTCATATTTGAATGAGATCCTTGCTGGGTATAGTAATCTGGGCTGTAGGTTATTTTCTTTCATCACTTTAAGTATGTCTTGCCATTCCCTCCTGGCCTGAAGAGTTTCTATTGAGAGATCAGCTGTTATCCTTGTGGGAATCCCCTTGTGTGTTATTTGTTGTTTTCCCCTTGCTGCTTTTAATAGTTGTTCTTTGTGTTTGATCTTTGTTAATTTAATTAATATGTGTCTTGGGGTGTTTCGCCTTGGGTTTATCCTATTTGGGACTCTCTGGGTTTCTTGGACTTGGGTGATTATTTCCTTCCCCATTTTAGGGAAGTTTTCAACTATTATCTCCTCAAGTATTTTCTCATGGTCTTTCTTTTTGTCTTCTTCTTCTGGGACTCCTATAATTCGAATGTTGGAGCGTTTCATATTGTCCTGGAGGTCTCTGAGATTGTCCTCATTTCTTTTAATTCGTTTTTCTTTTTTCCTCTCTGATTCATTTATTTCTATCATTCTGTCTTCTATTTCACTAATCCTATCTTCTGCCTCCTTTATTCTATTATTTGTCACCTCCAGAGTGTTTCTGATCTCATTTATTGCATTATTCATTGTATATTGACTCTTTTTTATTTCTTCTAGGTCCTTGTTGAACCTTTCTTGCATCTTCTCAATCCTTGTCTCTAGGGTATTTATCTGTGATTCCATTTTGACTTCAAGATTTTGGATCATTTTCACTATCAATATTTGGAATTCTTTCTCAGGTAGATTCCCTATCTCTTCCTCTTTTGTCTGGTTTGGTGGGCATTTCTCCTGCTCCTTTACCTGTTGGGTATTCCTCTGTCTCTTCATCTTGGTTATATTGCTGCGTTTGGAATGGCCTTTTTATATTCTGGTAATTTGTGGAGTTCTCTTTATTGTGGAGCTTCCTCACTGTGGGTGGGGTTGTATCAGTGGCTTGTCAAGGTTTCCTGGTTAGGGAGGCTTGTGTTGGAGGTCTGGTGGGTGGAGCTGGGTTTCTTCTCTCTGGAGTGCAGTGGAGTGACCAGTAATGGGTTATGAGACATCTAAAGTTTTGGAGTAACTTTGAACTGCCTGTATATTGAAGCTCAGGGGTGTGTTCCTGTGTTGCTGGAGAATTTGTGTGATATGTCTTGCTCTGGAACTTGTTGGCCCTTGGGTGGAGCTTTGTTTCAGTGTAGGTTTGGAGGCATTTGATGAGCTCCTATTGCTTAATGTTCCCTGAATTCAGGAGTTCTCTGATGTTCTCAAGCTTTGGACTTAAGCCTCCTGCTTCTGGTTTTCGGTTTTATTTTTAC
>NW_024070186.1:143613291-143860512 GCF_014754425.2 Oryx dammah
CTTCCAGATGTTCAAGCTGGTTTTAGAAAAGACAGAGAAACCAGAGATCAAATTGCCAACATCCATTGGATCATAGAAAAAGGAAGAGAGTTCCCTACAAAACATAAACTTATGCTTTATTGACTATCCTAAAGCCTTTGACTGGTTGAATCACAACAAACTGTGGATAATACTTCAAGAGATGGGAATGCCAGACCACCTGACCTACCTCTTGAAAAATCTGTATGTAGGTCAAAAAGCAACAGTTAGAAATGTACATGGAGCAAAACATTGGTCCCAAATTGGGAAAGGAGTACCTCAAGGCTGCATACTTTCAGCCTGCTTATTTAACTTATTTGCAGAGTACATCATGAGAAATGCTGGGCTGGATGAAGCACAAGCTGGAATCAAGATTGCTAGGAGAAATATCAATAACCTCAGATATGCAGATGTCACCACCCATATGGCAAAAAGTGAAGAAGAACTAAAGAGCCTATTGATGAAAGTGAAAGAGGAGAGTGAAAAAGTTGGCTTAAAACTCAACATTCAGAAAATTAAGATCATGGCATCCGGTCCCATCACTTCATGGCAAGTAGATGGGGAAACAACCAAAACACGATCAGACTTTTTCTGGGGGGAAGGAGGGGCATGGGCTCCAAAATCACTGCAGACGGTGACTGCAGCCATGAAAATAAAACACGCTTGCTCCTTGGAAGAAAAGTTATGACTAAACTAGACAGTATATTAAAAAGCAGTCATCATTTTGCCAACAAAGGTTTGACTAGTCAAACTTTGACTTTTCCAGTAGTCATGTATGGATGTGAGACTTGGACTCTAAAGAAAGGTGAGTGCCAAATAATTGATGCTTTTGAACTCCTCTGGTGGTGGAGAAGATTCTTGAGAGCTCCTCGGACTGTGAGGCGATCCAACCATTCCATCCTAAATGAAATTAGTCCTGAGTATTCATTGGTAGGAGAGATGCTGAAGCTGGAACTCCAATACTCTGGCCACCTGATGCGAATAACTGAATCATTTGAAAACACCTTGAAGTTGGGAAAGATTGTAGGCTGGAGGAGAATGGGATGACAGAGAATGAGATGGTTGGATGGCATCACCAACTTGATTGACATAAGTCTGAGTAAGCTGTGGGTGTTGGTGATGGAGAGGGAAGCCTGGTGTACTGAAGTCCATGGGGTCTCAAAAATTCTGACATTACTGAGTGACTGAACTGGACTTAACTGAACTGCATTTTGAACTTTTGTTGACTCTGGGGGTTAATCCATTTCTTCTACAGGATTCTTGCTGACAGTAGTAGATATAATGTTCATCTGAATTAAATTTGCCTCTTCCTGAGCATTTTAGTTTACTGAATCTTATATCAATGTTCACTCTTGCCATCTCCTGTTTGACCACTTCCAGTTTACTTTGATCATTTGGCCTAACATTCCAGGTTCCTATGCATTGTTGTCCTCTACAGCATTGGACTTTACTTTCACCACCAGACATATCCACCACTGGGTGTTGTTCTGCTTTGGCTCAGACTCTTCATTCCTTCCGGAGTTATTGTTCCACTCTTCTCCAGTAGCATATTGGACACTTACCATCCTGGGAGATTCATCTTTCACTTTCCTATCTTTATGCCTTTTCATACTGTTCATGGGATTCTCAAGGCAAAAATACTGAAGTGTTTTGCCATTCCCTTCTCCAGTGGACCACGTTTTGTCAGAACTGTCCATCATGACCCATGCATCTTGGGTGGCCCTACATGGCCTGTCTTATAGTATCATTGAGTTAGATAAGTCTGTGAAGCATTGTGATCAGTTTCATTTTTTTTAGTTTCCTGTGATTGTGGTTTTCATTCTGTCCACCCTCTGATGGATGAGGATAAGAGGTTTGTGGAAGTTTTGTGTTGGGAGGGACTGGCTGTGGGAAAAATTGGGTCTTGTTCTAGTGGGCAAGGCCATGCTCAGTTAGTCTTTAATCCAATTTTTAGCTTATGACTGGGCATCTATTCCCTTCCTGTAATTTAGCCTGTGACTAAATTATGGTGGGGGTAATGATGACCTTCTCCTTTAGGACTTACACCAGCACCCTACACCTGTTACAACTGTTATAGTCAGTGTCCCTGACTCCACTGTCGACCCAGACCTCTGCCAGAGACTCCTAAACACACATCAGCAAGTTTGGCTCAGTCTCCTGTGGGGTCTCTGCTCCTTTCTCCTGGGTCCTGGTGCACAGAAGCTTTTGTTTGTGCCCTCCAAGTGTCTCTGTTTCCCCATTCCTGTGAAAGTTCTGTAATAAAATCCCACTGACCTTCAAAGTCAGATTCCCTAGGAATACTCAGTCCCTTTGCTGGATTGCCAGATTGGGAAGTCTGTTGTGGGGCTTAGAACTTTCTCTGCACTGTAAGATCTTCTTGATATAATTGTTCTCCAGTTTGTGAATTGCCACACAGTGGCTCTATAGTGAGGCTAATAGCAACTTCCTGCAAGAGGACTTATACCACATGCTGCCCCTCCCAGGACTGCTGCTGCCAGAGCCCCTGAACCCCCAGCAGGACACTGCTGACTCATTTCTTTGCAGGAGACCTTCAGACATTCAAAGCCAGGTCTGGCTCAGTCTCTTGTAAGGGTCACTGCCCCTATCCCTCCATCCTGCTGTGCACAGGGTTTTGTTTGTGCCATCCAAGCATCTCTGACACCTAGGAGGTTTGATTTTAAAGGTGATTGCTGTCCTCATACCATCTTGTTGAGGCTTCTCTTTTACCCTTAGTTATGGGGCATCTTTTTTTTTTTTTTTTAACTACATCAGTTCAGTCAGTTCAGATCAGTCGCTCAGTCGTGTCAGACTCTTTGTGACCCCATGGACTGCAGCGTGCCAGGCTTCCCTGTCCAACACCAATTCCCAGAGATTACTCAAATTAATGTCCACTGAAGCAGTGATGCCATCAAACTATCTCATCCACTGTCACCCCTTTGTCTCTTGCCCTCCGTCTTTCCTAGCACCAGGGTCTTTTGCAGTGAGTTGACTCTTCACATCGGGAAGAGTGGCCAGAGTATTGGAGCTTCAGCATCAGTCCTTCCAATGAATATTAAATGTTGATTTCCTTTAGAATTGACTGGTTTGATTTCCTTGTTGTACAAGGGACTTTCAAGAGTCTTTTCCAGCTCCACTGTTTGAAAGCATCAATTATTCAGCGCTCAGCCTTCCTTATGGTCCAGCTCTCACAACCTTACATGATTACTGGGAAAACCATAGCTTTGATGACACAGACCATTGTCAGCTTGATTTCTTTCTTTCTTTCTTTCTTTTTTTAGCTTGATTTCTTGTTACTTTTTTTAATCACTATTAGTCTATAAAATACCAAATACCCATAGAAAATCCTTTTGTATGTTTTAGCTTCACACTTTCCTGATTTTACAGTAGTGTAAAATCAAGGGTTGAGTTTAGCCTGCAGTATGTATAACAATAGTGTTTACTTTTATCTTGGAGTGGAACCAAAATTATTAGATACCAAAATTCAGTCACCCAACAGGAATATAATTCATTCATAATGACCTGCCCAGTGGGTTCTTGGATAAAAGGAAGAGCCCTCAACTGCCATTTGGCTTTCCTGTGTCTCTCAAAGCAAGAGAGGGTGTGGAAACACTGTGAAGTGTTCATCCTTCTACTCTGTAATTTCCTACCAATGTGTCCCAAAACTTGTCCTTAGGTGGAAGACGGTTCCACCTAAGGGAGCCACATGGCTATAATTGTCATGAGACATTCGCATCTCTGATTAGAGAACAAAAGCAGACAAATGATAAACACAATAGTGTTAATCATTATGCCTTCAATTTATATTGCTTAATCTATTGGAAAACTTTCTTCATACTATATTGGTAAGTAATACGGAGGAAAAAAAGTCTTAATAATTACTAGCCTTGTACAATTTTAAGAATTTCTATTTTGCAAAGCAAAAGCTTTAATAACTTTAGATATTTGTAGGTATGTTTTTCTATATTGTAGCACCACTGTGTTCTAGTAATGCTATGTAATATGCTTTACTTCAAATTTATATTTTTAGTTACTTCAATATTCATATAATCAGGCCGATCATACGTTTTTGAATTTTTAAAATTCCTCCTATCTACGTTCATACTGAGAAGAATCCAAAGAAATGCTCAACATCTTTATAACATATATTGGCCCATATGTTAAATTGCTAAGTCAAAATGACAATATTTTGAATAAAATTTATACAAATTATGATGCCACAAAAGTATATTCTTTTTAAAACTGAATTAGTGATTGCATAACAATCACTAATTAGTGGTTTTACAGCTCAGTGTTAGTCATTCTTTCATACTTTGTCTGCCTTTCTTGCACTTAAAATGTCTATTTGTCTAATTAGAGCTTTTTGTTCTACTTTGGGATAATATCACTGACTTTTTAGAATTCTTCAACATGTTTTAATGATCAATGACTTTATATTCTTAAATGTTAGTTACAATAATATTTTACTCTCAAATTTCCATTGAAAATTTTCTTTTAAAATAACTCCAGCAAATATTAACATTGCTCATTTTACCCAAGCAATTGTGTTTTGTTTCTTTTATATTGAGAGATAGTATAGCCCAAGAAGGACACAGACTCTGGTATCAGACTTTCTTCGTTCAATCTGTTTGCAGCCATATAGATATGTGACTTTGAACAAATTCTGTTTCTCATTTTCCTTTCAATAACAGTAGCCAATTGGGTTGTGAAGAAAAATTATAGGATTAAGTGCTTATAAAGCACTTTTCACATTGTCTGACACAAGATAAATATGAGGAAATTATTAACTAATAGTTCTAATATTACTACTTCTTAAACAACTGAGATTCTTTTTCCTTTTACATAATTTAAAGCATCAATATCAAAACTGGTTTTATTAACATGCATTTTATGTTTATCTACTTAGGCAATTACTTAAAATCTACTTTTATGGAAAGTGTGATAAAAATTTTGCCCTTGAGAAGTTTTAACTATTGTTTTAATAATTCAATTGGTATTTTTAGAATTTATTTTCTTATTATTTATTCAGTTGTGCTGGGTCTTTGTTCCAGCACGCAACGACTTCTCTCCAGCAACAGCATGAGAGCTTCTTGTGGCGTGGGCTTCTGTTGTGCAGCATAGGCTCTAGAGCATATGGGCTTCAGTAGTTGTGGCGCACAGGCTCCCTAGTTGTGGCACATGGGCTTAATTGCCCTGGGGCATGTGGGATCCTGGTTACACAGGTAAGGATCAAACCCACATCACCTGAATTGCAAAGCAGATTCTTAACCTCTGGACCACGAACCACCAGGGAAGCCTCATGTTTGGAATTTTATATCATGAGATATTTAACTTATGACCTTGTTTGGTTACATAATGCTCATAAAACATTAAGCTAAAATATTTAAAGTTTTGCCTGGTGACTCAGTGGTAAAGAAGCTGCTTACTACTGCAGAAGAAACAGGTTTGATCTTAGGCTCAGGGTGATTCTCTGAAGAAGGATGTGGCAGCCCACTCCAGTACTCTTGCCTGGGAAATCCCATGGACAGAAGAGCCTGGAAGGCTACAGTCCATAGGATCAAGAAAGATTCAGACACTTAAAGACTGAGCAACAACAAAAATCTATTTACATCTTTTACCTTATGTGCATGTGTGCTCAGTCGTGTCTGGCTGTTGGCAACCCCATGGATGGTAGCTCATCAGGCACCTCTGTCCATGGAATTTTCCAAGCAAGAATACTGAAGTGGGTTGCCGTTTCCCCCTCCAAGGTATTTTCCTGGTCAAGGAAACTGTGCCTTCTGGGTTTCCTTCATTGGCAGGCAGATTCTTCCACCTGTAAGAACTTTTATTTTTCATACTGTTCATGGGGTTCTCAAGGTAAGAATATTTCCAGGTCAGTAGGTTCTCAATATGCTAATGGAGATCAGTGGAGAAATAACTCCAGAAAGAATGAAGGCATGGAGCCAAAGCAACAACAATACCCAGTTGTGGATGGGACTGGGGATGGGAGCAAGGTCCAATGCTGTAAAGAACAATATTGCATAGGAACTTGGAATGTTAGGTCCATGAATCAAGGCAAATTGAAAGTGGTCAAATAGGTGCTGGCAAGAGTGAACATTGACATTTTAGGAATCAGTGAAGTAAAATAGACTAGAATGGGTGAATTTAATTCAGATGACCATTATATCTACTACTGTGGGCAAGAATCTCTTAGAAGAAATGGAGTAGCCAGCATAGTAAACAAGATTCTGAAATGCAATACTTGGATGCAATATCTGAAATGACAAAATGATATCTGTTCATTTCCAAAGCAAATCATTAAATATCACGGAATCCATGTCTATGCCTTGAGCAGTAATGCTGAAGTAGCTGAAGTTAAACGGTTCTATGAAGACTTACAAGATCTTTTAAAACTAACACCTAAAAAAGATGTCCTTTTCATTATAGGGGACTGGAATGCAAAAGTAGGAAGTCAAGAAACACCTAGACTAACAGGCAAATTTGGCCTTGGAGTACAGAATGAAGCAGGGCAAAGGCTAATAGAGTTTTGCCAAGAGAATGCACTGGTCATAGCAAACACCCTCTTCCAACAACACAAGAAAGACTCTACACATGGACATCACCAGATGGCCAACACCAAAATCAGATTGATTATATTATTTTCAGCCAAAGATGGAGAAGCTCTATATCAGTTTAATTCAGTCGCTCAGTCGTGTCCAACTCTTTGCGACCCCATGAATCGCAGCATGCCAGGTCTCCCTGTCCATCACCATCTCCCAGAGTTCACTCAGACTCAGACTCACGTCCAGAATCTCTATATAGTCAGCAAAAAACAAGACCAGGAACTGACTGTGGCTCAGATCATGAACTCATTATTGCCAAATTCAGACTTAAATTGAAGAAAGTGGGTAAAATCACTAGATCATTCAGTTATAATGGTCAGGCCTGGAAGAAGCACAAGCTGGAATCAAGATTCCAGCTTTGAATCCAGCCAGGAGAAATATCAATAACCTCAGATATGCAGATGACACCACCCATATGGCAGAAAGAGAATGTGAAAAGGGAGAGTGAAAAAGTTGGCTTAAAACTCAACATTCAGAAAATTAAGGTATAACCTAAATCAAATTCCTTATGATTAATGGACAGAGGTCCATGACACTGTACAGTAGACAGGGAGCAAGACCATCCCCAAGAAAAAGAAATGCAAAAAAAGCAAAATGACTATTTGATGAGGCCTTACAAATAGCTGTGAAAAAAAGCGATGTGAAAGCAAATGAGAAAAGGAAAGATATACTCATTTGAATGCAGAGTTCCAGAGAATAGCAAGGAAAGATAAGAAAGCCTTCTTCAATGATCAATGAAAACAAATAGAGGAAAACAAAAGAATGGGAAAGAGTAGAGATTTCTTCAAGAAAATTAGATATATCAAGGGAACATTTTATACAAAGATGGGTTCAGTAAAGGACAGAAATTGTATGGACCTAACAGAAGCAAAAGATATTAAGAAGAGGTGGCAAGAATGCACAGAAGAACTGTAAAAAAAAAAAAAAAAAAAAAAAAAAAAACAAGATCTTCATGATCTAGATAATCACGATGATGTGATCACTTACCTAGAGCCAGACATCCTGCAATGAGAAGTCAAGTGGGCTTTAGGGAGCATCACTAAGAACAAAGCTAGTGGAGGTGATGGAATTCCAGTTGAGCTATTTTAAATCCTAAAAGATAATGCTGAGCAAGTGCTGAACTGAATATGTCAGCAAATTTGGAAAACTCAGTAGTGGCCACAAGACTGGAAAAGTCAGTTTTCATTCCAATCCCAAAGAAAGGCAATGCCAAAGAATGCTGAAACTACCGCACAATTGCACTCATCTCAGATACTAGTAAAGTCATGCTCAAAATTCTCCAAACCAGGCTTCAGCAAATGTGAACCATGAACTTCAAGCTTGTTTTAGAAAGGGAGAGGAACCAGAGCTCAAATTGCCAACATCTGCTGGTTCATTGAAAAAACAAGAGAGTTCCAGAAAAGCACCTATTTCTGCTTTATTAACTAGGCCAATGCCTTACTGTTTGGATCACAATAAACTGTGGAAAATTCTGGAAGAGATAGGGATATCAGATCACCTAACCTGCCTCTTGAGAAACCTATATGCAGGTCAGGAAGCAACAGTTAGAACTGTACATGGAAAAACAGATTGGTTCCAAATCAGGAAAGGAGTATGTCAGTCTGTATATTGTCACTCTGTTTATTTAATTTATATTCAGAGTACATCATGAGAAACCCTGGACTGGAAGAAGCACAAGCTTGAATCAAGAAATTCCAACTTGGAATCCAGCCAGGAGAAACATCAATAACCTCAGATATGCAGATGACACCACCCTTATGGCAGAAAGTGAAGAAGAACTAAAGAGCCTCTTGATGAATGTGAAAGGGGAGAGTGAAAAAGTTGGCTTAAAACTCAACATTAAGAAAACTAAGACCATGGCGTTCGGTCCCATCACTTCATGAGTAATAGATGGGGAAACAGTGGAAACAGTGTCAGACTGTATTTTGTGGGGGGGGGGCTCCAAAATCACTGCAGATGGTGATTGCAGCCATGAAATGAAAAGACGCTTACTCCTTGGAAGGAAAGTTATGACCAAGCTAGATAGCATATTCAAAAGCAGAGACATTACTTTGTCACCAAAATTGTGTCTAGTCAAGGCTATGTTTTTGCCAGTAGTCATGTATGGATGTGAAAGTTGGACTATAAAGAAAGCTGAGCACTGCAGATTTGATGCTTTTGAACTGTGGTGTTGGAGAAGACTCTTGAGAGTCCCTTGGACTGCAAGGAGATCCAAGCAGTCCATCCTAAAGGAGACCAGTCCTGGGTGTTCATTGGAAGGTCTGATGTTGAAATTGAAACTCCAATGTGTTTGATGCCCTGATGTGAAGTTGACTCATTTGAAAAGATTTTGATGCTGGGAAAGATTGAGGGCAGGAGGAGAAGGCAAAGAGAGAGGATGAGATGGTTGGAAGGCATCACCGACTCAACAGACATGAGTTTGGGTAAACTCTGGGAGTTAGTGATAGACAGGGAGGCCTGGTGTGCTGCAGTTCATGGGGCCACAAACAGTCGGACATGACTGAGTGACTGAACTGATCTGAAGCCCTTTTAACTTATAGATCCTTACAACAATCTCATGTGATATATATATATATAATTATTAATAACAATTTTCAGATGAGGAGACAGAAGCTTCGAGTGTTTAAATATATTCCAAATACCGCACAGCTGTTTGCTGGAAATAGAACTGATTTTCCTGAATGCTGAGCAGCATATCTCAGCCAATTTTCTTTGTAGATTTGTTGTAATACTCTTTATAACTGGAATGAAACTGTGTTGTTTTTTCTGGAATATTCTTGCTTATATTTGTTACCTTAGCTCCATTAATTGTGCACTTTACATAAATAAGGGACTTCCCTGTAGCTCATATAGTAAAGAGTCTGCCTATAATGCCAGAGGCCTGGGTTGAATCCCTAGGTCAGGAACACCCTCTGGTGAACTGAATGGCAACCCACTCCAGTATTCTTGCTTGGCAATCCCATGGACAGGGGAATCTGGTGGGCTGCCATCCATTGGGGTCACAAAGAGTCAGACACAACTGAGCAACTAACACAAACAAATGTTTTTCAGTAAACTGAGTATTCTTTTCTTGAAAGAAGCAGATATTTTATGTCTCTAACCTAGGTTTATTGAATTTTGCTTATGTTAACTTTCAAAGAAAGTATGAGCAAACACACATACCATCATGATACGAATGTTGTGCTTCCCTTGTGGCTCAGCTGGTAAAGAATCCACCTGCAATATTGGAGACCTGAGTTCCATCCCTGGGTTGGGAAGATCCCCTGGAGAGAGGAAAGGCTACCCACTCCAGTTTTTCAGCCTAGAGAATTCCATAGACTCTGTAGTCCATGGGGTCGCAAAGAGTTGGACATGACTGAATGACTTTCACTTCACTTCACTTTATGAGCAAACACACACACACCATCATGATATGAACATTTTAGCCATGGCAGATGTGCTACATCTCAAATGATTTTTGAAGAGCTGAGGATTAAATGTGGAATGTCACTTAATAGCCCATTCTCATTTCCTCAGCCTTCTCTGGGAAAAAAAAAAAACAGATAGACTAATGATGAAATGGAGCAGGACCTATAGGGTCTTCCAAGGACACCCCCACCCATGTCCTCTGCCTACCTCTTCTTTGTGGAAAGAAAAAACAAAAACAAAAACAAAAACTTCAGTCAACGAACTAGTTCAATCAGAGAAGTGAAAAAGAGCAGGGACAAATGAAAAGCAGTCAAATAGGACAAAGTAATAATTAAAGTGAAAAAAATCAAAGTGTTAATTGCTCAGTCTGTCTGACTCTTTGCAACCTAATGGACTGTAGTCCACCAGGCTCCTCTCTTCATGGAATTCTCCAGGCAAGAATACTGGAGTGGGTTGTCATTCCTTTCTCCAGGGCATCCTCCTGACCCAGGGATTGAACACAGTTCTCCTGCATTGCAGGAAGATTCTTTACTAACTGAGCCATCTGGGAAGCTCCAAAATAGTTTAATCATTAAATAAAATCAAGGACATTTAGTTCCTCCTCATGGGCTGTAGATAATATTCTGAGCCATATCCTTTGAACTATTTTTTAGATACTAAAATCCCCACCAGGTGGAGAAGTCAACTATAATATATGATGATCCATTGTAGCCATAACATAAGTAAGTCAAAGTCACTCAGTCGTGTCTGATTCTTTATGACCCCATGGACTATAGAGTCCATCGAATTCTCCAGGCAAGAATCCTGGAGTGGTAGCCTTTCCCTTCTACAGGGGATCTTCCTAACCCAGAGACTGAACCCAGGTCTCCTGCAATGCCGATGGTTTCTTCACAAGCTGAGCCACAAAGGAAGCCCAAGAATACTGGAGTGGGTAGCCTATCCCTTCTCCAGTGGATCTTTCCGACCAAGGAATTGAACTGGGGTATCGTGCGTTGTGGCCATAACATAAACTGCCATAGTTCTTCTGAAATATTCCCATTTCCTTGAGAAATGGGGACAAATTGACCCTGGAACTGAAGTTTAACTGTGTTGAAAAGAATCACTATGAAGCTGATGAGAGCACTGCATGAAAAATTTCAAGATAACTTTTCTTTGTAATATAGAATCAAGAAATCAAAGAGAAAAAGATTAAAATATCAAAGTGCTGAAAAAGTCAACATTTATGCATACATATATATACCCCTTAAATTCTTGGGGATTTGTTAATCTGGC
Source organism: Oryx dammah (assembly GCF_014754425.2). Classification (NCBI taxonomy): domain Eukaryota; kingdom Metazoa; phylum Chordata; class Mammalia; order Artiodactyla; family Bovidae; genus Oryx; species Oryx dammah. Next base: position 143,624,589 of record NW_024070186.1, read on the forward strand.
TTTGCTACTTTAGAAGTAACCCTGAGAAACTTGTATTTCTAACACTTGAAAATAAAGACTGAATCAAGTGAGAAGGCCAGAAAGCCTTCTAAAGATCTAATAACATCACAGGAGGAAGGAACCCAGGGTGACAAATCTGTACTTTTGGCTAGTCAATAGCAGTTTTGAACACAGGCATCTCTATCTTGAAAGAAAAAAAAAAGAAAAAAAATCATATGAGATTTTTTTTTTTTTTTAGCCCTTTTGAATATACTAAACTATCTTTATTTGGTTATTTCTATTGACTTTATAATCTTACTGACTCAGTGAAAGAGTTCAAGAAAACAAGCTTAGCACAACAATGCAACTTGAATCAGCAAAGTAATGAATGTGTTGTTCTGTCAAATCCCATTGCCACAATAGCTCTGTCAATTTATTTGAAAAATATACAACCCTGGAGTCTCAGCACCACTTAACAGCCAAGGAGAACAGAGTGTGTACAGTGAGATACAAATCTTTTATACCATTAGTTCAATATATTTCTGCATAGTAGCTTTTCAAAAATTGGAAGCATATTTTGGCACCATGCTGCTTCAAAATAACAACAAGAGCTGTGAGATATATGCTGAAATCTGTCAGAGCTTAGAAACACTGCTTTTGATTTCTTTCCCATAGAACTTCTGCCTGCTTGGTTTGCTTCTTTTTCTTTATATCGTTATGAAGATTTCATTGAAAATATCACCAGGTAGACTTAAAGTTTATTGTGTATATTTGTGATGCACAGAACTTTGAAAAGGGTGAATAAATCAGTTTTAAGTTAATAATCTGCAGACATTATAAAAGGGCAGGCCTTATATCATACAAGAGGGTAGGAAAAAAATGAAGCAACTAAATAATAGTACCACCTGGAACATCACCTTCAGAGTACCAAATAAGCATTGTTTGTATTTTGTTCTTTTGAAAGAAGGAGTATGCAAATGACTGGCGGTGAGTAGTTTAAAATTAGATTAAAAATTTTAAGTAAATAATTCTCATTTGATACTCTTTTTACTGAGTAACACTGTTAGAAAATAATGTTATAATTTATATCTTAATAAAATACCCTTGTATAATAATGATACAGATATCATTTTGTGTATATATAATTGGATACTATTTATTTTCAAAAACTATGCTACTTATTTACATTCACTTGAATTGTCACATTCACTGATTTTAAGTTTTTTTTTTTTCTTTTCTCTCTCTCTCTCTCTTTCTGATGAGGAATCTGAGACTCCAAGTGAGTTGAAAATCACATAACTAAAAATAAAATAATGTATTTGATTTCAATATTTTTTTTTTATATTTGCAAAAGTAACTACTGATGATATTACCAGGACTCATAAGAAGAATGCTCAGGATAAAATTCTCAAGTTTGAGAAAATGTTTCACTGTAAAATATGGGATATTAAATATAATATAATATTTTCTTAATAAACAATATTTTTGTGGTAAATATATGAACAAATAAGAGTGCTTAGTGATCATATAGTGAAATAGCCTAAAAATCCAGCTAGTTAATTTTAAGATATGTCTTATGGAATATAAAATATATTTTGGAATAGACTCTTGAATATGAGTGAGTATTTCACCCATCCATTTGATTGGAAATAATGGAAAATGTAAGAACATTTGTTATGACTCAGCTGAGAAGAATGGCAGAACTTCAGTCACATAACATGGAAGAGAAGCAATTCACTCAGGAATGATTGGGACCAGATTAAAGTTAAGACAAGTGTAGAATACACTCTTCCAGAGAAGAGAAGTTGCATGATGCATGCCAAATTTGTCTAATCTTTTCTTGTCCAGTGGAATGGCAGGAGGTCTCCCCAGGACTGAAGGCAAATATATAGCAGCAGAGGGCATGGTGTCATGCAAAGAGAAGGTCCTTGTTTCATTTAGTGTGTGGTAAAGAGAAAGTCCTAGAAATATTTTCAGAGAAATGAAGCTAAGATCTAGAAGATTATCACAGGTTCAAGCAAGGGATCTGGGCTACAGGAAAGAAAAAAAACAAAACAAAACAAAACTGAAATGTTCCATCAGAAATCAAGGTGAGATCTCTTTTATAATGTTACTGAGCATATAGATCCCCGAGTCCACCTACAGCCATAGGAAACTGGAATTTGGAGTCTTAGACAAATTCTAGGATCTGATGGAGTTTCTAACAATCTGTATGAACAATGCCCATCTGCTAAGGAAACGGATGAGTCCATTGAAAGTCTATATTTCTAAGTGGAGGACAATCTGAAGCATTGCAAACTCTCTTCAGCAGAGTTCAGTTCAGTCACTCAGTTGTGTCCGTCTATCTGCATCTCCATGAATTGCAGCATGCCAGGCCTCCCTGTCCATTACCAACTCCCGGAGTTTACCCAAACTAATATTCATCGAGTTGGTGATACTATCCAGCCATCTCATCCTCTGTTGTCCCCTTCTCATCCTGCCCCCAATTCCTCCCAGCATCAGGGTCTTTTCCAATGAGTCAACTCTTCGCATGAGGTGGCCAAAGTATTGAAGTTTCAGCTTCAGCATCAGTCTTTCTGATGAACACCCAAGACTGATCTCCTTTAGGATGGACTCGTTGGATCTCCTTGTAGTCCAAGGTACTCTCAAATGTCTTCTGCAACACGACATTCAAAAGCATCAATTCTCTGGCTCTCAGATTTCTTTATAGTCCAACCCTCACATCCATACATGACGACTGGAAAAACCATAGCCTTCACTAGACAAAAATTTGTTGGCAAAGTAATGTCTCTGCTTTTGAATATGCTGTCTAGGTTGGTCATAACTTTCCTTCCAAGGAGTAAGCATCTTTTAATTTCATGGCTGCAATCACCATCTACAGTGATTTTGGAGCCCCAAGAAATATAGTCTGGCAGTGTTTCCACGTTTCCCCATCTATTTCCCATGAAGTGATGGGACCAGATGCCATGATCTTCATTTTCTGAATGTTGAGCTTTAAGCCAACTTTTTCCGTCCCCACTTTCACTTTCATCAAGAGGCTTTTTAGTTCCTCTTCACTTTCTGCCATAAGGGTGATGTCATCTGCATATCTGAGGTTATTGATATTTCTCCCAGCAATCTTGATTCCAGCTTGTGCTTCTTCCAGCCCAGTGTTTCTCATGACGTACTCTGCATATAAGTTAAATAAGCAGGATAACAATATACAGCCTTGGCGTACTCCTTTTCTTATTTAGAACCAGTGTGTTGTTCCATGTCCAGTTCTAACTGTTGCTTCCTGACCTGCATGCAGATTTCTCAGGAGGCAAGTCAGGTGGTCTGGCATTCCCATCTTTTTCAAAATTTCCCACAGTTTATTATGATCCACACAGTCAAAGGCTTTGGCATAGTCAATAAAGCAGAAATAGATGTTTATTTGGAACTCCCTTGCTTTTTCAATGAGCCAGCAGATGTTGGCAATTTGATCTCTGGTTCCTCTTCTTTTCTAAAACAAACTTGAACATTTGGAAGTTCACGGTTCATGTTTGCTGAAGCCTGGTTTGGAGAATTTTGAGCATTACTTTACTAGCATGTGAGATGAGTGCAATTGTACAGTAGTTTGAGCATTCTTTTGCATTGCCTTTCTTTGGGATTGGAATGAAAACTGACTTTTCCAGTCCTGTGGCAACTCCTGAGTTTTCCAAATTTGCTGGCTATTGAGTGCAGCACTTTCACAGCATCATATTTCAGGATTTGAAATATATCAGCTGGAATTCTATCACTTCCACTAGCTTTGTTCGTAGTGATGCTTTCTAAGACCCGCTTGATTTCACATTCCAAGATGTCTGGCTCTAGGTGAGTGATCACACCATCATAAATATCTGGGTCATGAAGCTTTTTTTTTTGTACAGTTCTTCTGTGTATTCTTGCCACCTTTTCTTAATATCATCTGTTTCTGTTAGGTCTATACCATTTCTACCCTTTATGGAGCCCATCTTTGCATGAAATATACCCTTGGTATCTCAAATTTTCTTGAAGAAATCTAGTCTTTCCCATTCTGTTGTTTTCCTCTATTTCTTTACATTGATGGCTGAAGAAGGCTTTCCTATCTCTTCTTGTTATTCTTTGGAACTCTGCATTCAGATGCTTATATCTTTCCTTTACTCCTTTGCTTTTCACTTCTCTTCTTTTCACAGCTACTTGTAAGGCCTCCTCAGACAATCATTTTGCTTTTTCTGCATTTCTTTCCCATAGTGATGGTCTTCTTCCCTGTCTCCTGTAAAATGTCATGAACCTCTGTCCATAGTTCATCAGGCACTCTCTCTATCAGATCTAGTACTTTAAATCTATTTCTCACTTCCACTGTATAATCATAAGGGCCTTGATTTAGGTCATACCTGAATGATCTACTGGTTTTCCCTACTTTATTCAAGTATGAATTTGGCAATAAGGGGCTCATGATCTGAGCCACAGTCAGTTCCCAGTCTTGTTTTTGCTGACTGTATAGAGCTATTCCATTTTTGGCTGCAAAGAATATAATCAATCTGATTTTGGTGTTGGCCATCTGGTGATATCCATGTGTAGAGTCTTCTCTTGTTTTCTTGGAAGAGGTTGTTTGGTATTACCAGTGTGTTCTCTTGACAAAACTCTATTAGCCTTTAGCCTTTGCCCTGCTTCATTCTGTACTCCAAGGCCAAATTTGCCTGTTACTCCAGGTGTTTCTTGACCTCCTACTTTTGCATTCCAGTCCCCTATAATGAAAAGGACATCTTTTTTGGGGTGTTAGTTCTAAAAAGGTCTTCTACGTCTTCATAGAACTGTTCAACTTCAGCTTCTTCAGTGTTACTGTTTGGGGCATAGGCTTGGATTTCTGTGATATTGAATGGTTTGCCTTGAAAATGAGCAGAGATTATTCTGTCATTTTTTGATTTCATCCAAGTACTGCATTTTGGAATCTTTTGTTGACTATGATGGCTATTCCATTTCTTCTAAAGGATTCTTGCCCACAGTAGTAGATATAACGGTCATCTGAGTTAAATTCACCCATTCCAGTCCATTTTAGTTCGCTGATTCCTAGAATGTCGATGTTCACTCTTGCCATCTCTTGTTTGACCACTTCCAATTTCCCTTGATTCATGGACCTAACATTCCAGGTTCCTATGCGATATTGCTTTTACAGCATCGGACATTGTTTCTATCACCAGTCACATCCACAGCTGGGTGTTGTTTTTTTTTTTCTTTGGCTCCATCCCTTCCTTCTTTCTGGAGTTATTTCTCCCGTGATCTCCAGTAGCATATTGGGCACCTACTGACCTGGGGAGTTCCTCCTTTGGTATCCTATCATTTTGCCTTTTAATACTGTTCATGGGGTTCTCAAGGCAAGAATACTGAAGTGGCTTGCCATTCGCTTTTCCAGTGGACCACATTCTGTCAGACCTTTCCACAATGACCCGTCCATCTTATGTAGCCTCACACAGCATGGCTTAGTTTCATTGAGTTAGATCAGGCTGTGGTCCGTGTGATTAGAAGAAATTCAATTGTTATATAAAAGACTCAAGGCATTCAAATACTTGCCATCAGAGTGTTCTGAACTTGTTCACTTCAGGGAAAGGGCATCTGAAAAAGATTTTAATGCTATCTATATGTGATAGGACGAGTTTCTGTAGCTAGGCTATGTTCTTTGGTGTCTAGCTTTTGAACTGTGGTGTTGGAGAAGACTCTTGAGAGTCCCTTGGACTGCAAGGAGATCCAACCAGTCCATTCTGAAGGAGATCAGCCCTGGGATTTCTTTGGAAGGAATGATGCTAAAGCTGAAACTCCAATACTTTGGCCACCTCATGTGAAGAGGTGACTGATTGGAAAAGAGTCTGATGCTGGGAGGGATTGGAGGCAGGAGGAGAAGGGGACGACAGAGGATGAGATGGCTGGAATGCATCACCAACTCGATGGACGTGAGTTTGAGTGAACTCCGGGAGTTGGCAATGGACAGGGAGGCCTGGCGTGCTGCAATTCATGGGGTCACAAAGAGCCAGACAGGACCGAGAGACTGAACTGAACTGAACTGAACTGATAAAACCCATTGGGGTGGGGAGGAGCATATCATCCAGAAGAGGATAAAAATGAAGAAATTTATTAATTCTTTATGAGCAAATTATTTATGCTAGTAAATGTATTTTCCATTAATCAATTTATTTAGCAAAAATTCATTGAACATCTAATATATTCTAGACTCTGTATAGGTTTATGGAGAAAAAAATGATAAAACTTCGTCAATATTCTGTAAAGTTACAAGCATTCTGTTGTTCATTTGTTAAGTTATGTTCAACTCTTTAAGACCTAATGGACTGTAGCACTCCAGGCTCTTCTGTCCTCTACTATCTCCCAGGTTTTGCACAGATTCATGTCCATTGAGTCAGTGATACTATATAAACATCTTATCTTCTGACATCACTTTATCCTTTTGCCTTCAATCCTTCCCATCATCAGTGTCTTTTCCAATGAGTTGGTTCTTCACTCAGGTGATCAAAGTATTACAGTTTTAGCAACAGGCTTTCCAACGGAGACTTAGGGTTGATATTCTTTAGAATTGACTCATTTGATTGCCTTGCTGTCCTCAAGAGTGTTCTCCAGCACCCAAATTAAAAAACATCAAGTTTTTGCTGCCTAGCCTTCTTTACTGTCTAACTCTCACATCCGTATATCACCACTGGAAAAACCATAGCTTTGACTACGGGGACTTTTGTCAGCAAAGTGATGTCTCTGCTTTGACATATGCTATGACATATGCTGTGTCATAGCTTTCCTTCCAAGGAGCCAGTGTCTTTTAATTTTATGGCTACAGTCACTGTCTGCATTAATTTTAGAGTCCAAGAGAATAAAATCTGTCTATTTAGTTCTTTGGTCCATTTTTTGATTGGGCCATTTATTTTTCTGGAATTGAGCTGCATAAGTTGCTTGTATATTTTTGAGATTAGTTGTTTGTCAGTTGCTTCATTTGCTATTATTTTCTCCCATTCAGAAGGCTGTCTTTTCACCTTGCTTATAGTTTCTTTTGTTGTGCAGAAGCTTTTAATTTTAATTAGATCCCATTTGTTTATTTTTGCTTTTATTTCCAGTAATCTGGGAGGTAGATCATAGAGGAACCTGCTGTGATTTATGTCGGAGAGTGTTTTGCCTATGTTCTCCTCTAGGAGATTTATAGTTTCTGCTCTAATATTTAGATCTTTCATCCATTTTGAGTTTATCTTTGTGTATGGTGTTAGAAAGTGTTCTAGTTTCATTCCTTTACAAGTGGTTGACCACTTTTCCCAGCACCACTTGTTAAAGACATTGTCTTTAATCCATTGTATATTCTTGCCTCCTTTGTCGAAGATAAGATGTCCATAGGTATGTGGATTTCTCTGGGCTTTCTATTTTGTTCTATTAACCTATATTTCTGTCTTTGTGCCAGTACCATACTGTCTTGATGACTGTGGCTTTGTAGTAGAGCCTAAAGTCAGGCAGGTTGATTCCTCCAGTTCCATTCTTCTTTCTCAAGATTGCTTTGGCTATTCAAGTTTTTTTGTATTTCCATACAAACTGTGAAATTATTTATTCTAGCTCTGTGAAAAATACCACTGGTAACTTGATAGGGATTGCACTGAATCTGTAGATTGCTTTGGGTAGGATACTCATTTTCACTATATTGATTCTTCTGATCCATGAACATGGTATATTTCTCCATACGGATGGCTAACAAACACATGAAAAGATGCTCAACATCACTCATTATCAGAGAAATGCAAATCAAGACCACAATGAGGTACCATTTCACACCAGTCAGAATGGTTGTGATCCAAACTTCTACAAGCAATAAATGCTGGAGAAGGTGTGGAGAAAAGGGAACCCTCTTACACTGTTGGTGGGAATGCAAACTAGTACAGCCACTATGGAGAACAGTGTGGAGATTCCTTAAAAAACTGGAAATAGAGCTACCTTATGATCCAGCAATCCCAGTGCTGGGCATACACACCGAGGAAACCAGAATTGAAAGAGACACGTGTACCCCAATGTTCATCGCAGTGCTGTTTCTAATAGCCAGGACATGGAAGCAACCTAGATGTCCATCAGCAGACGAATGGATAAGAACGCCATGGTACATATACACAATGGAGTATTACTCAGCCATTAAAAAGAATACATATGAATCAGTTCTAATGAGGTGGATGAAACTTGAGCCTATTTTACAGAGTGAAGTAAGCCAGAAAGAAAAACACCAATACAGTATATTAACACATATATATGGAATTTAGAAAGCTGGTAATGATAACCTTGTATGCAAGACAGCAAAAGAGACACAGATGTAAAGAACAGACTTTTGGACTTTGTGGGAGAGGGAGAGGGTGGGATAACTTGGGAGAATGGCATTGAAACATGTATACTATCGTGTAAGAAACGAATCACCAGTCTATGTTCAATACAGGATACAGGATGCTCGGGGCTGGTGCACTGGGATGACCCAGAGAGATGATATGGGGAGAGTGGTGGGAGGGGGATTCAGGATTGAGAACTCATGTACACCCATGGTGGACTCATGTCAATGTATGGCAAAGCCAAGACAGTGTTGTAAAGTAAAGTAAATAAATAAATAAATAAATAAATAAAGAGCACAGGGGGAGGGGGGGAATCTGTCACTGCTTCCCCTTTTTTTCCTTCTATTTTCCATGAAATGATGGGACCAGGTGCCATGATCTTATTTTTTTTAATGTTGAGTTTTAAAAGATTTGGGCTTCCCTTGTAGCTCAGCTGGTAAAGAATTTGCTCGCAGTGCAGCAGACCTGAGTTCGATCGCTAGGTTGGGAAGATCCCCTGGAGAAGGAAAAGGCTACCCACTCCAGTATCCTGGCCTGGAGAATTCCATGCAGTGTATAGTCCATGAGGTTGCAAAGACTTGGACATGGCTGAGCAACTATTTCTGCTTTATTGACTATGCCAAAGCTTTTGACTGTGTGGATCACAATAAACTGTGGGAAATTCTGAAAGAGATGGGAATACCAGACCACTTAACCTGCCTCTTGAGAAATCTGTATGCAGGTCAGGAAGCAAGAGTTAGAACTGGACATGGAACAACAGACTGGTTTCAAATAGGAAAAGGAGTACCTCAAGGCTGTATATTGTCACCCTGCTTATTTAACTTATATGCAGAGTATATCATGAGAAATGCTGGACTGGAAGAAACACAAGCTGGAATCAAGATTGCTGGGAGAAATATCAATAACCTCAGATATGCAGATGACACCACCCTTATGGCAGAAAGTGAAGAGGAGCTAAAAAGCCTCTTGATGAAAGTGAAAGAGGAGAGTGAAAAAGTTGACTTAAAGCTCAACATTCAGACAACGAAGATCATGGCATCCGGTCCCATCACTTCATGGACAATAGATGGGGAAACAGTGGAAAGAGTGTCAGACTATTTTGGGGGGCTCCAAAATCACTGCAGATGGTGATTGCAGCCATGAAATTACAAGACGCTTACTCCTTGGAAGAAAAGTTATGACCAACCTAGATAGCATATTCAAAAGCAGAGACATTACTTTGCCGACTAAGGTCTAGTCAAGACTATGGTTTTTCCTGTGATCATATATGGATGTGAAAGTTGGACTGTGAAGAAGGCTGAGCGCTGAAGAACTGATGCTTTGGGACTGTGGTGTTGGAGAAGACTCTTGAGGGTCTCTTGGACTGCAAGGATATCCAACCAGTCCATTCTGAAGGAGATCAACCCTGGGATTTCTTTGGAAGGAGTGATGCTAAAGCTGAAACTCCAGTACTTTGGCCTTCTCATTCAAAGAGCTGACTCATTGGAAAAGACTCTGATGCTGGGAGGGATTGGGGGCAGGAGGAGAAGGGGACGACAGAGGATGAGATGGCTGGATGGCATCACTGACTCGATGTACGTGAGTCTGAGTGAACTCCGGGAGATGGTGATAAACAGGGAGGCCTTGCATGCTGTGATTCATGGGGTCGCGAAGAGTCGGAAACGACTGAGTGACTGAACTGAAACTTTAAAAGATTCATGTCAATGTATGGCAAAACCAATACAATATTGTAAAGTAATTAGCCTCCAATTAAAATAAATACATTTATGTTAAAAAAAAAAAAACAGATTTTACACTCTCCTCTTTCACCTTCATCAGGAGACTGTTTAGTTCCTCTTTACTTTCTATTTTAGAGTGGTATCATCTGCATATCTGAGGTTGTTGATATTTCTCCCCTCAATCTTGATTCTAGTTTGTGATTCATCCAGTCTAGCATTTCCTATGATGTACTCTGCATTGAAGGAAAATAAACAGAGTGACAATATATAGCCTTTTTGTACTCTTTTCCCAATTTTGAAACAGTCAGTTTTCCCTTGGTCCCACATATAGAACCATTCTATTTTGAGTAGAATTTTTAAGTAGAATCTCCCCTTTTCAGATAAGAAAGCTAATAGAAAATTTTTGGTGACTTGTCTGATATTGTAGTCCCACCCACAACTTTGTATTGCATTTTTTCCCATAAAATAATGAATTAGAAAAATAATCCTCTTATCTAACTTAAATGGTATATAAACACTAGACAATATTGTTAGGGCTTTAAAGACTATGGCATTATGAATATTAATTCATAGCAACATTATTTGTCATAGTCAAAAGTGCAAATAAACCAAATATTTTTACACTAATGGATGGATAAATACAACATAGTATATTCATACAATGGAATATATTGTGCTTAATCACTTCAGTCATACCTGACTCTTTGCAACTCCATGAACTGTAGCCTGCCAGGCCCCTCTGTCCATGGGATTCTCCAGGCAAGAATACTGGAGTGAGTGCATTGCCATGTCCTCCTAGGGAATCTCCCCGACCCAGGGATCGAACCTGTGTTTCTTATGGCCCCTGCATTGGTAAGCAGTTTCTTTACCATTAGTCCCTCCTGGGAAGCCCAATGGAATATTACACAGAAATAAAAATGAGTGAAGTACCAACTTATTCTATAATATAGATGGGTCTTGATAACATTATGCTAAGTAAAAGAAAACAGTTGAAAAATACCACATATTATAACATTTATTTGAAATTTCAAAATAAGCAAAGTTATAAGAGTCAGAAATTAGATTTGAGATGGCCTATAGCCTAATGGTTTGGGGGAAAAGGAGAGATGGCTATTAAATGGTGTGGAGTTACTTTTGGGGGGGTGATTAAAATGTTCTAAAATTGATTGTGGTAAATATATGTAAATTTTGTAAATACACGAAAAAACATGAATTTGTACAAATTAAATGAGTGAGCTGATTGGTATATAAATTATAGTTCAGTTAAACTGTAAACACACACACACAATGCTAAAGATTCTTTAGCCTCAAAGTGTTATTTAAGTCCCAAATGTTCAATTTACCAGATTATGATCTTGCTTCCCTGGTGGCTCAGATGGTAAAGCGTTTGCCTGCAATGCAGGAGACACAAGTTCAATCCCTGGGTTGGGAAGATCCCCTGGAGAAGGAAATGGTAACACACTCCAGTACTCTTGCCTGGAAAATTCCATGGACTGACGAGCCTGATGGGCTACATACAGTCCATGGTGTCCCAAAGAGTTGGACACCACTGAGAGACTTTACTTTCAGTTTCAAAGTTATTTAATCTCCTGTGTCACATGTTCATAGTCTTGTAAAATGGGTATAAAAAATAGTGATGACTTACTATATAGGATTATAGTGAACATTTAAATAAATTGATAAGTATATATGAAGAATTGACAAGAATGCCTAGCATATTCTTGCCAGGTATATTTGCTTCTGCTGCTGGTGTCATTATTTTAATAGCACTACAAGCAGTGCAATAAAAGTATTTATCATCATTATAATTATTGGTGTTATAAATCCAACTTTTAACCCATGAAAATAGTATCTGATCTCCTCTCAGTAATTTAGCTATTCCCTTCATTAGTTAAATTGTAGCCATATGTTTATCTAAAGCCTGTCAATATATTTTAATCAGCTATGTAAAAAAGTCTTGTGACTTAAGTTCATATTTCTTTATGAAAAGATTAACATCTCATTTGATATGAAATAGGGAGCTGAATTTTTTCCTGCTAAGGCAATGAAAATATTATGTGCATACCCTACTCAATTAAACCCAACCTGATGAGTTGGATAATGGCTCTCACTGCACACCGGCTCACTATATATTTCCAAGTAGGATGGCAGAGTTATAATGTCAGTTATATGGCAAGAATATGGGATAATAACACACCACTAAGAGACTGACTATAACCACTTAATTTTTTTCACATAAAATACTCAGGATATAGTCCCTCCAAAGGGAAAAAGAAAAATCTTTAACTATTATAGCTTCTACCTCCTTTTTTTTTTTTTTTTTCACATCTCTGTTAAGTCTTGACTTAGGCTAAATGCATCATTAATCTTTAATATATCCACCTAAGAACACAATTAAAGTCACATAGAATAATGAGTAGCATTACAAGGAATACAAAGTAACACAGTCAAGAATGGATTCAGTAATTCCATATGTTGCATAATTACACACACCCACTCATTTGCACTGTGCCTGTTCTAGAAAATAATTTTAACTCCTTGTTGAATAAGGACCAGCATATTTATATTACTCAGTTAATTTGGAAACAAAAAAAAATTTCAGAAGATTAGCTTGTAAAGTGAAATCTTTTCAGGCATGAACTGTACCATCAAGCTTTATATTCATGTTTTATTTCTTCAGGTTTTATTGTGATTTCAGAGAAATTTAGCTTTAGTTATAGATATGCTTTTTACTTGTTGGGTAACAGTGAGTGAAATCTTAATCTCTAGATATCTCAGTTTCCGAAACTGTTGTATGTAGGAAGTTGATTATTTCACTGATTTTCAATCTTCATTCAGAGTTATCTGGAGCAAACCCTGAGATTGACACACACAGAGAGATATGATTCAGATGGTTATTTCAATGTGCAGTGAGAATTGGGAAGTTATTGGACAAATAATCTTAGTTGTCTCCCGATTCTATAAGCTTAAATTTTTCTATGTGGCTGTATACCCTGACTCAGTTCTTAACAGTAACACAGCATTACCTCACAGAAGAGTAGGTTTAAGTGATTAGTAATTATAGTTGAAAAAAATCTTACTAATTTGATTTCACATACACGGAAAATCAAAGAAAATCTATTTTATCATCTTATATTAACACACAATAAAGGCTTCAATACAGAGGGAAAATAAAACAAGTCAATCCAAAACAAAGAAAACACAGAAATCTACCATCCATACATTATATTTTCTCACTGTGCATGATATACTTATAAAAATTAGTGATATCCTTTGCTAAAAAAAAAAAAAAAAAAAAAAACCTTAAACTAAATATTTAAAGATGTTATGTACTATATTTTGTTATCATAATCCAATATGATTAAGTTGATAATTAAGTTGATAATAGAACTTTCATCTACTTAGAAATTCTGAAACATACCAGTGAAAAATCCTCAAGAAATATTCTTGTTTTTGAGGAGTTTATATATGGGGTTGGGCCAAATTATTCAATAATTCAAAACTCAATGTGGAAAATGTGATAAGTTCTATGGAAGACTATATTAAATTAAGGAGAAATGGAAGTGATACTGTATTAGTTTTCTGTTGACAAATAACAAAATACCATAAACTTAGTGGCTGAAAACAGCACAAACATTTTGATTGTGAACATGGCTTAGCTGGGTCATCTGATCTGAGTCATAGAAGACTACATCCAAGGTGTCAGTTGGGCTGCAGTGTCATTTGAAACTTGGTTTCTTTTCCAAGCTCATTAATTATTGGCCTAGTTCAGTTCTCTGCAATTTTTAAGATTGAGGACTTTAGGTCCAAATATCTTTTTCTACAACATGGAAGTGTTCTTTAGTCTCACTAGATTATCTATGATTTCAAATCTTTCTCTTCAAAGAAAGATTGAAAATGAAAAGGTTAGTTGCTAATTTTGTCTGACTCTTTGGGACCCCATGGACTGTAGCCTGCCAAGCTTCTCTGTCTGTGGGATTTTCCAGGCAAGAATACTGGAATGGGTTTCCATTTCCTTCTCCAGGTGAACTTCCTGCCCCAGGGATCAAACCCAGGTCTCCTGGATTGCAGGCAGATTTTTTACCACCTGAGCCACCAGGGAAGCCCCAAAGAGAAAGATTCAGTTGAATTCACTTCAGTCACTCAGTCCTGTTCGACTCTTTGCAACCCCATGAATTGCAGCATGCCAGGCCTCACTGTCCATCACCAACTCCCGGAATTCACTCAGACTCATGTCCATCTAGTTAGTGATGCCATCCAGCCATCTCATTCTCTGTCGTCCCCTTCTCCTCCTGCCCCCAATCCCTCCCAGCATCAGACTATTTTCCAATGAGTCAACTCTTCGCATGAGGTGGCCAAAGTACTGGAGTTTCAGCTTTAGCATCATTCCTTCCAAAGAAATCTCAGGGCTGATCTCCTTTAGAATGGATTGGTTGGATCTCCTTGCAGTCCAAGGGACTCTCAAGAGTCTTCTCCAACACCACAGTTCAAAAGCATCAATTCTTGAGCGCTCAGTCTTCTTCACAGTCCAACTCTCACATCCATACATGACTACAGGAAAAACCATAGCCTTGACTAGACAGATCTTAGTCAGAAAAGTAATGTCTCTGCTTTTGAATATGCTATCTAGGTTGGTCATAACTTTTCTTCCAAGGAGTAAGTGTCTTTTAATTTCATGGCTGCAATCACCATGTGCAGTGATTTTGGAGCCCAAAAATTTAAAGTCTGACACTGTTTCCACTGTTTCCCCATGTATTTCACGAAGTGATGGGACCGGATGCCATGATCTTCGTTTTCTGAATGTTGAGCTTTAAGCCAACTTTTTCACTCTCCTTTTTCATGTTCATCAAGAGGCTTTTTAGTTGCTCTTCACTTTCTGCCATAAGGGTGGTGTCGTATGCATATCTGAGGTTATTGATATTTCTCCCAGGAATCTTGATTCCAGCTTGTGTTTCTTCCAGTCCAGCGTTTCTCATGATGTACTCTGCATATAAGTTAAATGAGCAGGGTGACAATATACAACCTTGATGTACTCCTTTTCCTATTTGAAACCAGTAGACTCAGTTTAAAGAGCTCACAAGATTAGATTGGTTCTATACACTATAATCCCATCATTGATTCATTTAATGCTAACTGGATGTAAAATTTAATTACATCTACAAAATTCCTTTACCACTGCTATTTAATCTCACTTAACCCCATGGGCAGAGAAGACAATGTCACCCCACTCCAGTACTCTTGCCTGGAAAATCCCATGGATGGAAGAGCTTAGTAGGCTGCAGTCCATGGGGTCGCTAAGAGTCGGACACGACTGACTGACTTCACTTTCAGTTTTCACTTTCATGCACTGGAGAAGGAAATGGCAACCTACTCCAGTGTTCTTACCTGGAGAATCCCAGGGACGGGGGAGCCTGGTGGGCTGCCGTCTATGGGGTCACACAGAGTCGGACATGGCTGAAGTGACTTAGCAGCAGCAGCAGCAGCAGCAGCAACTCCATGGGCAGTGAAGCCTGGTTTGTTACAGTCCATAGGGTCGCGAAGAGTTGGACAGGACTGAGCTATTAATGCTTCTCTTCAATCACAGGAGAAAAATCATATTAAAAAGTCTGGTCTACACTCAAGGTGAAGAGATAATAGAGGCAATGTACATAAGGGAGAAAGAACTCTGGGGAACCATCTTAGAATCCTGCATGTTACCTGTAGAGAATACTTTTCAAAACTGAATAGCAAAATCAGGATTAAATGTGTAAAAAACGTCAGAACAATTGAAGAAGCTAATCAAACACACATCTTGATGAATGCTTCTCAAGCTTGACAGAATAGTCAAGTATGCATGGAGCAGTGTGTTTGAGGAACATTAGAGAGGTCTGATTTTCTGGAGCAGAGTGTGTAAAGAGGGAACACTTTAGAGGATGAGTTCAGAAATGAAGCAAAATCTTGGAGGCTATTGCAAGGACTTTGGACTCATTTACTCTGAGTAAGTGGGAAAACATTT
This sequence comes from Oryx dammah, assembly GCF_014754425.2. Classification (NCBI taxonomy): domain Eukaryota; kingdom Metazoa; phylum Chordata; class Mammalia; order Artiodactyla; family Bovidae; genus Oryx; species Oryx dammah. The sequence continues at coordinate 143,640,608 of NW_024070186.1, forward strand.
TTACTCAGAATTGCAAGGAATGAGTCAGGAAAATAAAAAAAGAATATGGTATATGATTGCCTGAGAATATCAAAAGCCTTCTTGTCATTCATGGAGGTCATCAAATTTATATAGAGAACCCTTGGTATGAATGTCCTCTTTCTTCCAGTACCAGACAATAGTAACAATACAGGGTCAGATAAAGTGGAAAGATAGATGTAATCAGGCTGGAGGTTATGCCAAGGGGAATAAGGAAATGAGATAATGGAACAGTAGACAGAGATAGAACAGAAATTAAATGCATTAGAGTGATTAAAATGATTAGCCATGGATTTAAGCTGGGTGAACAAACAATGAAAATGAGATAGAAAAAAAAAGTAGTAATAATAGAGTGATCTGATGTATAAAACTGGAATAAAACAAAAAAGAAACATGACATGTAAAAATTTAGCATGTAAAATTTTAATATGATAAAAAAATCAGTCCTCTGAAATTAATAATTATCCCTGATATGAAAATATTAAAATTTAATTAGAATCACACCAGCATTTTTTATTTGAACAAATTACCTGAAACTTTTATAGAAAGATATCTGCAGGATGTTTAAAAAGAAGACTACTAATGGGAAAAATTTCACATACAGAAGGGCTATAAAGATACTAAAATCAATTCAGTGTTATATTTCAATAGAAATAAATAATTTGATCAGTGAGACAGAAGAAATCATCTAGAAATAGATGGCACTTATGTGATAATATTATTTATGTACAAAGCCATTTTATACACTGACAAGCAGTCCCAGTAAGCAAAAATTTAAAAAAAAAAAAAAAAATGTGGCACCAGAATGAGCCTCTGCCTGCTGGTGTCTGCCACTGCAGGCACTTCATGCACATACCAGTTGTGGCTGTCATACTTCTCCCAGGATGCTTCTGAACAAGCATCCTCTGGACACCAAGACCCAGATCCACCCAACTGCCTGAAGGCTCCACTCCATTTCTCCTTTGATAACCATAAGCTTGTTTTCTATGTCTGTGAGTCTATTCCTGTTTTGTAAACAAATGCATTACCATATCAATGGCATCATATGATATTTCTCTTTCTCCCTCTGACCTACTTCACTTAATGTCATCATCAATGGGTATACATCCTTGATTACTCACCTAGAGCCAGACATCCTGGAATGTGAAATCAAGTGGGCCTTAAGAAGCGTAACTTCAAATAAAGCTAGTGGAGGTGATGGATATCCAGCTGAGCTATTTACATCCTAAAAGGTGATACTATTAAAGTCCTACACTCAGTATGACAGCATATTTGGAAAGCTCAGCAGTGACTATAAGACTGGAAAAGATCAGTTTTCATTCCAGTCCCTAAAAAAGCAATGCCAAAGAATGTTGCACTCAGTTTACATGCTAGCAAGGTCACACTTGAAATCCTGCAAGTCAGGCTTCAACAGTATGTGAACCAAGAACTTCTAGATGAAAAAAGCTGGGTTTAGAATAGGCAGAGAAAGCAGAGATGAAATTGCCAACATCCACTGGATCATAGAAAAAGCAATGGAATTTCGGAAAAACGTCTGCTTCATTGACTACACTAAAGCCTTTGACCATGTGAATCACAAAAAAAAACTGGAAAATTCTTAAAGAGATGGGAATACCAGGCCACTTAACCTGCCTCCTGAAAAATCTATATGCAGGTCAAGAAGCAATGATTAGAACTGGTCTTGCAACAACAAACAGGTTCAAAATTGGGAAACAAGTATGACAAGGCTGTATATTGTCACTCTGTTTATTTAGTTTCTATGCAGAGTTCAGCTCCGTTCAGTCGTTCAGTCGTGTCTGACTCTTTGTGACCCCATGAATTGCAGCACGCCAGGCCTCCCTGGCCATCACCAACTCCCGGAATTCATTCAGACTCACGTCCATCAAATCAGTGATGCCATCCAGCCATTTCATTTTCTGTCGTCCCCTTCTCCTCCTGCCCCCAATCCCTTCCAGCATCAGACTATTTTCCAATGAGTCAACTCTTCACATGAGGTGGCCAAAGTATTGGAGTTTCAGCTTTAGCATCATTCCTTCCAAAGAAATCCCAGGGCTGATCTCCTTCAGAATGGACTGGTTGGATCTCCTTGCAGTCCAAGGGACTCTCAAGAGTCTTCTCCAACACCACAGTTCAAAAGCATCAATTCTTCGGCAATCAGCCTTCTTCATAGTCCAACTCTCACATCCATACACAACCACAGGAAAAACCATAGCCTTGACTAGATAGACCTTAGTCGGCAAAGTAATGTCTCTGCTTTTGAATATACTATCTAGGTTGGTTATGACTTTTCTTCCAAGGAGTAAGCGTCTTGTAATTTCATGGCTGCAATCACCATCTGCAGTGATTTTGGAGCCCCCCAAAATAGTCTGACACTCTTTCCACTGTTTCCCCATCTATTGTCCATGAAGTGATGGGACCGGATGCCATGATCTTCGTTTTCTGAATGTTGAGCTTTAGGCCAACTTTTTCACTCTCCACTTTCACTTTCATCAAGAGGCTTTTTAGCTCCTCTTCACTGCCTTCCGTAAGGGTGGTGTCATCTGCATATCTGAGATTATTGATATTTCTCCTGGCAATCTTGATTCCAGCTTGTGTTTCTTCCAGCCCAGCGTTTCTCATGATGTACTCTGCATATAAGTTAAATAAGCAGGGTGACAATATACAGCCTTGACGGACTCCTTTTCCTATTTGGAACCAGTCTGTTGTTCCATGTCCAGTTCTAACTGTTGCTTCCTGACCTGCATACAGATTTCTCAAGAGGCAGGTCAGGTGGTCTGGTATTCCCATCTCTTTCACAATTTTCCATAATTTATTGTGACCCACACAGTCAAAGGCTTTGGCATAGTCATTAAAGCAGAAATAGATGTTTTTTCTGGAACTCTCTTGCTTTTTCCATGATCCAGCAGATGTTGGCAATTTGATCTCTGGTTCCTTTGCCTTTTCTAAAACCAGCTTGAACATCAGTGCATCATGCGAAATGCCTGGCTGGATGAAGCTCAAGCTGGAGTCAAGATTTCCGGGATAAATAGCAATGACATCAGATATGTAGATGATACCATCCTTATGGCAGAAAGCAAATAAAAACTAAACAGCCTCTTGATGAAGGTGAAAGAGAAGAGTGAAAAACTTGGCTTAAAACTCAACTTTCAAAAAATTAAGATCATGGCATCTGGTCCCATCACTTCATGGTAAATAAATGGGGGAAAAGATAAACAGTGATAGTCTTTATTTTTGGGGGCTGCAAAATCACTGTGGAAGGTGACTGCAGCCATGAAAATAAAGATGCTTTCTCCTTGGAAGAATAGTTATGACAAACCTAGACAATATATTAAAAATCAGAGACATAATTTTGCCAACAAAGATCTGTATAGTCAAAGTTATGGTTTTTTTCAGTAGTCGTGTGTGAATGTAAGAGTTGGACCATAGTGAAGGTTAAATGCCAAAGAATTGACGCTTTTGAATTGTGGCACTGGACAAGATTCCTGAGAGTCCCTTGGACAGCAAAATGATCAAACTAATTAATCTTAAAGGAAATTACCCTGAATATTCTTTAGAAGGAATGGTGTTGAAGCTCCAATACTTTGGCTACCTGATGTGAAAAGCTGATTCAATGGAAAAGACCCTAATGAAGGGAAAGATTGAAGGCAGGAAGGAAAGGGAGCGACAGAGGATAAGATAGTTGTTTAGCATCACCGACTCAATGGACATGTTTGAGCAAACTCTGGGAAATAGTGAAGGACAGGGAAGCCTGGCATGCTGCAGTCCATGGGGTCACAAAGAACCAGACACGACTGAACAACAACAATCCTTATACATAAACCATCTCTTTATCTCTTTTTTATGCATTCATCTGTCTTTGGACTTTTAGGTTGCTTCATGTATTGCTTATGGTAAATACAGCTACTATGAACATTGGGGTGCATGTATCTTTTTGAATTAGAGTTTTCATCTTTTCTATATAAAATGCTAAAATGTATCTGCATAATTATATGATAATTCTATTTTTATTTTTATTTATTTTTTTTAATTAATTTATTTATTTTTAATTTTTACTTTACAATTCTGTATTGGTTTTGGCATAGATTGACATGAATCCACCACAGGTGTACATGCGTTCCAAAACATGAGCCCCCCTCCCGCCCCCCTCCCCACAACATCTCTCTGAGTCATCCCCGCGCGTCAGCCCCAAGCGTGTCATATCCTGCATCAGACATAGACTGGCATTTCGATTCTTACATGATATTATACATGTTTCAATGCCATTCTCCCAAATCATCACACCCTCTCCCTCTCCCTCTGAGTCCAAAAGTATTTTTATTTTTTAAGAGACCTCTATATTATTCTCCATAGTGGCTGCACTAATTTACATTCCATCAACAGTGTAGGAAGATTCCCTTTTCTCTACATCCTCTCAAAAGAATTTATTATGTATAAATATTTTAGTGATGTGGCCATATGATTGGTGATATCAGGTGATAGCTCTTTATAGTTTTGTTTTGCATTTCTCTAATAATTAGTAATGTTGAATTTCATGTCATATACCAACTGGCCATCTGTATGTCTTTGGAGAAACGTCTGTTTAGGTCTTCTGCCCATTTACTGACTGGATTGTTTTTGTTAAAACATAAATTTTAACTCATATTACTTGGATGGGGGAGGGATATTGAGGAAACAATGTAGAAAGTGTAATGTGACACATAATGAAAGGAAGAAAAAAGTTTGTATGTAAAAGTAACATGTTGCATAACTCAATGTAAATAAAGTGATTTTAAGGAATAACTAAAAAAGATGATGAAATGAATTCTTCTTTAGTATTTTTATGACAATTTTCACATGGGAAATATGTGAAAATATATTATTTTCCCAGACAGATGCAAACTGCAAAACAAAAAGTTTGCCTTTTTTTTTTTTTTTAACTAATGATACATTTCACAGAAATTATGAGCTTTATGACTTCATTAATCTGGGACTTTCCTTCTTTTCCTCATAACTGTGAAATTTTTTCAGTTTTCTATTCATTATAATGTAGCAATTGTAAGCATGATATTATTTTATTGAAATATAGTTCATAAGTCATGATTTTTAATATTTAATAGATTTCATGTCATTTGGCTTTACAAAGTAACTAGGCAATATAAAAAAGTATGGAGCAAAGAAATATTTATTTTCAATGGATGTGAAAAAGCATTATGTCACATAAATTTGCTTAAGAAAAAAATAGATATAATTTCATCAAAAACATCATAGGAGAAACCTGAGAGATGTCGAATTTAAACTTCCTCCTCTCAGTTCAATTCAATTCAGTTGCTCAGTCACGTCTGATGCTTTGCAGCCCCATGAACTGCAGCAGGCCTCCCTGTCCGTTACCATCTCCCGAGTTGGTGAGTTCATGCAAATTCATGTCCATTGAGTCAGTGATGCCATCCAACCATCTCATCTTTTGTCATCCCCTTCTCCTCTGGCCTTCAATCTTTCTCAGCATCAGGGTCTTTTCAAATGAGTCAGTTCTTCATATCAGGTTGCCAAAGTTTTGGAGTTTCAGCTTCAACATCAGTCCTTCCAATGAATATTCAGGACTGATTTCCTTTAGGAAGGACTGCTTAGATATCCTTGCAGTCCAAGGGACTCTCAAGAGTCTTCTCCAACACCATAGTTCAAAAGCATCAGTTCTTCGGCACTCAGCATTCTTTATAGTCCAATTCTCACATACATACATGACTACTAGAGAAACATAGCCTTGACTAGACAGAACTTTGTTGACAAAGTAAAGTCTCCACTTTTTAATATGCTGCCTAGGTTGGTCATAGCTTTTCTCCCAAAGCCTTTGACTGTGTAGATCACAAGTCCACATAGTCATAGCAAGTGTCTTTTGGCATAGCAAGTGTCTTTTAATTTTATTACTGCAGTCACACCCTGCAGTGATTTTGGAACCCCCCCAAAAATACTCTTCCACTATTTCCACTGTTTCTCCATCTATTTTCCATGAAGTGATGAGACCAGATACCATGATCTTAGTTTTCTGAATGTTGAGCTGTAAGCCAACATTTTCAGTCTCCTCTTTCACTTTCATCAAGAGACTCTTTATTTCTTCTTCACTTTCAGCTATAAGAGTGGTGTCATCTGCATATCTGAGGTTATTGATATTTCTCCCACTAATCTTGATTCCAGCTTGTGCTTCATCCAGCCCAACATTTCTCATGATGTAACTTGCATATATGTTAAATAAGCAGGGTGACAATATACAGCCTTGACATAATTTTTTTTCCCCAATGTGGAACCAGTCTGTTGTTTCATGTCCAGTTCTAACTGTTGCTTCCTGACCTGCATACAGATTTCCCAGGAGGCAGGTCAGGTTGTCTGGTATTCCCATCTCTTTCAGTATTTTCCATAGTTTATTGTGATCCACACAGTGAAAGGCTTTGGCATAGTCAATAAAGCAGAAATAGATGTTTTTCTGGAACTCTCTTGCTTTTTTGATGATCCAGTGGATGTTAGCAATTTGATCTCTGGTTCTTCTGCCTTTTCTCTGAGAGGTGTCATACTTTTACAAACTTATTCTAAAAGCAATATCTCCCTCTTTTATTGAAGATACTGCATTTTCCTATGGGTTACAAAACTTGAGGATGGTTTCTTTTCATAACTATTCCAAATGCTTACTTTCTCAGGTTTATTATATATATATATATATATATATATATATATATATATATATATATACACATACATATATACTTTTCTTTTTTTTTAAGACTAATCATCTTTCATGTAAGTATAAGTCTGACTTCTGGTACTCAGTATGAAGTGGTAGCTTGGTCCAGAGGAAGCCTTTTGAGGAAAAAGATAAAACTGGGTACCATAAAAATATCAGCTTTTGAAAATATCAAAGAGCTATGATCAAAGTGGCAATAATGATCATGGTGATTGGGGATGGAGCATGATGCTAAAGAGGAGTAAAATGACTTATTGATTTATACATGCCTGATATTCTCTGCCTGGTCTTCCCTGTTGGATCAGTGGTAAAGCATCTGCTTGCTAATGCAGGGGATGCAAGTTTGATCCCTGGAAGAGTCCCTGGAGAAAGACATGGCAATCCACTAAGGATTCTTGCCTGGAGAATCCCAAGGACAGAGGAAGCCTAGTGGGCTACAGTCCAGGGAGCTGCAGAGTCAGACACAACTGAGGGACTAAGCATTGCACAACACAGTGATTCGTAACTTGAAAGCCATTAGGGGATACTGTGCTGCCTGCATACATCCTTTTGAAGAATATTTTGTTATTTATATAGTTATTTGATCAATTTTTATTTCTTTTTTTTTGAGTATCATAAGTTCTGGAAAAGTATTTATTTTGATATATTTGGAGAAGAAATATTCTTTTAAAGTACTTATGCTTAATAATTTGATAGTGGGCTAGTTTTTCGCTGCTACATGTTTAAGTTGGTGTTCAGCGTATTCACTCTTTAGAAGTTTTAAAATTATAATTTGACTTCCTATAGTCATTTATAACTTAAAGGAAAAAAGGGAATTTACATAAATTATTTTAATACATCTGTGCTTGAGACATACTATAGAAATGAAAGCTTTGGACAAATGTATATCCATTTCTTGAAATGAATGCTTATTAACTAGTTAAGATGTTGAGCTTTGTTATTTTTGTACTCTAATAACAATATTTTAGCTTTATAAAATAATGTTTTGTCAACTATAATTCAAACATCAGGTTTCAGTTGTCTGAAGAAATCTAAGTAGAAAGAAAAAGAGGAAAATAAACTCAAATTTTAACAACACGTAAGAACATTCTATTCTGTTTCAATTATATATATTATCTAATGTGACCATGGAAAAAACTACATATTGGAAATAGTAAACTATTTTTATTCAATAGGTTTCAAAACACAGCAGGTTTCTGTGAGAAAGGAAGTTAACAGGTACCATTAATCTTTTGTCATGAAGTTACATGATTCATGTCCCATGATTAGTAATCAGACACTCAATTCTATTTACAAAAAAAAAAAAAAAAAAAAATCAAAATAACTGAATGCTAACTGCTGAGCTAGTAACAAACAACTTTTTTTTTTTTTTTTCTGTTCTATGAAGATTTCCTTTTCATTTAAAGGAAGGAATGTTTATAATCATCACTGGATTCAGCCTGGGAAAGCTATCCAGAGATTCCTGGTATGACTGCTGATAAGTATATATGTGTGTGTGTGTGTGTGTGTGTGTGTGTGTGTGTATGAAGTGAAATGTTAGATGCTCAGTTGTATGTGACTCTTTGTGACTCCATTGACTGTAGCCCATAAGGCTCCTCTGTCCATAGGGGTTCTCCAGGCAAGAATAGTGGAGTGGGTTGCCATTTTCTTCTCCAAAATATCTTCCTGACCCAGGAATCTAACCTGAGTCTTTTCCATTGCAATTAGATTCTTTACCATCTGAGCCATCAGGGAAGCCCATATAAATATGCATATATAAGCTTTCCATCAAAGTTTGGTTTGCATTAAAAATCATTGCTTGTTTGTGAAATTTTTACTATTAAAACTGAAATTATAGCACCATATCTATTTCTTTAAAGATTCTGAATTAGCATATATTCAGAGATAAAATTAATAAATATAAATGTATTCCAAACAAAGAAAAATGGTATGACTCTAAGAGTGTGCTCAATAAAATGTTTATGCACCCATAAACATTTAGAAGAACTGTCTAACTTGAAAATCATAAGTATAATGAAAATTATTTGTTGAGACAAACTCTAATCTAGAAAGAAAACAATATCCATTGTATTTTTTAATATGTGTATAAATATACATAGCATACAACAAGTTTTGTTGGGAAAAGGTGAAACTGTTGGTTAGAGGTTTCAGACTTTCAGTTATAAAATAAATATATTCTCAAGACAATATACAGCAAGGTGACTACAGAAAATAATAATATAGTATGTAATTTGAGACTAAAGAAGCTCTTGAAGATAATGAAACAGAGGAGTGAAAAAGCTGGTTTAAAATTCAACATTCCAAAAACTAAGATTATGGCATCTAGTCCCACCACTTTACAGAAAATAGATGGGGAAACTTCAATGAAAACAGTGACATATTTTATTTTCTTGGGCTCCAAAATCACTGCAGATGATGACTGCAGCCATGAAATTAAAAGATGCTTGCTCCTTGGAAGAAAAGCTTTTACCAACCTTGACAGCATATTAAAAAGCAGAGACATTACTTTGCCGACAAAGGTCCATCTAGTCAAAGCTATGTTTTTTTTTTTTTTTTCCAGTAGTCATGTATGGATGTGAGAGTTAGACTGTGAAGAAGGCTGAGCTCTGAAGAACTGATGATTTTGAACTATGGTGTTGGAGAAGACTCTTGAGAGTCCCTTGGACTGCAAGGAGATAAAACCAGTCAATCCTAAAGAAAATCAGTCCTGAACATACATTGGAAGGACTGATGTTGAAGCTGAAACTCCAATACTTTGGCCATCTGATGTGAAGAACTGACTGATTTGAAAAGTCCCTAATGCTGGGAAAGACTGAAGGCAGAAGGAAAAGGGGACAACAGAGCATGATACGGTTAGATGGCATCCTCGACACAATGGACATGAATCTGAGCAAGCTCTTGGAGTTGATGATGGACAGGGAAGCTTGGAGTGTTGCAGTCCATGAAGTCGCAAAGTGCTGGACATGACTGAACGACTGAACTGAACTGATGTACTTGGAGGACGTCCCAGGTGGCAATAGTGGTATAAAATAAGCCTGGCAATGCAGGAGACTGGGTCAGGAAAATTCCTCAGAGGAGGGCATAGCAAACTCCAGTATTCTTGCCTGGAGAATCCCGTGGACAGAGGCGCCTGGAAGGCTATGATCCATAGTGTTGCAAAGAGTCTAGAGGGACTGAAGTGACTTAGCACCTGTGCAAATACTTTGAATTTCCTAATAGAATGGACCCCAAGTGTTCTCAGTATAACTTTGTGAATTGGCTCCTTGTAGAGGATAGATAACTTAGCAACTTGTACCTATTGTACAAACATTGGTGCTTAATCTATGTGAAATGGAAATCCATCAGAGTGATTTGATTAACAGAATGAGATAACATGACAAGTTATTCTAGGATTACTTTGATGTCTGGGTAACATTAGATCGTAGAGAATGAGAGGGAAAGAAGAAAGACCAAAGGCAGTCACTACACTACTTGCTGTAAGAAATCTGAAGTGAAATTACAGTCTTTATCTGAAAAAGTAAAATTCTAGTAGTTCATACAGTTCAGTTCAGTTCAGTTGCTCAGTAGTGTCTGATTCTTTGCGACCCCATGAATTGCAGCACGCCAGGCCTCCCTGTCCGTCACCAACTCCCGGAGTTCACCAAGACTCAGGTCCATCGAGTCCGTGATGCCATCCAGCCATCTCATCCTCTGTCGTCCCCTTCTCCTGCCCCCAATCCCTCCCAGCATGAGTCTTTTCCAATGAGTCAACTCTTTGCATGAGGTGGCCAAAGTACTGGAGTTTCAGCTTTAGCATCAGTCCTTCCAAAGAACACCCAGGACTGATCTCTTTTAGAATGGACTGCTTGTATCTCCTTGCAGTCCAAGGGACTCTCAAGAGTCTTCTCCAACACCACAGTTCAAACAACATCAATTCTTCGGTGCTCAGCTTTCTTCACAGTCCAACTCTCACATCCATACATGACCACTGGAAAAACCATAGCCTTGACTAGACGGACCTTTGTTGGCAAAGTAATGTCTGCTTTTAAATATGCCATCTAGCTTGGTCATAACCTTTCCTTCCAAGGACTAAGTGTCTTTTAATTAGTAGTTCATTAAAGAAACCCATATTTCTAAAAGCTAACATGTCCCCTATATTTTTAAAACTTTCACTGATTTTCATCCTCGTATGCAATACCAAGAAATTAATTTTGTTTAAATCTCTTTTCTTAGGAGACCTTTGGTAAAAAAAAAAAAAAAAAAAAACTGCCAATGCTGGAGACATAAGAGGGGTAGGTTTGATACCTGTGTTGGAAAGACACCTGGAGGAGGAAATGGCTACCCACTTCAGTATTTTTGCCAGGAAAATCTCATGGACAGAGGAGCCTGGCAGGCTATAGTCCATAGGACTGCAAAGAGTCAAACACGACTGAAGCAACTTAGCTCACACTAATGTATATCTTTAGATTTCAATATAACAGAGACAACAATTCCTATATTCCTATATTGCAATTTTTCATTCATTATCTTTTCATTTGCATAAAGTACCATTAATACAGTTTTTCAAACTTTTCTGTGCTTAGATATATTGATTATATCTACTTAGATTGCTTGCTCTTCATTTCACTTATATTAAATGTATTAAAATGAGTATCTGTTTCTAAACTTTTATATAGTTTTCCTTGAATCATTTTTGAATTCATAAAGTTTCTGTTAAGTTATGAAGATCTTGTGACAACAATTTTCATCAAAGTAAGTCCTAGTCTGCAAAAATTGAGAAGAATTGGTATTAATGAAACAGAACTATTGGTATTAAGAAAGGAAATGAAAAATTATACACATTAAAATGTTTAAAACTTAAGTAAAACTCATTTGAAACAGTGCCTTGTATAATTACGTTGCAGAGATTTTGAGTAGAAGTTAGTTCTGTCACTCATTTATGTCTGACTCTTGGAGACCCCATGGACCACAGCATGCCAGGCTTTCCTGTCCATCACCAACATCTGAAGCTTGCTCAAACTCATGTCCATCTAGGTGGTGATGCCATCCAAACATCTCATCCTCTGCCATCCCCTTCTCCTCCTGCCTCAATCTTTCCTAACATCAGGGTCTATTCCAATGAGTCAATTCTTCCCATTAGGTGGTCAAGGTTTTGGAGTTTCAGCAACAATCCTTTCAGTGGATATTCAGAACTTATTTCCTTTAGGATTGACTGGTTGAACCTCCTTGCACTCCAAGGGACCCTCAAGAGTCTTCTCCAACACCACAGTTCAAAAGCATTAATTCTTCTGTGCTCAGCTTTCTTTATGGTCCAAATCTTACATCCATACATGACTACAGGAAAAACCATAGCCTTGACTATATCGACCTTTGTTGGCAAAGTAATGTCTCTGCTTTTTAATACGCTGTCTATGTTGTGTCATAGATTTTCTTCCAAGAAGCAAGTGTCTTTTAATTTCATGGCTGCAGTCACCATCTGCCATAATTTTGGAGACCAAAAAAATAAAGTCTGTCACTATTTTCAGTATTTCCCCATCAATTTGCCATGAAGTGATGGGATAGGATGCCATGATTTTAATTTTTTGAATGTTGAGTTTTAAGCCAACTTTTTCACTGTCCACTTTCAGTTTCATCAAGTGGCTCTTTAATTCCTATTTGCTTTCTGCCATAAGGGTGATGTCATCTGCATATTTGAGGTTATTGACAGTTTTCCCAGAAGTCTTGATTCCACCTTGTGCTTCATCCAGACTGGAATTTCCCGTCATGGACTTCCCTGGTGGCTCAGATGGTAATGCGTCTGTCTACAATGCGAGAGACCCGGGTTCAATCCCTGGGTTGGAAAGATCCCCTGGAGAAGGAAATGGCAATCTACTCCAGTACTATTGCCTGGAAAATCCCATGGACAGAGGAGCCTTGTAGGCTACAGTCCACAGGGTCACAAAGAGTCAGACACGACTGAGTGACTTCACTTCACTATTATCCATATAAGTTAAATACATAGGGTGACAATATACAGGCTTGATATACTCCTTTTCCAATTTGGAACCAGGCTGTTGTTTCATGTCCATTTCTAACTGTTTCTTCTTGATGTACATATAGATTTCTCAGGAAGCAGGTAAGGTGGTCTGGTATTCCCATCACTTGAAGAATTTTCCACAGTTTATTGTGGTCTACACAGTCAAAGGCTTTGGTGTAGTGAATAAAGCAGAAATAGATTTTTTTTTTTGGGGGGGGAACTCTCTTACATTTTATGTGATCCAATGGATGCTGGCAATTTGATCTCTGTTCCTCTGCTTTTTGTAAATCCAGCTTGAACATCTGGAAGTTCTCAGTTCACATATTGTTGAAGCCTCGCTTGGAGAATTTTGAACATTACTTTGCTAGCATGAGAGATGAGTGCAGCTATGTGGTAGTTTGAATATTCTTTGGCATTGCCTTTCTTTGGGATTGGAATGAAAACTGACCTTTCCATTGCTGAGTTTTCCAAATTTGCTGGCATATTGAGTATAGCTCTTTAACACCATTATCTTTTAGGATTTGAAAAAGCTCAGCTGGAATTTCATCACGTCCACTAGCTTTGTTCATAGTGATGTTTCCTAAGGCCCACTTGACTTTGCACTCCATGATGTCCAGCTTCTAGGTGAATTATCACACCATCGTGGTTATCTGGGTCATGAAGATATTTTTTTGTTTAGTTCTGTGTATTCTTGTCACCTCTTCTTATACCTTCTGCTTCTGTTAGGTCCATACCATTTCCGTCCTTTATTGAGCCCATCGTTGCATAAAATGTTCCCTTGGAAGCAGCAGTTAGAACTGGATATGGAACAACAGACTGGTTCCAAATAGGAAAAAGAGTACATCAAGGCTGTATATTATCACCCTGATCATTTAACTTATATGCAGAGTACATCATGAGAAATGGTGGACTGGAAGAAGCACAAGCTGGAATCAAGATTGCTGGGAAAAATATCAATAACCTCAGATATGCAGATGACACCACTCTTATGGCAGAAAGTGAAGAAGAACTAAAAAGCCTCTTGAAAGTAAAAGTGGAGAGTGAAAAAATTAGCTTAAAGCTCAACATTCAGAAAACAAAGATCATGGCATCTGGTCCCATCACTTCATGGAAAATAGATGGGGAAACAGTGAAAACAGAGTCAGACTTTATTTTTTTGGCCTCCAAAATCACTGCAGATGGTGATTGCAGCCATGAAATTAAAAGACACTTACTCCTTGGAAGGAAAGTTATGGCCAACCTAGATATCATATCAGAAAGCAGAGATGTTACTTTGTCAAAAAAGGTCTGTCTAATCAAGGTTATGGTTTTTCCAGTCGTCATGTATGGATGTGAGAGTTGGATTATAAAGCAAGCTGAGAAGAGAAAAATTGATGCTTTTGAATTGTGGTGTTGGAGAAGACTCTTGAGAGTCCCTTGGACTACAAGGAGATCCAACCAGTCCATCTTAAAGGAGATCAGTTCTGGGTGTTCTTTGGAAGGATTGATGTTGTAGCTGAGACTCCAATACTTTGGCCACCTGATGCGAAGAGCTGGCTCATTTGAAAAGACCCTGATTCTGGGAAAGATTGAAGGCGAGAGGAAAAGGGGACGCCAGAGGATGAAATGGTTGGATGGCATCACCAACTCAATAAATATGAGTTTGGGTGGACTCTGGGAGTTGGTGATGGACAAGGAGGCCTGGCGTGCTGCAGTTCATGTGATCACAAAGAGTCAGACACGACTGACTGAATTGAACTGAACTGAATGCTTAAAAGTGTCATGATGTGTGTCTGTATTTTGTCTGTGATCGTGTGAACATTCTGTCCTTATCTCCCTGTGCTTTTATGAATATCTTATCTATCTAACTGACTTTAAAGGTTTTATATCTACTTCTAACTTTCTTTTAGAATTTATTTTTATTACCTCTTATTTCAATTTCAAGCTACAACTTGGGCTTTTATTGTAATATCAGTGGATTTCCTGGTGGCTCAGTGGTAATGAACCTGTTTGCCAATGCAGGAGATGCAGGTTCAACACCTGGGTCAGGAAGATCCCCTAGAGAGGGAAACAGTATTCTTGCCTATGAAACCTCATGGACAGAGGAGCCTAGTGGGCAACAGTTCATTGGATCTCAAATAGTCAGATATGACTTAACAACTAAACCATCACCCCCGTATTAATATCAAGATTAGACATTACATATGTATGAAGAAAATCAACAGTAAAGTCACATTCAACATTTTGTTACCTCTTCAAAGAAATAAAAATTTAAATTGTATGCTTTGTCAAAACTTATATTTTAAATCGTTGTTGTAAACCCCAAAATGTTTGAATAATTGTGAAAAAAAAAACACATAATTGATACATTTAACAGGAAATTTTGTATGCTTGCCTTAATTATTTTTGGTCTGTATCAGTCAGGCAATTCAGTCACTCAGTCCTGTCCAACTCCTTGACACCCCATGGACTGCAGCATCCCAGGCTTCCCTATCCATCACTAAACCCAGAGCTTACTTAAACTCATATAAATCGAGTCAGTGATGCCATCCAACCATCTCATCCTCTGTTGTCCCTTTCTCCTCCTGCTTTCAGTCTTTTCCAGCATCAGGTTCCTTTCCAATGAGTCAGTTCTTCACATCAGGTAGCCAAAGGATTGGAATTTCAGCTTCAGCATCAGTCCTTCCAATGAATATTCAGGACTGATGTTCTTTAGGATTGACTGCTTGGATCTCCTTGCAGTCCAAGGGACCCTCAAGAGTCTTCTCCAACACTAAAGTTCAAAAGCATCAATTCTTCGGTGCTCAGCTTTCTTTATAGTCCAACTCTCATTTCCATACATGAATCCTGGAAAAACCATAGCTTTGACTAGACAGAATTTTGTCGGCAAAGTAATGTCTTTGCTTTTTAATATGCTGTCTAGGTTGGTCAAAGCTTTTCTTCCAAGGAACAAGTTTCTTTTAATTTCATGGCTGCAGTCACCATCTTCAGTGATTTTGGAGCGCCCAAAACTAAAGTCTGTTACTGTTTCCATTGTTTCCCCATCTATGTGCCACTAAGTGATGGGACCTGATACCACAATCTTAGTTTTCTAAATTTTGAGTTTTAAGCCAACTTGTTCACTCTCCTCTTTCACTTTCATCAATAGGCTCTTTAGTTCTTCTTTGCTTTCTACATAAAACTGTAATTTCTTAAACAATTATTTTTGCAAAATCTGCAAATATAAGATCAATCAAATTTATCAAATCCAGGGAATGTTGGGTTCAGACTTAAGTTCCTAAACAAATTAGTTTCTTCACTCTGAGAACTCTAATTATTCATGTAAAAAAACATGAGAGAAAAAGATATGGGAAGAAGTTGATCTTGAATAGTTCACTATGGGCCATGGACTCCTCCATTTTCTCTGAAACTTCGTGCATCACCACAAGACTTCTTAGCATTAGTTATTAACAATTTGTGATAAAATAATGATGCCAGTCTTAAAAATAGAAGTCATACCCAGTCATGTAAAATCACTATTTCTGATAAAATAAGTTTTGCTGGTCCACAGTCATTAGAGTGTGTGTATATATATATATATATATATATATATATATATATATATATATATATTTAACTATAGACCTAGCATGTTTTATTGTACTTTGTTTTATAGATTTTTTTTTCAGATTCATAGTTTGTGACAACCCTGTGTCAAACAAGACTACCAGAACCATTTTTCCAACAGCATTTTTTCACTTTGTATCTCTGTGTCATGTTTTTGTAATTCTGACAATACTTCAAATTTTCTCATTATTATTATTATATTTAATACAGAAACCTGTAATCAGACCTTCATATTACTATTAGGGAGGCACAATTTGTGCCCATGTAAAAGGACATAATCTTAATCAACAAATATTTTATGTGTTCTGACTGCTCCACTGATAGTCCATTCGCTGTCTCTCTCCACCACCTCAAGCCTCCTTATTCCCTGAGACACAGCAATATTGAAATTAGGCCTCATGGATGAGTCACAAGCTAGAATAAAGACTGCTGGGAGAATACCAATAACCTCAGATATGCAGTACCATCCTAATGGCAGAAAGTGAAGAGTAACTAAAGAGCCTCTTGATGAGGGCAAAAGAGAGTGAAAGAACTGGCTTAGAAGTCAACATTACAAATAAATAAATAAACCTAAGATCATGGCATACAGTCCCACCATCTCATGACAAATAGAAGGGCAAAAAGTGAAAATAGTGAAAGATTTTCTTTTCCAGAGCTCCAAAATCACTGTTGATGGAGATTGTAGCCGTGAAATTAAAAGAAACCTGATCCTTGGAAGGAACACTATAACAATGCTAGACAGCATATTGAAAAGTAGAGACATCACTTTGTGAACCAAAGTGCATATAGTCAAAGCTATGGTTTTTCCAGTATTCATGTACAGATATGAGAGTTGGACCATAAAGAAAGCTGAGTGCTGAAGAATTGATATTTTCAAATTGTGGTGTTGGAGAAGACCCTTGACAGCCCCTTGGATAGCAAGAAGATCAAGCCAGTCAATCCTAAAGGAAACCATCGCTGAATATTCATTGGAAAGACTGATGCTGAAGCTGAAGCTCCAATACTTTGGCCACCTGATGTGAAGAGCTGAGTGGTTGGAAAAGACCCTGATGCTGGGAAAGATTGCAGGAAAAATGAGGAGGGAATGACAAAGGATGAGATGATTAGATAACATCATGGATTCAATGGCCATGACTTTGAGCAAACTCTGAGAGATAGTGAAGGGCAGAGGAGCATTGCATGCTGCAGTACATGAGATCACAAAGAGTCAGACATGACGTACTGATTGAACAACAATAATAAATAATTCTTCAATGGCCTCTAAGTGTTCAAGTGACAGGAAGAGTTGTGTATTGCTCAGTTTACTTCAAAAGCTAGATTATGCACAGTGAGGGAGGTATGTTCAAAATAAACATAGGCTGAAAGTTAGGCATCCTGTATCAGTTAGGCTAATTGTGAATGGGAAGCAAAAGTTCTTGAAGGAATGTATACACACTACTCCAGTGAACACAGAAATGGGAAACAGCCTTATGTCAGATGTGGAGAATGTTTTAGTGATCTGGATAGAGGATCAAACTAGCCATGACATAACATTGTCTCGAGCCAAAGTCTAAATCAGAGCAAAGCCCTAAATCTCTTTAGTTCTATGAAGGCTGAGAGAAGTGAGGAAGCTGCAGAAGAAATAACTGAAGCCAGCAGAGGTGAGTTCATAAGATTTAAAAAAGAAGTTGTCTCCATAACAGAAAAGTACAAGATGAAACAGAAAAGGTCAATGTAGAAACTGCAATGTTATCCAGAATACTGAGATATTAATAAGACAGGATTTTCCCAACTCAGGGATAAAACCCAGGTCTCCTGAATTACAGGCAGATTCTTTACCACCTGAGCCACCAGGGGAGGCAAATTAATGAAGGTGGCTACATGAAACCTGGAGAAGGACATGGCAACCCACTCCAGTATTCTTGCCTGGAAGATTCCATGGACAGAGGAGCCTGATTGGGCTACAGTCCATACGGTTGCAAAGAGTCAAACATGACTGAAACAACTCAGCACACATGCATGTATACCCCAAATAAGAGATTTTCAGGGTGAATGAAACAACCTTATATTGGAAGAAGATGCCACCTTGAAATTCCAGAAGAGAAAACAAACAAACAAACAAACATCAATGTCTGATTTCAAAGCTTCAAATGACAGGCAGATTCTCTTGTTAGGGACTTATGCAGGTGATGATTTGAAGCTGAAGTCAATATTTACTTACCATTCTGAAAATCCTAGGGTTCTTAAGAGTTATGCTAAGTCTACCATGCCTGTGCTGCATATATGGAACAACGAAACCCAGGTGAAAGTGCATCTGTTTATAAGATGGTTTGCTAAATATTTTAAACTCACTCTTAAAACCTATTGGGTCTCCCTGGTGGTTCAGACTATAAAGAATCTGCTTGTAATGCAGGAGACCTGGGCTTAGTCTCTAGGTAGGGAAGATCCCCTTGAGAAGAGAATGAAAACCCACTCCAGTATTCTTGCCTGGAGAATTCCATGGACAGAGGAACCTGGTGTGCTACAGACTCCAGGGGTCACAAAAAGCTGGACATGACTGAGGGACTAACATTTTCACTTTAAAACTCATTGCTCTGAAAAAGATCCTTTTCCAAGTGCTATTTTTTTCCTTTTTTTAATATAAATTAATTTATTTTAATTTACAATATTGTATTGGTTCTGCCACACACCAAGATGAATTTGCCACAGGTGTACACGTGTGCCCCATCTTGAAACCTCCTCCCACCTACCTCCCCGTACCATCCCACAGGGTGATCCCAGTGCACCAGCCCCAAACATCCCGTATCGAACCTGGACTGGTGATTTGTTTCTTATATGATATTATGCATGTTTCAGTGCCATTCCTCCAAATCGTCCCACCCTCTCGCTCTTCCACAGAATCCAAAATACTGTTCTATACATCTGTGCCTCTTTTGCTGTCTTGCACACAGGGTTATCCTTACCATCTTTCTAAATTCCATATATATGTGTTAGTATACTGTATTGGTGTTTTCCTTTCTGGCTTACTTTGTATAATAGGCTCCAGTTTCATCTGTCTCATTAGAACTGATTCATATGTATTCTTTTTAATGGCTGAGTAATACTCCATTGTGTATATGTACCACAGCTTTCTTATACATTCATCTGCAGATGGACATCTAGGTTGCTTTCATGTCCTGGCTATTAGAAACAGTGCTGCAATGAACATTGGGGTACACATGTTTCTTTCTATTCTGATTTCCTCAGCGTGTATGCCCAGCAGTGGGATTGCTGGGTCATAAGGCAGCTCTATTTGCAACTTTTTAAGGAATCTCCACACTGTTCTCCATAGTGGCTGTACTAGTTTGCATTCCCACCAACAGTGTAAGAGGGTTCCCGTTTCTCCACACCCTCTCCAGCATTTATTGCTTGTAGACTTTTGGATCACAGCCATTCTGACTGGTGTGAAATGGTACCTCATTGTGGTTTTAATTTGCATTTCTCTGATAATAAATGATGTTGAGTATCTTTTCATGTGTTTGTTAGCCATCTGTATGTCTTTGGAGAAATGTCTGTTTAGGCCCACTTTTTGATTGGAATTTATTTTTATTTTTTATTTTTCTGGAATTGAGCTGCAGGAGTTGCTTGTATATTTTTGAGATTAGTTCTTTGTCAGTTGTTTCAGTTACTATTATTTTCACCCATTCCGAAGGCTGTCTTTTCACCTTGCTTATAGTTTCCTTTGTTATGCAGAAGTTTTTAATTTTAACTAGTTTATTTTTCCATTTGTTTATTTTTCCTTTTATTTCCAATATTCTGGGAAGTGTGTCATAGAGTTTCCCGCTGTGATTTATGTCAGAGAGTGCTTTGCTTATTTTCTCCTCTAGGAGATTTATAGTTTCTGGTCTTACGTTTAGATCTTTAATCCATTTTGAGTTTATTTTTGTGTATGGTGCAAGAAAGTGCTCTAGTTTCATTCTTTTACAAGTGGTTGACCAGTTTTCCCAGCACCACTTGTTAAAAGAGATTGTCTTTTCTCCATTGTATATTCTTGCCTCTTTGTCAAAGAATCTTCTCCAGGGTAGATCACACACAGGGCCATAAATCTACCATTGGTAAATTCAAAAAAATTGAAGTCATTCCAAGCATCTTTTGTGACCACAATGCAGTAAAATTAGATCTCAATTACAGGAGAAAGACTATTAAAAATTGCAACATATGGACACGCTGCTGAATAACCAACAAATCACAGCAGAAATCAAAAAAGAAATAAAAATATGCATAGAAATGACTGAAAATGAAAACACAACAACCCAAAACCTGCGGGATACTGTAAAATCAATGCTAAGGGAAAAGTTCATAGCAATACAAGCATACCTCAAGAAACAAGAAAAAAGTCAAATAAATAACCTAACTCGGCATCTGGTCCCATCACTTCATGGAAAATAGATGGGAAAACAGTGGAAACAGTGTCAGACTTTATTTTTTTGGGCTCCAAAAGCACTGCAGATGGTGACTGCAGACATGAAATAAAAGACGCTTACTCCTTGGGAAAAAAGTTATGACTAACCTAGATAGCATATTGAAAAGCAGAGACATTACTTTGCCAACAAAGGTCCATCTAGTCAAGGCTATGGTTTTTCCTGTAGTCATGTATGGATGTGAGAGTTGGACTGTGAAGAAGGCTGAGCACTGAAGAATTGATGCTTTTCAACTGTGGTGTTGGAGAAGACTCTTGAGAGTCTCTTGGACTGCAAGGAGATCCAACCAGTCCATTCTGAAGGAGATCAGCCCTGGGATTTCTTTGGAGGGAATGATGCTGAAGCTGAAACTCCAGTACTTTGGCCACTTCATGCCAAGTGTTGACTCTTTGGAAAAGAGTCTGATGTTGAGAGGGATTGGGTGCAGGAGGAGAAGGGGATGACAGAGGATGAGATGGCTGGATGGCATCACTGATTCGATGGACGTGAGTCTGAATGAACTCTGGGAATTGGTGATGGACAAGGAGGCCTGGCATGCTGCGATTCATGGGTTCGCAAAGAGTAGGACACGACTGAGCGACTTAACTGAGCTGATGCCTAAAGTAACTAGAAAAGGAAGAATGAAGAACCTCACGGTAGTAGAAGGAAAGAAATCTTAACAGTTAGGGCAGAAATAATTGCAAAAGAAACAAAAGAGACCATAGCAAAAATCAACAAAGCCAAAAGCTGGTTCTTTGAAAGGGTAAATAAAATTGACAAACCATTAGCCAGACTCATCAAGAAACAAAGGGATAAAAATCAAATCAGTAAAATTAGAAATGAAAATGGAGAGATCACAACAGACAACACAGAAATACAAAGGATCATAAGAGACTACTATCAGCAATATATGCCAATAAAATGGACAATGTGGAAGAAATGGACAAATTCTTAGACAAGTACAACTTTCCAAAATTGAACCAGGAAGAAATAGAAAATCTTAACAGACCCATCACAAGCACGAAAATTGAAACTGTATTCAGAAATCTTCCAGCAAACAAAAGCCCAGGTCCAGATGGCTTCACAACTGAAGTCTACCAAAAATTTAGAGAAGAGCTAACATCTATCCTACTCAAACTCTTCCAGAAAATTGCAGATGAAATTGAACTTCCAAACTCATTGCATGAGGCCACCATCACCCTAATATCAAAACCTGACAAAGATGCCACAAAAAAAGAAAACTACAGCCTAATATCACTGATGAACATAGATGCAAAAATCCCTACCAAAATTCTAGCAATCAGAATCCAACAACACATTAAAAAGATTATACACCATGACCAAGTGGGCTTTTTCCGAGGGATGCAAGGATTCTTCAATATCCGCAAATCAATCAATGTAGTTCACCACATTAACACATTGAAAAATAAAAGCCATATGATTATCTCAATAGATGCAGAGAAAACCTTTGACAAAATTCAATATCCATTTATGATAAAAACTCTCCAGAAAGCAGGAATAGAAGGAACATACCTCAATATAATAAAAGCTATGTATGACAAACCCACAGCAAACATTATCCTCAATGGTGAAAAATTGAAAGCATTTCCCCTAAAGTCAGGAACAAGACAAGGGTGCCCACTTTCACCGCTACTATTCAACATAGTTCTGGAAGTTTTGTCCACAGCAATCAGAGCAGAAAAAGAAATAAAATGAATCCAAGTTGGAAAAGAAGTAAAACTCTCACACTTTGCAGATGACATGATCCTCTACATAGAAAACCCTAAAGACTCCACCAGAAAATTACTAGAGCTAATCAATGAATATAGTAAAGTTGCAGGATATAAAATCAACACACAGAAATCCCTTGCATTCCTATACACTAATAATGAGAAAATAGAAAGAGAAATTAAGGAAACAATTCCATTCACCATTGCAATGAAAAGAATAAAATACTTAGGAATATATCTACCCAAAGAAACTAAAGACCTGTATATAGAAAACTATAAAACACTGGTGAAAGAAATCAAAGAGGACACTAATAGATGGAGAAATGTACCAGGTTCATGGATGGGAAGAATCAATATAGTGAAAATGAGTATACTACCCAAAGCAATCTATAGATTCAATGCAATCCTTATCAAGCTACCAATGGTATTTTTCACAGAGCTAGAACAAAAAAATTCACAATTTGTATGGAAATACAAA
The DNA here is from genome assembly GCF_014754425.2 of Oryx dammah. Classification (NCBI taxonomy): domain Eukaryota; kingdom Metazoa; phylum Chordata; class Mammalia; order Artiodactyla; family Bovidae; genus Oryx; species Oryx dammah. The sequence continues at coordinate 143,663,541 of NW_024070186.1, forward strand.
AAACCTCGAATAGCCAAATCAATCTTAAGAAAGAAGAATTGAACTGGAGAAATCAACCTGCCATACTTCAGACTCTACTACAAAGCCACAGTCATCAAGACAGTATGATACTGGCACAAACACAGAAATATAGATCAGTGGAAGAAAATAGAAAGCCCAGAGATAAATCCATGCACCTATGGACACCTTATCTTTGACAAATATTATTTCTTACTGAGAATGTACCTAGTCACCCAACAGCTCTGAGGGAGATGCACAATGAGATTAATGCTGTTTTCATGCCTGCTAACAGAAGGTTCATTCTGCAGCCCATTAGTAGAGGAGTAATTGTGACTTTCAAGTTTTGTTGTTTAAGAAATACATTTTGTAAGGCTATAGGTGCCATAGAGAGAGATTCCTCTGATAGATCTTGGCAGAGTAAACTGAAAAGTTTCTGGAAGGAATTTGCCATTCTAGATGTCATTAAGAATGTTCATGATACAAAGGAAAAGGTCAAACCAAATATTAACAGGACTTCAGAAGAAGTCAGTTTCAACCCTCATGGATGACTTTGAAATATTAAGTATTACAGTGGAGGAAATAACTGAAGACATGGTGGAAAAAGCTAAAGAGCTGGAATTAGAAGTGGGGCCTGAAGATGGGACTGAATCACTGCCAAATTTAACAAGTGAGGACTTGTTTCTCATGGATGGGTGAAGAAAGTGGTTTCTTGACTTGGAATCTACTCCTGGTGAAGATGCTAAGAATGTTATTGAAATCACAGCAAAGGATTCAGAATATTATGTACACTTAGTTGATATACTAGTGGCAGGGTTTGAGAGAATTGATTCCAATTTTGAAAGAAGTTCTACTATGAATAAAATGCTAACAGACAGCAGTGCATGCTACAGAGAAATCAGCCCTGAAAGAGACAATGGATTCAGCTAATATTAATGTTGTCTTATTTAAAAATTGCTACCCGTGTTTCTGCAGCCATGACCCTGATTAGACAGCAGACATGAACATGGAGGCAAGACCCTCCACCAGCAGAAAGTTTCCATCTCCCTGAAGGCTCAGGTGATATTTAGTATCTTTTCATAATGAAGTATTTTAGCATTTTTATTTTTTATTTTAATTTTATGCTTTATATTAACTTAGAAAAACATTCCTTCTTTATAAGAAACATATTTAATTTATTTATTTATTATCAGTGCAGTGTGGCATGTGGAGTCTTAGTTCCCTGAACAGGGGTTGAACCTGTGCTCCCTGCAGAGGCTTAACCACTGAACTGCCAGAAAAGCCCCCAAAAATATTTTTAAAAGTTTAATGTGCTTTCTTTTTAGGCATACTGCTTTTGCACATTTAACAGTGTACAGTTTAGCCTAAAGATAACTTTTATATGCATTAGGAAAACAAAAATTGTATGCCTCACTTCATTGTAATACTTTTTGTGGTAGTCTGGAATAAAACATAATGTATCCCAAGTATGCCCATTTTTACCCTAGAAAGATAATAAAGCAAAATAGTGATAGTAAAACAAACAAACAAACAAAAAAAATAACTACTTGATATAATTTGTAAACCTTCTCACAATTTTCATAGATCATACATACATGTCATGTTAATTTATTTTTTCATAGTTCTGTATGTTAAATTCTGATTAGTTTTAATTTTACAGAGAAAAAAATAAGAACCTATGTGAAATTCTCTAAAATTAGACTATTAATAATTAGCAAAGGGCTTAAATTTGAGATTTATGTCTCTAAATATTGCTTTTCTTATACTTTAAAATGCTGGAATTTCCATTTGAACTTCACAGAGATATCCCACATGCAAGTCTCTGAATGATTGGTGGTAAGCTGTCACATCACCTTTTAGGATCTGAAACAGCTCAACTAGAATTCCATCACCTCCACTAGCTTTGTTTATAGTATTGCTCCCTAAGACCACCTTGACTTCACATTCCAGGATGTCTGGCTCTAGGGGAGTGATCACACCATCGTGGTTATCTGGGTTATGAAGATTTTTTTTTTATAATTATTCTGTGTATTCTTGCCACCTCTTCTTAATATCATCTGCTTATTTTAGGTCCATAAAATTTCTGCCCCTTATTGTGCCCATCTTTGCGTGAAATGTTCCCTTGGTATCTCTAATTTTCTTGAAGAGATTATCTAGCCTTTCCCACTTTATTGTTTTCCTCTATTTCTTTGCACTGATCACTGAGGAAGGCTTTTCTATCTCTCTTTGCTATTCTTTGGAACTCTGAATTCAAATGGATATATCTTTCCTTTTCTCCTTTGCCTTTAGCTTCTCTTCTTTCCTCAGTTATTTGTAAGGCCTCTGTAGACAATCATTTTCCCTTTTTGCATTTCTTTTCCTTGGATATGGTCTTGATCACAGCCTCCTATACAATGTCATGAACTTCTGTCCATAGTTCTTCAGGCACTCTGTCTATCAGATCTAACCCCATGATTCTATTTATCACTTCTACTGTGTAATTCTAAGGGATTTGATTTAGATCATACCTGAATGGTCTAGTGGTTTTCCCTACTTTCTTCAATTTAGGTCTGAATTTGGCAATAAGGAGTTCATGAGCTGAACTACAATCAGCTTCCAGTTTTTATTTTTTATTTTTTGCTAACTTTATAGAGCTTCTCCAGTAGTCATGTATGGATGTGAGAGTTGGACTACAAAGAAAGCTGAGCGCCAAAGAATTAATGCTTTTGAACTGTGGTGATTGAGAAGACTCTTGAGAATCCCTTGCACTGCAAGGAGACTCAACAAGTTCATCCTAAAGGAGATCAGTCCTGGGTGCTCATTGGAAGGACTGATGTTGAAGCTCAAACTTCTATACTTTGGCCACCTGATGCGGAAAGCTGACTCATTTGAAAAGACCCTGATGCTGGGAAAGATTGAGGGCAGGAGGAGAAGGCGACAACAGAGGATGAGATGATTGGATGCCATTACCGACTCATTTGACATGGGTTTGGGTAGATTCTAGCAGTTGGTGATGGACAGGGAGGCCTGGTGTGCTGCAGTTCATGGGGTTGCAGAGTCAGACACAAATGAGTGACTTAACTGAAGAGATAGAGCTTCTCCATTTTTGGCTATAAATAATATAATCAATCTTATTTCAGTGTTGACCCTCTGCTGATGTTCATGTGTAGTCTTCTCTTGTGTTGTTGGAAGAGGGTGTTTGCAATGACCAGTGTGTTCTCTTGGCAAAACTATATTAGCCTTTGCCCTGCTTTCTTTTGTAGTCCAAGGGCAAAATTGCCTGTTACTCCAGGTGTCTCTTGACTTCCTACATTTGCATTGCAGTCCCCTATGATAAAAAGGACATCTTTTTTGGGTGTTAGTTCTAGAAGTTCTTGTAGGTCTTCATAGAACGGTTCAACTTCAGTTTCTTCAGGAATATTGGTTGGGGCATAGACTTGGATGACTGTGTTATTAAAAATTTGGCTTGGAAATGAAAAGAGATCATTCTGTCAGTTTTGAGATTGCATCCAAGTATGGCATTTTGGACTCTTTTGTTGACTGTGATGGCTACTCCATTTTATCTAAGGGATTCTTGTCAACAGTAGTAGATATAATGGTCATCTGAATTAAATTCACCCATTCCAGTCAAATCTAGCTCACTATTCCTAAAATGTTTATGTTCACTCTTGCCATCTCCTGGTTGAGCACTTCAAATTTGCCTTGATTCATGGACCTATCAATCCAAGCTCCTATGCAATATTACCTGTTACAATATTGGACTTTACTTCCATCACCAGTGACATCCACAACTGGGCATTGTTTTTGCTTTGGTTCTGTCTCTTCATTCATTCTGGAGTTATTTCTCCACTGATCTCCAGTAGCATATTGGGCACCTACCAACATGAGGAGTTCATCTTTTAGTGTTATGTCTTTTAACTTTTCATGTTGTTCATGGGGTTCTCAAGACAAGAATACTAAAGTGGTTTGCCATTCTCATCTCCAGTGGTCCACGTTTGTCAGAATTCTACACTAACACCCATCCTTCTTAAGTGGCCCTACATGGCATGGCTCATAGTTTCACTCAGTTGGACAAGACTGTGGTCCTTGTTATGAATTTGATTAGTTTTCTGTGATCATGGTTTTCATTCTGTCTGCCCTCTGAAGGATAAGAGACTTATGGAAGCTTCCTGATGGTAGATATTCACTGTGAGGGAAACTGGGTCTTGTTCTGATGGGCGGGACAGTGATCAGTAAATCTTTAATCCAATTTTATGTGGATCAGTGGGGCTGTGTTCCATCAATGTTGTTTGACCTGTTACCAAACTATGGTGGAGGTAATGAAGATGATGGTGGCCTCCTTAAAAACATCCTGTGTACACACTGCCATACTCAGTGGCCTCTGACCCTGCAGCAGGCCATGTTTGACCCATGCCTCTGCTGGAGACTTGTGGACACTCACAGGCGTGTCTGGGTCAGTCTCTTATAGGGTCATTTCTCTTTTCTCCTGGAAAAAAAATGAAAAACTGAGCAGTGGCCACAGGACTGGAAAACGCCAGTTTTCATTCCAATTCCAATGAAGGACAATGCCAAAGAATGTTCAAACTACCACATTTTAAAATTCATCTCACATGCTAGTAAAGTAATGCTCAAAATTCTCCCAGTCAGTCTTCTCCAGCATGTGAACCATGAATTCAAGATGTTCAAGCTGTATTGAGAAAAGGCAGAGGAAGCAGAGATCAAATTGCCAACACCTGTTGGATCATTGAAAAAGTATGATAGTTCCAGAAAAAATCTACTGCTTATTTATTATTATTATTATTATTATTATGCCAAAGCCTTTGACTGTTTGGATCACAATGAGCTGTGGAAAATGTTTAAAGAGATGGGAATGCCAGAGCACCTTACCTGCCTCCTGAGAAAGTCATATGCAGGTCAAGAAGCAACAGTTAGAATTGACCATGAAACATCACAGGTTGTATAATGTCACCCTGCTTATTTAACTTATATACAGAGTACATCATGCAAAATGCTGGGCCGGATAAAGCACAAGCTGAAATTAGGATTGCCAGGGGAAATATCAATATACTCAGACACACAGACGATACCACCCTTATGATAGAAAGTGAAGAGGAAATGGAGAGCCTCTTCATGAAAGTGAGAGGAGAGTGGAAAAGGTGGCTTAAAACTCAACATTCAATAAACTGAGATCATGGCATCCTATCAAATCACTTCATGGCAAGTAGATGGAGAAACAATGGAAACAGTGACAAACTTATTATCTTGGGCTCCAATGTCACTGTGGATGGTGATTGCAGCCATAAATTAAAAGACACTTGCTCCTTGGAAGAAGAGCTATGACCGACCTATACAGCGTATTAAAAAGCAGAGACATTACCTTGCTGAAAAAGGTCCATCTAGTCAGAGCTATGGTTTTTCCAGTAGTCATGCATGGATGTGAGAGTTTGGACTGTAAAGAAAGCTGAGCACTGAAGAATTGATGCTTTTGAACTATGGTGTTGAAGAAGGCTCTTGAAAGTCCCTTGGAGAGCAAGGAGATCAAACCAATTAATCTTAAAGGAAATCAATAATATTCATTGGAAGGACTGATGCTGAAGCTGAACCTCCAATACTTTGGCCACCTGATGTGGAAACTGACTCATTGGAAAAGACCCTGATGCTGGGGAAGATAATTGAAGGCAGGAGGAGAAGGGGACGACAGGCGGATGAGATGGTTGGATGGCATCACTGACTCAATGGACATGAGTCTGAGCAAGCATTTGGTTATACACAGGGAAGCCTGGTGTGCTGCAGTCCATGGGGTCACAATGAGTCGACACAGCTGAGCTAATGTACTAAACCGAACTGAGGTTATCACAACACCAATTAGCTAAGATTAGAATGCAGTTTTACAGAGTCCAAAAGGATGATTTGGGAGAATGGCATTGAAACATGTAAAATATCATATATGAAACGAATTGCCAGTCCAGGTTCAATGCATGATACTGGATGCTTGGGGCTGGTGCACTGAGACGACCCAGAGGGATGGTACAGGGAGGGAGGAGGGAGGGGGGGTTCAGGATGGGGAACACGTGTAGACCTGTGGTGGATTCATGTTGATGTATGGCAAAACCAATACAATATTGTAAAATAATTAACCTCCAATTAAGATAAACAAATTTATATTTTAAAAAAAGGAATGCAGTTTTACAGAAATGAATAGGCAGTTTATTTCTTTTCATTCAAAGGTAGCTCACCAGTTTTGGGTTTTAAATTTTTGTCTTTATTTGTAGCACATTCTTTTTGACTTGGTAAAAATATTCAACCACTCTTTCTAAATGCTTAATACAAAGAAATATGGAGAAGTCCTTTCTAAAAACTGCATACCACATATTCATTGCCATCCTTGTTAAGATATTTTCTTGTAATTTCACTCACTAAATAATGATTAAAATACCTACATCTCACCATATATTGATATGTATAAACAAACATATTATTTGTTTTTCCAGACACATACTTTTGGTAATGCATTCCATTCCAAAGGTGATTTATCGTTACTACAGTCTACTAGTTATATTATGAAATAACAGTGGTATCATACATTGCCTATGTTAAATAATCTTAGTCAACAGTTCTAGTAATTATTCTAGTATATTTTTCAGCACTTTCCTGGAAAATATCTATATGAATTTCTGTTAGAATAAAATTCATATATTTTGACAAGCAGTTGAAATTGAATACATTTTCAGTGCAAGAAGAGAATAAATGACTCAAAAGCATAACTCAAAGATATAGCATAATATATGAGATTTTTTCAGGTGAAAAGGGCTGTTTGGGAGGAGAAAACTAATATTAGATTTTTAGTGAGCTGAGAGTCGAAGAGAGGATGTGGAAATCAATTAAAAGTCAAGAATATATTACTAACTATATAGCATACAATTTTAATAAAATAACTGTGTACTGTTTATTTTCATAATATATATAGAAAAATAGATTTTTATCTTGATGCTAAAGTGTCTCACAAATATCTTCTTTGAGTAATACTTCAAAGAAGATATGCGATAAATAGTTTGGTAAAATTCATAGCAAAGAGTAAAATCTCCTTTTAGATTAATCTCACCATGATTTTTAGAGCTTGAAACTAGAAATCTTAAATCTTCTTACACTTGATTTTCATCTTTGTAAGTAGCACAAAGATTGGGTCTCTATCAACTCCAGTAATTTTATTTCCTGCTTTATTAATAGATTGGCCCTGTGGATGAATGTAGCAAGGAGTAATAAATGAGGTAGGTTATTTCTGCTTTATTGACTATGCCAAAGACTTTGACTGTGTGGATCACAATAAACTGTGGAAAATTCTGAAAGAGTTAGGAATACCAGACCACCTGACCTGCTTCTTGAGAAACTTGTACACAGGTCAAGAAGCAACAGTTAGAACCGGACATGGAACAACAGACTGGTTTCAAATAGGAAAAGGAGTATGCCAAGGCTGTATATTGTCACCCTGCTTATTTAACTTATATGCAGAGTACATCATGAGAAACCCTGGGCTGAAAGAAGCAAAAGCTGGGATCAAGATTGCCGGGAGAAATATCAATAACCTCAGATGTGCAGATGATACCACCCTTATGGCAGAAAGTGAAGAGAAACTAAAAAGCCTCTTGATGAAAGTGAAAGTGGAGAGTGAAAAAGTTGGCTTAAGCTCAACATTCAGAAAACTAAGATCATGACATCTGGTCCCATGACTTCATGGGAAATAGGGAAAGAGTGGAAACAGTGTCAGACTTTATCTTTTTTGGCTCCAAAATCATTGCATATGGTGATTGTAGCCATGAAATTAAAAGACGCTTACTCCTTGGAAGGAAAGTTATGACCAATCTAGAATAGCATATTCAAAAGCAGAGACATTACTTTGCCAACAAAGGTCTGTCTACTCAAGGCTATGGTTTTTCCAGTAGTCATGTATGGATGTGAGAATTGGACTGTGAAGAAAGCTGAGCACCGAAGAATTGATGCTTTCGAACTGTGGTGCTGGAGAAGACTTTTGAGAGTCCCTTGGACTGCAAGGATATCCAACCAGTCCATTCTAAAGGAGATCAGCCCTGGGATTTCTTTGGAAGGTCTGATGCTAAAGCTGAAACTCCGGTACTTTGGCCACCTCATGTGAAGTGTTGACTCATTGGAAAAGACTCTGATGCTGGGAGGGATTGGGGGCAGGAGGAGAAGGGGACGACAGAGGATGAGATGGCTGGATGCCATCACTGACTCAATGGACGTGAGTTTGAGTGAAAACCAGAAGATGGTGATGGACAAGGAGGCCTGGCATGCTGCAATTCATGGGGTCGCAAAGAGTTGGACATGACTGAGTGACAGAACTGAACTCAACTGAACTGAAACATATCTAGGTATCCTGTTGCTGCACATTCTCTTGACATTTTTCAGTTTTATTCTCTTCTAGAACTGGATATATGATTCATGATTCATGAATGCATGATCTTATGAATTTCAAGTAGCCTCAATAATAAATTGCACTACTAATGGCCAGCCTATGTGTAGCTTTTCAATGATTATTTTTCTGTATATTTTCTAATTTAAATGACACTCTTGAAATTTTGGTTATTGATTAGTAACTGATTAAATATTAACTGCCTACAATGCAATAGTCCTTATGCTTGATGTAGGGGAATAAATGTCAACAACAACATACAAGCCAAACTCCTATTCTTGAAAAACTTGAAATTGGCAATAAATACAGGTATTAATAAAGACATCACCTTGATGAATGCTGTGAAATTAATGACCATATGAAAGATGATAATTAGGGATCTGACCTAATCTTGCAGGTCTTTAAAGTCTGAGGTAAGTATAATGGAATTGAGGTGTAAGGTTGATGGGAAGTAGAGAATGGAGGTGGGGTGTAGCACCTGGCTTGGCACTTGTTGTGAGGTAAATAAGACTGATGTTGTTACACATTGATAGGGTTTGAAGGAACATGATAGGAAATAAATGTGGAGATGTAGGCCATATCTTTATTGGCTATGCTAACAGTGATTTGAAATTAGAACAGATAGCTAAATATAAATTAAAAAAAATAGGCTGGATTTAGTGTTTGAAATATTTGTGCATATTGTATACATGGATATCTAGTAGAGAAGTGGGAATACCAGTCATTAAATGTCACAATCATCTATGTGTGAGATTGCTCTATATATGGATGTGAGAGTTGGACTATAAAGAAAGCTGAGTGCTGAAGAACTGATGCCTGATGCCTTTGAACTGTGGTGTTGGAGAAGACTTTTGAGAGCCCCTTGAACTGCAAGGAGATCCAATCAGTCAATCCTAAAGGAAATCAGTCCTGAATATTCATTGGAAGAACTGATGCTGAGGCTGAAACTCTAGTACTTGACCACCTGATGTGAAGAACTGACTACTTGGAAAAAACCCTGATGCTGGGAAAGATTAAAGGCAGCAGGAGAAGGGGACAACAGAGGATGAGATAATTGGATGGCATCACTGACTCGATGGACATGCATTTTAGCAAGCTCCAGTAGTTGGTGATGGACAGGGAAGCCAAGTGTGCGACAGTCCATGGGATAGCAAAGAGTCAGATACAACTGAGCAACTGAACTGAACTGAGGCTATCACAAAGCTGGTTAGTTAAGATTAGAGTGCAGTTCTACATGACTGAGCAATTGAACTGAACTGAAGTGTGAGATGAAGTGGCCAGGTCTAAATACAACTGAGAATGGACAGACTTTAGATGTTGTGAAGGAAAAAAGTGATAGGGCCTAGAAGTAAAAAAGATCTAACAGCAGAAAAGTGAAAGTGAAAGCCGCTCAGTCTTGTCCGACTCTTTGCAACCCCATGGACTATACAGTTCGTCGAATTCTCCAGCCCAGAATACTGGAGTGGGTAACAGTTCCCTTCTCCAGGGGATCTTTTCACCCCAGAGATGAACCCAGGTCTCCCACATTGTAGACAGATTCTTTACCAGCTGAGCCACAAGGAAACCCTAGAAAACAGCAGAAAAGGGGAGATATAAAACATCTTCATGTTTGTAAAAATCTAGGGCAAGTTAGATGCTTTTGAACTGGGGTGTTGGAGAAGACTCTTGAGAGTCCCGTGAACTGCAAGGAGATCCAACCAGTCCATTCTGAAGGAGATCAGCCCTGGAATTTCTTTGGAAGGAATGATGCTAAAGCTGAAACTCCAGTACTTTGGCCACCTCATGCAAAGAGTTGAGTCATTGGAAAAGACTCTGATGCTGGGAAGGATTGGGGGCAGGAGGAGAAGGGGACGACCGAGGATGAGATGGCTGGATGGCATCACTGACTCGATGAATGTGAGTCTGAGTGAACTGAAGGAGTTGGTGATGGACAGGGAGGCCTGGCGTGCTGCGATTCATGGGGTCACAAAGAGTCAGACACGACTGAGCAACTGAACTGACTGAACTGAGGGCAAGTTAAATCTTACACATCTAGAAAGATGATTGTATTCTTCACTGAATTAGAGAGCTTTGAATCATGATCATGTTTGGGGAAGAATATTGAGTGTTCAATTTGGTCACATTCCGTGTGGAGTGGCTGGTGGATACCCAAAGGGAGATATCATGTGGGTAGTTGATTGTCTTCAGAAGAGAGATCATAGCCAGAATAATATCCTTATCTGTCAACAGACTAATATAGGGTAATAGAAGCTTTGCTTTTTATAGAAACTTATGTACTGAAATGTGGGCATAATGCTTTGATGAAAATATGAAAATAATGTGAATTTCAATTTTGCAATTTTCTTGCAAACAGTAGTAATTGTATGACACCTTGGAAAATAAAATTAACTTAGAGTTTTTGAATTATTAGGTTGGTTTTATGCATACTTCAATCAGATAAAACCTGAGAACAAATTATTTTGTTTATAAGTCAATGCATAAAATTGACAGGCTGACAGTTCCACTAAAATAATTAAATCTATTGCTAAAAGAAGCTAGTCAACTGTGTATTTAGTATATATTTGTGTGTCTATATGATTTATCTAACAAAGACTTGCATATAGAACTCTACTATTCAATAAAGTAATGTACTCACTTTATTTAATAAAACCAGTTAATTCTCAAGAAACCCTCTATGGTATTGGTTCAGTTCAGTTCAGTACAGTGACTCAGTCCTGTTTGATTTTTTGTGACCCCATGGACCACAGCACAACAGGCCTCCCTGTCCATCACCAACTCCTGGATTTTACCCAAACTTATGTCCATTAAGTCGAAGATGCCATCCAATCATCTCATGCTCTGTCATCCCCTTGCCCCCCTGCCTTAAATCTTTCCCAGCATCAGGGCCTTTACAAATGAGTCAGCTTTTCATATCAGGTGGCCAAAGATTCAGCTTCAACATCAGTCCTTCCAATGAATATTCAGGACTGATCTCCTTTAGGATGGACTGGTTGGATCTCCTTGCAGTCCAAGGGACTCTCAAGAGTCTTCTCCAATACCACAGTTCAAAAGCATCAATTCTTTGGCATTCAGCTTTCTTCACTGTCCAACTCTCACATCCATACATGACTACTGGAAAAACCATAGCCTTGACTAGACAGACCGTTGTTGGCAAAGTAATGTCTCTGGTTTTGAATATGCTATCTAGGTTGGTCATAACTTTCCTTCCAAGGAGTAAGCGTCTTTTAATTTCATGGCTGCAATCACCATATGCAGTGATTTTGGAGCCAAAAATAAAAAAAAAATTAAAAAAAAATAAAGTCTGACACTGTTTCCACTGTTTCCTCATCTATTTCCCATGAAGTGATGGGACAAGATGCCATGATCTTAGTTTTCTGAATGTTGAGCTTTAAGTCAACGTTTTCACTCTCCTCTCTCACTTTCATCAAGAGGCTTTTTAGTTCCTCTTCACTTTCTGCCATAAGGGTGGTATCATCTGCACATCTGAGGTTATTGCTATTTCTCCTGGCAATCTTCATTCCAGCTTGTGCTTCTCCCAGCCCAGTGTTTCTCATGATGTATTCTGCATATAATACACCCATGTAATGAAATATTCCAAGTTAACAACATAAATAATAAGATATATCATGAACCCCTTTGATGAAGTACCAAGTAGATCACAATAATATTTTGACATTAGTGAAAAAATGCATAATCTCAATATAACCCTGCAAAAGGTATCAGACAAACCCCAAATTACAATCTATATTGCTGACCAGAACTCTTGAAAATTATCATGTTGGGGAAAGACAGGGAAATACTGATCTGAAATTTTAAAATGGAATTCAGAGAAAATTTGGCAAAATTATGAAAAAAAAATCTGTATAAATAGTTCATAGTATTGTGCCCATTCTAATTTTATGGTTTTGTTAATAGTACTATGCATACAAAAGTTCTTACTGATACAGTAAGCTGGATGAAGGATACACATACACTATGATCAGTTTTGAGAACTTTTCAATAATTTGAACTCATTTTAGAATTAAAAAGAATAATTTGTGTTGGATGAATATTTCCTTTCTTAATGCTATAAAATTTAATAAGCAAAATTTGAACACTTTCATCAAAATACTCTATTACTGTCATATAACAAGCAATCCAAAAGATATTGCCTTAAACTGTTTACATTTTTATAATTCTTTGGATCAGTTGTTGATGATACAGCCCTGCCTAGCCAATCATTCTGTTGGGATTTCTCATGTCAATTGAAGTATTATCTAGCAGTTAGATGATTATATCTTATGGCTGGGGCATCTTAGTTTGCTGCCAAGTGGACTTTCATCCTCCAGGAAGGTTTGTTGCTGTTGTTCAGTCTCTGAGTTGTGTCCCAACTCTTTACAACCCCATGGACTGCAACATTCCAGGCTTCCCTGCCTTTCCTTATCTCCCAGAGTTTGCTCAGATTAATGTCCATTGATTTGGTGATGCTATCTAACCATCTCATCCTCTGCTGTCCTTTTCTCCCTTTTCTTTCAATATTTCCCAGCCTTGGAGTCTTTTCCAATAAGTAAGCTAGCTTAGGCATTTTTTCACATGATGGTTTCAATGTTTCAATAGCACAAACAGGATACAGTCCCAGTGTTCAAGAATTTCTTAACCCTTTTCTTATATAATATTTATTAATGTCATATTGGCTAAAAAAAATTATACACCATAATCTATCTATTAATGTACAGCTACAATGTCACATGACAAAGTTAAGTCTATAGTCAGAAAGGACAAAATATGTTATCCTTCTCTGTGGGATCTTATCTCAGTTTTTCTATTTTTTTTACATTAGACTTTTTCATTTGTGTTTTAGAAATAACTATCTATTCAGTGCTAGAGATTATGTCTAAGTAGTTCTTTGTAACTAGCATAATGCAAAAATTCAATATCTGTTAAAGAATAAAGAAATGATTTATTAAATGAATAACATTTGTTGACTCATAATGATGAACAGGAATTTGGAAGATTTAAAATGTAAAATATATTATTAATCTCTATTTGTTTTCATAATGCTGTGTACAATTTTCTATAAGACTTTTAGACTTTTGTCTTTCAATTCTGTAATTTATCTAATTTTTCTTTTATTTTCATTCTAATAGGTGCACTATGGCTATAATTTTATTATTGTTCCTCTGCATTTTGAATTTTACAGAGATCCATATTTATTAAATTTTTATGTTTATTGATTTTTTAATTGAATTTTATTAATATAGTAGTTTACTTCTATGAACTGTTACTATGGAATAACAAAATATTTGTTCTCAAAACAATGTTTCCAAACGTTTTTACTTTATTTTTTAAAAAATCAAGTGCATTGAACTTTATCATTATTTAATATCAGCAAACAAAAACAAAATTGATGAATTACTTCAAATTTGAATAATTGTTACTAAATAAACAAACCATAGAAAATACAATTCATAAATAAGAATTATTAATATGTATGTGAAATTATATTAAATTAAACCAATTCAGGTATATTTGATAAATAAAAAAATAATTTAAACATGAATAATTTTTATCTCTAGAGTGCTTAAAAATTTTGTTTTTATTTGAGGAAAAAAAGTTTGTTTTATTTGAGAAAAAGTTCAGGTTTTGTTCATTATTTTATTCAGGCTCTGCTTCAATGACTGTTACATTGTAAACAAGCAAAAAATCCAGTTGGAGTCAGGATATAGTAAATGATTGTGGTTGGCATTAACAACATATTAGGTACCTGCCTAGGAAATTCATCCTTTACTATTTATTCCCTTCATTATAAACAACTGTGAACAAATTTCTTTATTAAATGTCTTTTATTCATGAGTAACTTTGCTTAAGCATTTTTTACATGGAAGAAAAAAGTTGCATACTGCTAGAATATTAAAGTGAATTAATTTTCTTTTAATTTACTATCTCTCCTATAGTCATTTAATGATCATGGCTTATATACTTTTATTATATTTTTTGAAAAGCATTAAAGGAATATTAGCTTCAGAGAATTGTAATTTTAGCATCTCTTTGAAAGCAGTAAAATTGTAGTCTGCTAACCAGTACCACTAGCCTCTTATTTCTTTGGATTCTCCACATAATCTCTGTTTCTTGTAAAGAAAATCCCTAAGGAGAAAAGTCACAGCTCAGCACTTTGTTTTTACAGAAGATAAGAGCATAATTCTTTTACCCTACCTTATTAACACTCACCTTTACATGTTTAAGAAAGTAAATAAAATGTAAATTAAAGGAAAATATGAAAAAAAGATTCAAAATAATTTTTTTTTTATCTTCCGTTTTCCTTCTTCATTTATTTTCTACAACAAATTTATTCTTCGAATGGCATTTAAACATGTATAATATCATATGTGAAACAAATCGCCAGACCAGATTCGATACATGATACAGGATGCTCGGGGCTGGTGCATTGGGATGACCCAGAGGGATGGTATGGGGAGGGAGGGGAGAGAGGGGTTCATGATGGGGAACACGTGTACACCCATGGAGGATTCATGTTGATGTATGGCAAAACCAATACAATATTGTAAAGTAAATAGCCTCCAATTAAAATAAATAAATTTATATTTAAAAAATAAAAGTTCCAGAAAACATTAAAAAAAAACTTGATAATGACACTTGAAATAGTCTCTAAACAAGCTGAGAAAATAAAGAATGTTCAGTTTTCTTTTTTAATTTCCTATTCCTAGACACATCAGCAGTCTCTTCCTGAATAAAGCAAGCAAGTCATTAATAGTATAAACAGAGGTTACCCTGAAAATCAACAAGCTTCCAACACACAATCAAAGCCAGTCGTCTAATTAGAAGGCACCCTATAGTCAGATCAGAACCATTGTGCATAGCAAGTAAGAGATAAGTACAGCAGACATTTAGCTACAATAATCCAAGATTTTAGGCCATAAACTATTTTTTTTAAATCAAATCAATCCAGTTAGAGCAGCAAAATTAAAGCTACCCTATTATTTAAGTAATAAACCATCTGTAGAGTAGTGTAGGTAAAGCACACTCAGCTATTCCCCATGATATCCATTTGTCCTGTGGATCCACCCCAGGGTGTTTCTAAACAGCAGGAAGCATATTTGAGAAATGGTTCATCCCTTTTCACTGCAGCACTAACCAGTATAAAGCAGTACTTAAAACTACGTGTTTCAGTCCTGAAGCTTATTGTCTCCTATATTTTCCTCCTACAATGTGATTTTACCTGCATGGTAGATTTGTTTTATATTGAAACAGATCTGAAAGATTATAGAGGGATAAAAGCATCCAGTTTATGAACTGTCTTGGATAAATTCACCCTTGCTTCTTTTGAATAATAATAAGAGAACAGAAGATTCAGCTCAGTACAATAAAACCTGCTAAGTTATATTAAGTCTCTCATCATTCATATCTCTCATCTATTTTATAAACACAATATAACATCTGATTTCCTGAAATAACAATCTTTTAAAATAATTTAAAAGATTAAGTTGTATAATTATCTATGATAAGTGACATAATGGTCCATTCTAATTAAGTTGGAAAAAAGCCATATGACGTTTATATATTTAAAAATAAAATACTAAGATTTGTGTGGGATATGGGGGAAATGATAAAAAAGGCTGTTTATCTATGGAACAAAGAATGCAGTTAAAATACAAACTTGGCACTAAAAGTTTTAGTGTTTCTTAAACAAATTGCAAGCAGAGAAAAGGCAAAACATTTGTTTCTTCTACCTACTGCTAAGTGTCCATTACATTATCTTATTTTAATTTCACTGTTATGACCATTGGTACCGACTTTGTAGCCGGTGTTCACCTTATGTTCCTTATTCCTGAGAAACCCAATTGCTTCCACCTGTTATATTTTCAGGGGATGTTCCCAGGAATGTGGAATTAAAAGTCACAGTGATTGATTCTTCCAGCCTTTTACTCCATAATCAGTATTCAGCAAAATGTCTTATATCTTCAATCTTTTCTAACATAATTTTTTGCATCTGACTGAAATTTAACTTTTGCCTGAAGATGCTAACTTCACCGCATCCTCTAAACAGATGGCTACTTTATGCCACCATGGCCGATTCTCACTAGGACTTGAGCTAGAAGCATCATTGTCCCTTACTATCCCGTTCTAATAACTCTATCCTGGCTCCCTACAATCTCAGCATTAAATCTCACTTTATCAGACCATGACACTAGGAAGACTTAATTACTGCTGTCATTTGCTGACATTCGATTCAGTTCAGTTGAGTCACTCAGCTGTGTCTGACTCTTTGCGACCCTATGAATTGCACCATGCTAGGCCTCCCTGTCCATCACCAACTCCTGGAGTTCACTCAAACTCACGTCCATCGAGTCGGTGATGCCATCCAGCCATCTCATCCTCTGTCGTCACCTTCTCCTCCTGCCCACAATCCCTCCCAGCATCATAAGCAGGGAGAAAATATGCAGCCTTTAGGTACTCCTTTCCCGATCTGGAAACAGTCTGTTGTTTCATGTCCAGTTCTAACGGTTGCTTTTTGACCTGCATACAATTTTCTCAGGAGTCAGATCAAGTGGACTGGTATTCCCATTTAGTTAATACTTTTCCATAATTTGTTGTGATCCAAACAGCCAAAGGCTTTGGCGAAGTCAATAAAGCAGAAATAGATGTTTTTCTAGAACTCTTGCTTTTTCAATAATCCAGCAGATGTTGACAACTGGATCTCTAGTTCCTCTGCCTTTTCTAAAACCAGCTTGAAAAAGTGGAAGTTCATGGTTCATGTACTGTTGAAATCTGGCTTCGAAAATTTTGAGCATTACTTGTTAGTGTATGAGATGGGTGCAATTGTACGGTAGTTTGAGCAGTCTTTGGCATTGCCTTTCTTTGGGATTGGAATGAAAACACACCTTTTCCAGTCCTGTGGCCCCTGCTGAGTTTTCCAAATATGCTGGCATAGTGAGTGCAGCAATAGATTCAAGGGATTAGATCTGATAGAGTGTCTGATGAACTATGGACAGAGATTTGTGACATTGTATAGGAGACAGGGATCAAGATTATCCCCAAGAAAAGAAAATGAAAAAGAGCAAAATGGTTTTTAGAGGAGGCCTTACACATAGCTTAGAAAGGAAAAGAAGTGAAAAGCAAAGGAGAAAAGGAAAGATATACCAATTTGAATGCAGAGTTCCAAAGAATCGCAAGGAGAAATAAGAAAGTGTTCCTCCGTGATCAATGCAAAGAAACAGGAAAACAATAGAATGGGAAAGACTAGAGATCTCTTCAAGAAAATCAGAGATACCAAGGGAACATTTCATGCAAAGGTAGGCTCAATAAAAGACAGAAATGGGATGGACCTAACAGAAGCAGAAGATATTAAGAGGAGGGGGTAAGAATACACAGAATATATATACATATATAAAGATCAGTTCAGTTCAGTCACTCAGTTGTGTCCCAATATTTGTGACCTTTTGGACTGCAACAAGTCAGGCCTCCCTGTCCATTACCAACTCTCAGAGTTTACTCAAACTCATGTCCATTGAGTCGGTGACGCCATTCAACCATGTCATGTTCTGTCAACTCCTTATCCCCCTGCCTTCAATTTTTCCAGCATTAGGGTCTTTTCAAAAGACATTTCTTCAAAATAGGTGGCCAAAGCATTGGAGTTTCAGCGTCACCATCTGTCCTTCCATTGAATAATCAGGAACAATTTCCTTTAGGATGGACTGGATGGATCTCCTTGCAGCCCAAGGTACTCTCAAGAGTCTTACCCAACACCACAGTTCAAAAGCACCAGTTCTTTGGTGATCAGTTCTGTTCCCATCACTTCATGGGAAATAGATGGGGAAACAGTGGAAACAGTGTCAGACTTTATTTTTGGGAGCTCCAAAATCACTGCAGATGGTGACAGCAGCCATGAATTTAAAAGATTCTTATTGCTTGGAAGAAAGGTTATGACCAAACTAAACAGCATATTAAAAAGCAGAGACATTACTTTGCCAACAAAGGTCCATCTAGTGAAGGCTATCGTTTTTCCAGTAGTCATGTATAGATGTGAGGGTTGGACTGGAAAGAAAGCAGAGTGCTGAATAATTGATGCTTTTGAACTATGGTGTTGGAGAAGACTGTAGAGAGTCCCTTGGACTGCAAGTACATCCAAACAGTCCATCTGAAAGGAAATCAGTTCTGAATATTCATTGGAGGGACTGATGTTGTAGCTGAAACTCCAATAACCTAGTTACCTGATGCAAATAACTGACTCATTTGAAAATACCCGGATGCTAGGAAAGATTTAAAGTGAGAGAAGAAGGGTATGACAGAGGATGAGATGGTTGGATGGCATCACCGACTCAATGGACACAGGTTTGAGTAGTCTCGGGAGTTGGTTGTGGACAGGGAGGCCTGGCATGGTGGGGTCCATGGGTTGCAAAGAGTCAGACACGACTGAGCTACTGAACTGAACTGTGTGCAGTGCTTTAACAGCATCATCTTTTAGGATTTGAAATATCTCAGCTGGAATTCCATCACCTCCACTAGCTTTATTAGTAGCAATGCTTCCTAAGGTCCACTTTACTTTGCATTCCAGGATGTCTGACTCTAGGTGAGTGATTACAGCATCATGGTTATATTGGTTATGAAGACTTTTTCTTTTTTGTACAGGTCTTCTGTGTATTCTTGCCACCTCTTCTTAATATCTTCTGCTTTTCATATGTCCATACCATTTCTGTCCTTTATTGAACTCATTTTTGCAAAAAGTTTTCCATTGGTATCTCTAATTTCTTGAAGAGAGCTCTAATTTTTCGATTCCATTGTTTTCCTCTATTTCTTTTCATTGATCTCTGAGGAAGGTTTTCTTATCTCTCCTTGCTATTCTTGAAACTCTAAATTCATATGGGTATATCATTCCTTTTCTCCTTTGCCTTTTTCTTCTTTTCTTTTCTCATCTTTCTATAAGGCCTCCTCAGACAACTAGTGTGCCTTTTTGTATTTCTTTTTCTTGGGAATGATCTTGATCCCTGTCTCTTTTACAATGTCAGGAACCTCTGTCCATAATTCTTCAGGCACTCTGTCTATCAGATCTAATCCCTTGAATCTATTTGTCACTTACACTGTATCACCTTAAGGGATTTGATTTCGGTCATACCTGAGTGGTCTCTTGCATTGCAGGTGGATTCTTCAACCTGTGCACTAAGCACGGCTGAGAGAAGATACCCCACGTCCGAGGTCAGGGGCAGAAGCTGGGAGGACCCCATGCCCGAAGGGCAGCAGCCAAGAGCAGTTACCCCCTTCTGAGGTCAAGGGCAGTGGCCGAGAGTGCCAGGCTGTGACAACCCAGGAATGGCTGAGAGGAGCCACCCTGCCTCTGAGGCCAGGGGTGGTGGCTGGGAGGAGCAACCCCACATCCAAGGATCAGTGAAAGGGCAGCAGTGAGTAGATACCCCTCATCTGAGATAAGGAGCAGCGGCTGGGCTTTGCTGGATCAGCCGTGAAGAGACACCCCACACCCAAGGTAAGAGAAACCCAAGTAAGATGGTAGGTGTTAAAAGAGGGCATCAGAGGGCAGACACACTGAAACCATACTCACAGAAAACTAGTCAATCTAATCACACCAGGACCACAGCCCTGTCTAACTCAGTGAAACTAAGCCATGACCACGGGGCAACCCAAGACGGGTGGGTCATGGTGGAGAGGTCTGAAAGTCCACTGGAGAAGGGAATGGCAGACCACTTCAATATTCTTGCCTTGAGAACCCCATGAACAGTATGAAAAGGCAAAATGATAGGATACTGAAAGAGAAACTCCCCAGGTCATTAGGTGCCCAATATGCTACTGGAGATCAGTGGAGAAATAACTCCAGAAAGAAGGAAGGGATGGAGCCAAAGAAAAAAAACAATACCCAGTTGTGGATGTGACTGGTGATAGAAGCAAGGTCTGATGCTGTAAAGAGCAATATTGCATAGGAACCTGGAATGTCAGGTCCATGAATCAAGGCAAATTGGAAGTGGTCAAACAAGAGATGGCAAGAGTGAACGTTGACATTCTAGGAATCAGTGAATTAAAATGGACTGGAATGTGTGAATTTAACTCAGATGACCATTATATCTACTACCGCAGGCAGGAATCCCTCAGAAGAAATGGAGTAGCCATCATGGTCAACAAAAGAGTCCGAAATGCAGTACTTGGATGCAATTTCAAAAATGACAGAATGATCTCTGTTCGTCTCCAAGGCAAACCATTCAATATCACAGTAATCAAGTCTATGCCCCAACCAGTAACACTGAAGAAGCTGAAGTTGAAAGGTTCTATGAAGACCTACAAGACCTTTTAGAACTAACACCCCAAAAAAGATGTCCTTTTCATCATAGGGGACTGGAATGAAAACATAGGAAGTCAAGAAACATCTGGAGTAACAGGCAAATTTGGCCTTGGAATCTGGAATGAAGCAGGGAAAAGACTAATAGAGTTTTAGCAAGAAAATGCACTGGTCATAGCAAACACCCTCTTCCAACAACACAAGAGAAGACTCTGCACATAGACATCACCAGATGGTCAACACCAAAATCAGATTGATTATATTCTTTGCAGCCAAAGATGGAGAAGCTCTATACAGTCAACAAAAACAAGACCAGGAGCTGACTGTGGCTCAGAACATGAACTCCTTATTACCAAATTCAGATTCAAAGTGAAGAAAGTAGGGAAAACTGCTAGACCATTCAGGTATGACCTAAATCAAATCCTTTATGATTATACAGTGGAAGTGAGAAATAGATTTAAGGGACTAGATCTGATAGATAGAGTGTCTGATGAACTACGGAATGAGGTTCGTGACATTGTAGAGGACACAGGGGTCAAGACCATCCCTATGGGAAAAAAAATGCAAAAAAGCAAAATGGCTGTTTGGGGAAGCCTTACAAAAGCTGAAAGAAGAGAAGCAAAAAGCAAAGGAGATAAGGAAAGATATAAGCATCTAATGTAGAGTTCCAAAGAATAGCAAGAAGAGATAAGAAATCCTTCTTCAGTGATCAATGCAAAGAAATAGAGGAAAAGAACAGAATGGGAAAGACTAGAGATCTGTTCAAGAAAATGAGAGATACCAAGGGAATATTTCATGAAAAGATGGGCTTGATAAAGGACAGAAATGGTGTGGACCTAACAGAAGCAGAAGATATTAAGAAGAGGTGTCAAGAATACACAGAAGAACTATACAAAAAGAGATCTTCACAACCCATCATAATCACGATGGTGTGACCACTCATCTAGAGCCAGACATCCTAGAATGTGAAGTCAAGTGGGCCTTAGAAAGCATCACTACAAACAAAGCTAGTGGAGGTGATGGAATTCCAGTTGAGCTGTTTCAATTCCTGAAAGATGACGCTGTGAAAGTGCTGCACTCAATATGCCACCAAATTTGGAAAACAGCAGTGGCCACAGGAAAAGGTCAGCTTTCATTCAAATTCCAAAGAAAGGCACTGACAAAGAATACTAAAACTACCGCAAAGTTGCACTCATCTCACATGCTAGTAAAGTAATGCTCAAAATTCTCCAAGCTAGGCTTCAGCAATACGTGAACTGTGAGCTTCCTGATGTTCAAGCTGGTTTTAGAAAAGGCAGAGGAATGAGAGATCAAATTGCCAACATTTGCTGGATCATGGAAAAAGCAAGAGAGTTCCAGAAAAACATCTATTTCTGCTTTAATGACTATGTCAAAACCTATGACTGTGGATCACAATAAACTGTGGAAAATTCTGAGAGAGATGGGACTACCAGACCACCTGACCTACATCTTGAGAAATCTGTATGCAGGTCAGGAAGCAGCAGTTGGAACTGGACATGGAACAACAGACTGGTTCCAAACAGGAAAAGGAGTACATCAAGACTGTATATTGTCACCCTGCTTATTTAACTTATATGCAGAGTACATCATGAGAAATGCTGGACTGGAAGAAACACAAGCTGGAATCAAGATTGCCAGGAGAAATATCACTAACCTCAGATATGCAGATGGCACCACCCTTATGGCAGAAATTGAAGAGGAACTAAAAAGCCTCTTGATGAACGTGGAAGAGGAGAGTGAAAAAGTTGGCCTAAAGCTCAACGTTCAGAAAACGAAGATCATGGCATCTGGTCCCATCACTTCGTGGGCAATAGATGGGGAAACAGTGGAAACAGTGTCAGACTATTGTTTTGGGCTCCAAAATCACTGCAGATGGTGATTGCAGCCATGAAATTACAAGACGCTTACTCCTTGGAAGAAAAGTTATGACCAACCTAGATAGTATATTCAAAAGCAGAGACATTACTTTGCCGACTAAGGTCCATCTAGTCAAGGCTATGTTTTTCCAGTACTCATGTATGGATGTGAGAGTTGGACTGTGAAGAAGGCTGAGCACCGAAGAATTGATGCTTTTGTACTGTGGTGTTGGAGAAGACTCTTGAGAGTCCCTTGGACTGCAGGGAGATCCAAACATCCCTATCTAATGGAGATCAGCCCTGGGATTTCTTTGGAAGGAATGATGCTAAAGCTGAAACTCAGTATTTTGGCCACCTCATGTGAAGATTTGACTCATTGGAAAAGACTTTGATGCTGGGAGGGATTGGGGGCAGGAGGAGGAGGGGACGACAGAGAATGAGATGGCTGGATGGCATCACTGACTTGATGGACCTGAATCTGAGTGAACTCCTGTAGTTGGTGATGGACAGGGAGGCCTGGTGTGCTGTGATTCATGTGGTTGCAAAGAGTCGGGCACTACTGAGTGACTGAACTGAACTGAGTGGTCTAGTGGTTTTCCATACTGTCTTCAATTTAAGTCTGAATTTGGCAACAAGGAGTTCATGAGCTGAGCCACAGTCAGCTCTTGGTGTTTTTTTTTTTTTTTTTTTGCTGACTGTATATAGCTTCTCGATCTTTGGCTGCAAACAGTATAATCAATCTTATTTTGGTATTGACTATTTGGTAATGTCCATGTGTAGAGTCTTCTTTTGAGTTGCTGGAAGAGGGTGTTTTCTATGACCAGTGTGTTCCTTTGCAAAACTCTGTTAGCCTTTGCCTGCTTCATTTTGTACTCCAAGGGCAAATTTGCCTGTTACTCCAGGTATCTTTTGACTTCCTACTTTTGCATTCCATTCCCCTATAATTAAAAGGACATCTTTTGGGGGAGTGTTAGTTCTAGGAGTTCTTGTAAGTCTTCATAGAACCATTCAACCTCAGTTTCTTCAGTAGTACTGATTTGGCATACACTTGGATTACTGTGGTATTGAATGGCTTGCCTTGGAAACAAACTGATCTTTCTATCGATTTCGAGATTGCATCCAAGTAATGCATTTCAGACTCTTATGTTTACTTTGATGGTTACTCCATTTCTTCTCAGGGATTCTTGTCCACAGTAGTAGATATAATGGTTATCTAAGTTAAATTGACCCATTCCAGTACTTTTTAGTTCACTGATTCCTAAAATGTCGATGTTCACTCTTACCATCTCCTGTTTCACCATTTCCAACTTGCCTTGATTCATAGACCAAACATTCCAGGTTCCCATGTAGCATTGCTCTTTATAGCATTGGACCTTACTTCCATCACCCATCACATCCTCAACTGCGTGTCATTTTTGCTTTGGCTCCATTTCTTCATTCTCTCTGGAGTCACTTCTCCACTGATCTCCAGTAGCATAGTGGGCACCTATCGACCTTAGGAGTTCACCTTTCAGAGTCCTATCTTTTCATAGTGTTCATGGGGTTTTCAAGGCCAAAATACTGTGGTTTGCCATTCCCTTCTCCAATGGACCAGTTTTTGTCAGAACTCTCCACCATGACCCATCCCTCTTCTGTGCCCCTACACGACATGGCTCATAGTTTCATTGAGTTAGACAAGGCAGTTTTCCATGTGATCAGATTGGTTAGTTTCCTGTGATTGTGTTTTCATTCTGTCTTCCCTCTGATGGAGAAGGATAAGAAGCTCATGGAAGCTTCTTGATGGCAGAGACTGAAGGGGAAACTGGGTCTTGTTCTCAGTTCAGTTCAGTTCAGTCGCTCAGTCATGTCCGACTCTTTGCGACCCCATGAATCTCAGCATGCCAGGCTTTCCTGTCCATCACCAACTCCTGGAGTTCACACAAACTCACGTCCATTGAGTTAGTGATACCATCTAGCCATCTCATCCTCTGTCGTCCCCTTCTCCTCCTGCCCCCAATCCCTTCCAGCATCATATTCTTTTCCAGTGAGTCAACTCTTCGCATGAGGTGGCCAAAGTACTGGACTTTCAGCTTTAGCATTATTCCATCCAAAGAGATTCCAGGGCTGGTCTCCTTCAGAATGGACAGTTTGGATCTCCTTGCAGTCCAAGGGACCCTCAAGAGTCTTCTCCAACACCACAGTTCAAAAGCATCAATTCTTTGGTGCTCAGCCTTCTTCACAGTCCAACTCTCACATCCATAGGTGACCACAGGAAAAATCATAGCCTTAACTAGATGGAACTTAGTCAGCAAAGTAATGTCTCTGCTTTTGAATATACTATCTAGGTTGGTCATAACTTTTCTTTCAAGGAGTAAGCGTCTTATAATTTCATGGCTGCAGTCACCAACTGCAGTGATTTTGGAGCCCAAACAAATAAAGTCTGACACTGTTTCCACTGATTCCCCATTTATTGCCCATGAAGTGATGGGACCAGATGCCATGATCTTCGTTTTCTGAATGTTGAGCTTTAGGCCAACTTTTTCACTCTCCACTTTCACGTTCATCAAGAGGCTTTTTAGTTCCTTTTCACTTTCTGCCATAAGGGTGGTGTCATCTGCATATCTGAGGTTAGTGATATTTCTCCCGGCAATCTTGATTCCAGCTTGTGCTTCTTCCAGTCCAGGGTTTCTCATGATGTACTCTGCATATAAGTTAAATAAGCAGGGTGACAATATACAGTCTTGATGTACTCCTTTTCCTGTTTGGAACCAGTCTGTTGTTCCATGTCCAGTTTCAACTGCTGCTTCCTGACCTGCATACAGATTTCTCAAGATGTAGGTCAGGTGGTCTGGTAGTCCCATCTCTCTCAGAATTTTCCACAGTTTATTGTGACCCACACAGTCAAAGGCTTTGGCATAGTCAATAAAGCAGAAATAGATGTTTTTCTGGAACTCTCTTGCTTTTTCCATGATCCAGCGAATGTTGGCAATTTGATCTCTTGTTCCTCTGCCTTTTCTAAAACCAGCTTGAACATCAGGAAGCTCACAGTTCACGTATTGCTGAAGCCTAGCTTGGAGAATTTTGAGCATTACTTTACTAGCATGTGAGATGAGTGCAACTTTGCGGTAGTTTTAGTATTCTTTGTCAGTACCTTTCTTTGGAATTTCGAATGAAAATTGACCTTTTCCAGTCCTGTGGCCACTGCTGAGTTTTCCAAATTTGGTGGCATATTGAGTGCAGCACTTTCACAGCATCATCTTTCAGGAATTGAAACAGCTCAACTAGAATTCCATCACCTCCAGTAGCTTTGTTCATAGCGATGCTTTCTAAGGCCCACTTGACTTCACATTCCAGGATGTCTGGCTCTAGATGAGTGATCACACCATCATGATTATCTGGGTCGTGAAGATCTTGTTTGTACAGTTCTTCTGTGTATTCTTGCAACTGCTTCTTAATATCTTCTGCTTCTATTAGGTCCAGACCATTTCTGTCCTTTATCAAGCCCATCTTTGCATGAAATATTCCCTTGGTATTTCTAATTTTCTTGAAGAGATCTGTAGTCTTTCCCATTCTGTTCTTTTCCTCTATTTTTTTGCATTGATCACTGAAGAAGGCTTTCTTATCTCTTCTCCCTATTCTCTGGAACTCTGCATTCAGATGCTTATATCTTTCCTTTTCTCCTTTGCTTTTCGCCTCTCTTCTTTTCACAGGTAAGGCCTCCCCAGACAATCATTTTGCTTTTTTGCATTTTTGGGTCTTGTTCTAATGCTCAGTAAATCTTTTATTCAGTTTTCTCTTCATGGGTAGGGCTGTGTTCCCTCCCTTTTGTTTGACCTGAGGCCAAACTATGGTGGAGGTAATGAAGATAATGATGACACCCTTCTAAAGGTTCTCTGCACGCACTGTGGGCTCAATGCCCTAACCCTGCAGCAGGCCACTGCTGACCCACACCTCCTCTGGAGACTCCTGGACACTCACTGTCAAGTCTAGGTCAGTCTCTTGTGAGGTCACTGCTCCTTTCTCCTGAGTCCTGGTGCACACAAGTTTTTGTTTGTGCTCTTCAAGAGTTCTGTTTCCCCAGTCCTGTGTAAATTCTGGTGGCTCTATGGTGGAGCTAATATGCCATACCCAGGTCTGTTGCACCCAGAGCCTCTGCCCCTGCAGCAGTCCACTGCTGACCCATACCTCCACAGGAGACATTCAAATACAGTTATTCAGTCTCTGTGGAGTCTCTGGGTCCTGGTGTGCACAAGGTTTGTTTGTGCCCTCCAAGAATCTATGGCTGGTATAGGGTTTGATTCTAAATGCAATTTCACCCCTCCTATCGTCTTGCTGGGGCTTCTCCTTCTCCCTTGAATGCAGAGTACCTTTTTTTTTTGGTGTGTTCCAACATTCTCTTATCAATGGTTTTTCAGCAACAAGTTGTAATTTTGAAGTTCTCACAGGATAGATTGAGTGCACGCCTTTCTACTCCACCATCTTGGACCCTTGACATCCAATTGTTTTCCTTTATTTTTGACAACTTCAGCCTCCAATCTGAAATCTACCCATTATAACTGATTTTACTTATAATCATTATGAAATCACCTATAAAATGTTTTCAGTGTTCCTGAATCTTTTGATTTTTCCCCAAGATTTATTTCAATCTCAAAATTATGCCATCTGCTCACTCCTCTGATCATTAGTTTTGGTATTAGCAGTAGTGTGTTTTTATTAAAAAAAAAAAAAGTTTTTATGTAGACCATTTTCAAAGAATTTTTTTGAAGTTTTTACAATATTGCTTATATTTTATGTTTCAGTTTTTTGGTTGCAAAGGCTGTGGTATTATAACTCCTCCATCAGTGTTTGAATCCACAACCCCTGCATTGGAAGGTGATGTTTAAATCACTGGACCACAAGGGAAGTCCTCCTGTGTTTATTTAAAAATGACCAATTCTACAATTCTTCTATGCTCCAAATGATAGGGATTCACTGTCCACCAATTTCTGTATTCTGGCTCACTTCATCCAGAACATGGATTTCAGTAATTCTGCATCTTCATTAGAACCTCTGGTTTCCTGATCCTACCACCTCCTCCATTGTTCCATACTATCAGGGATATTCTTACTCCATTCCCTGGACCCCCTTTCCTTTCCTTGTTTTATTTGATTTACTTAGAAAAATCAGTTTTTGTTTTTGTTTTTTTTTTTAACCTGCACATATGCCAGCAAACCTGGAGAAAGAAACACCAGCATGGTAATTCAAACCATTAAAACCACAGTCACAAAACTAAAGGATGCTTTTGGTGTTGTTAGAACATCTTGCCTTTGCCTTAACTCCTTCATTTTTCATTCAATTACTTAATAGTTTTTCCTGCTTTTCAAGTCTCCTCTTCATTTTAAATTTTAGCTAGCTAACTTCATTCCACTTTTCTGAAAAAGTCAAGCAACGAGCAGAAAATATCACAGATTTCCACCGTCACAAACACACACAAGCTCACCACTTTGGTCTTACCATTTATGTCATATTTATCTGCCTGTTATCACAGATAAATTATTCCTACTCATGCCTATGTCCAACACTTGTTTGGACACTAATTTTAATCCTCTGTTGCCTGATGTTAGGACATTTATCCATCAGCTCTTCCTCCATCCTATATCATCATATCCCCCTCCCCACTAGATCATCCAAGATAATTTTTTATAGTCAAACATGATTTTTAGGAAGGTGTATTTTATTCAGCTATTTAAAAATGTTAGAATTATTAAGTGACTGGTTTGTTCATGGGTGTTAGTTTCATTATTTTGATCTGGGGTGGCCTTGGCCTGCAGTGGCTTGAAGCAGGGCTTCAGTACCTGGCCAGAGATTGAGGTCTAATCATGGCAGTGAGAGCACAAAGTCCTAGGCACTGGACCAGTGGTCAGAGAAAAGGCACTGGCCCTTTGGCTTTGCAGAAAAGGAATTCCCACAAAGATGGAAGGTAGTGAAACATGTCTTTATTAGAAGGGAAAAAAGAGTGCAGTACATATGTGTAGACACATGGGCAGGCTCAGAGAGTCCCTGAATCACTCCCTCAAGTTAATTTGAATTACATTTGTGGGATTTCTCTTCTGGGTTTCCTTTGACCAATCATTTTGATTTACTGGATTCAGGGTCCATATATGGTATATCTCAGGATCCTCTTATGTGTGAGCATGCATCTATTAGCCAAGGTAGCATTACTCCTCTTTGAACTCCAAGGAACCTTTCTGTACATGTGTAGTCAGGGAGGTCTCTGGACTTCAAGAATGAAAAATATGTGATCTCTCATCTTCCATCTGGGCAGGGCCCAGCCTCTTCTCTCAGTCATCCTGCTGCTGATATTTTGGAGTTTTGCTCCACAGGGCTGTTGTTGTCCAGTCGCTCAGTCGTGTCTGACTCTTTGTGATGCTGTGGACTGCAGTACACCAGGCTTCCCTGTCCTTTGCCAGAGTTTGCTCAAACTCGTGTCCATTGAGTCAGTGATAGCATCCAAATGTCTCACCTTCTGTTGTCTGCTTCCCCTCCTACACTCAATCTTTCCCAGCATCAGGGTCTTTTACAATGAGTCAGCTCTTCATATCAGGTGGCTAAAGTATTGGAGTTTCAGCTTCAGCAACAGTCCTTCTAGTGACTATTCAGTGTTGGTTTCATTTAAGATTGAATCTTTTGATCTCCTTGCTGATCAAGGTAATGAATCTCAAGTTGCTTTACCCTGGGGGACCCATACAGATAGACTTAATCAAATATACACCCTAAAATTTATAATATACATATCACTCTTTTACATATAATAATTCATAACTAAATGTTTAAAAGAATAATTTCAAATATTATTTAGAGGGTGACAAACTTCATTTTCTCAGCAGAACAAATTTTCATTAAAAATTATACAAAATATTCAAGCCTTTTATACACACACATATGCAGCTTTTCAAATTATATCTGAGTTAGTTCAGAGGTAATAATGACAAGATTTGTAAGATGGCAGCTCCTCTGTTGCAGGAGAGGGTGAAGAATAAGGGCTAATAAACTTCTTGGTTAGGGCTTTCCAGGTGGCTCAGTGGTAAATTATTCTCTTGCCAATGCAGGAGATGTGGGTTGGATCCCTGGGTGGACAAGATATACCAGAGAAGGAAATGGCAACCCACTCTAGTATTCTTGCCTGGAAAATGCCATGGACTGGGGAGCCTGGCTGGCTATAGCCCATGGGGTTGCAAGAGTTGGACAGGACATAGTGACAAAACAACAACAAAACTTTTAGATCAAGGGCACTTTCCAGGACCTCATTTCTATCAGAAAGGATTCTCAATGTCTTTCTATTTTCCGTTGTAATCTACCTAAAAGCCTCAATTAATTCTGAACACAATTTTTAAAAATAATTTTTAACCTGTTAATGTCACTGAGTAACCTCAGAGTTAAATCCTCTGTTTCTTCTCCTCAATTTACTGCATTTCCCTCCTGATTTATCAATTATAAATGTTCAAATATATTCATGTTGTTTCTGTTAGGTATGTGACCATAACTTCATACTGGCTAGATTTTTAATTACTTTACCAAACTAATTATTGGTCTTTGCATCCCTGTGCCTTGAAACTATTTAAATCAAAGTTTTAATATATTGAACAAAATTATAAGGCTAATCTCCCCGCAATTTCATCTCCACTTTCATGGTCTTACTGTTGTCTCATTTTATTGGAACTATTATTTTTGCCAAATCTATCAGATCTATTCTCTGTGATGGCTTTCCTGACACTTCATATCCATACTGATCTCTCCTTTTATTTTTCTTGAAATATCACAATAATTGTAATGCTACATCGAAACAGCATATAGATGACATAAAATGATGAGAGGATATTATTTGTTTCTCAACATGAACACTAACAAAAATAAGAACTCTAGCCATATCCTCTCAAGATGTTTCTTCATCTCAAAACGTTAAAATATGGAGAAAAAATGACCATGCGGCAGATTGTTTGGGATAACATAATTAAGTATAATTCACTCTTGGCTCAAAGATCCCTTTTTATTTTTAATGAACAGATGGGTTAGGAGAAATATTTTGCTGCAATATTATTTCAGAAGCACCCTTTTTTTTTTTCAAGTCCAGTGCAGTGTAGCTAATGTTATCCTTCCATAAACATTCAGATGCCATTTATTTTGTTGTCACTTCTCCACCAATACAAATGCATACAAAAACAAAAGGACAAAATATATTCTTATCTATTTTTTTTTCTTTTTTTTAACTCCTATCTTAACTTTTAGGCTTTAAAAACAGGCCTTCTGTAATATTTTCTTGAGTTTTTGCTGTTTTAAACCCCATAATAATCTGCCTTATTTTTCAGTGTTATTCCAAATGTATATTATTTTTATCCACACTTGCAGGATATTTTTTTTTTCTTTTGACAGGAGAAACAACAATCCAACTAGACATTATTTTTCAGCAAGAGATCATAAAATGTCTCATTCTAATAAGTCCATAGAGAGAAAAGTATAACTACTACCTCAAAATAATTTTCTAGTAATTTACGGTTGAAAGCTCAGCCTTTTTATTTTCACAAGTTTCTTCTCTGTCTCCAGGTTTTATCTAATATTGAAAGCACAGTGAAGAAAACAGCCCTCTGATCATTTCAGAAGCCATAATCACTTGTAGAAGAACTGATCCCTGAACTCAGGTCTTAACAAGTAAAGAAAAAAAGCATTTCATTTTAAAGGCAAAAATATAATCATAATTTTTATGTGCTTTCCCCCTTTTACTGCAGCTTCATATATAATATGCTAGTAATTTCAGTGGGAAGGGTACACTTTATGGAATAGAATATTTTATTTTATTTTTATTTTCCCATAATGTTCCTTCTATTACTAACCTCTGATGCTATTAAATCCCACTGTGATATTTTTTTCTTGCAATAGAGTCTATGAAAAATACAATTCTTCAGAAATTTCATTAAGACCAACCCATGAACTGCTTCCAGATTTATTCCTGCAAGAATAGGGTTACTCTCATCTTTTCTCCTCATGGCACTCACCCACCATTATCTCTGAGGAAAGAAATCAGATTTGCAATTTTCTGGGCAGTAAGGAGGAAATTTCTACTTTTCAAGAGCCTAAAATCCTAAGTATTATTTACACAGTCTGAATTAATATAGATTAACAGCAGATAGGATTTTAAAGTTTTTTATGTCTATGCAGGGTAATGAACACTTTTTTTAGATTAAAACAAAAAAATTAGACTAGTCATGACTGTATTTTCCACAATGAAATCAAGAAGTAAAGGATATTTCTGCTTTTGGAAAAAAAATAAGTGCAAACAATTTCTGTGTGTGCAAACAATTTCTATGCATTTTGAAAGACCATCTTAACAAAATAGACATAGTACAGATCACTGTTGGTTTTATAGTCTAGAGGAAATACACTTCCAACTTTAAAATATTGTGCTTCCTTTCTTTTAAACCACCTCCTGATTTTACTATTAATCTTATCTGAAGTCAAAAGCTTTTTAGGTCTGGATCAAGGATATCCAAAGGATCTGCTTAGCTGCCTACTTCAAAATGACAATTATTTTTCACATTTCGTTTAGTTACTGTTTGTTTCCTGAGGTTATGTTTCTTGATGTTATTGTGTTAGTCTGTCAGTCATGTCCAACTCTTTGAGAACCCATGGACTGTAACCCATCAGGGTCCTCTGTCCATGGAATTCTCCAGCAAGAATACTGGGGTGGGTAGCCATTCCCTTATCCAGGGAATCTTTCTGACCCAGGAATTGGACCTCTTTCTCCTGTACTGAAGAAAGATTCTTTACTGTCGGAGCCACCAGGGAAACCCTCCTGGGGTTATGGTTTGCAGCTATTCCCAACATCCTACTTTCCCTCTTATATCCCATTATACTAGCTCGTGGGTACTTAACCTAGCTCACACAGCCCCTCGTCTCATGACTCATTGAGTAACAGAGGAGCTGTGAGCCCCGGCCCTCTATGGAATGTGCTCTCCTCATTTGGTCTTGAAATGACATTTCATATAGAAGTGGTGAACACAATACTTCTAGACATGTGGGGGAGTGAGAGGAAATTAGGTGTGATTCTAAAATACCAACACAAGGAATCCTTGAGATTGTGCAACTGTTCTGTATCTCAAAAGAAGTGCTGGAAGTCAAATGTATCTGCCCATGAGATAAAGCTGCATAGAACTAAACACACATACATATAAATGAATGAAGACAAGTAAAACTGGGGAAATCTGTACAAGATGGGTGGATCATATCAATGTCCACTTTCTGGTTGTGAATTGTATAGCAATTAGGAGAAATTGGGTAAAACCTGCAAGGAATCTCTCCGTGTTGTTTCTTAGAAATGCAGGAAAACCTACAACTATGAAAATAAAAACTTTAACTAATAAACTTGACAGAGATACTTGGTGCACTATTTCACTAATAAGATACAGAATATCACCCACAGATTTAGGATAAATACTACAGAGTTACTGTAACTGGTAAGAAGATTTTTTGGGAAATCATACTATAAATTGCAACATGAAATCTAGTGAGAATTTAGAGAAAACCTTTCTTTATTTAGTAGCAGAAATATAAAACTCTTCTCACTTATAAAATTTAGAATTTCTGAAATGTAAGGAGAAAGACTAAGAATGTAGTTGTTATTACTAATTAACACAAATAATTAAAAATACTGCTATAGCTATTAAAGTTGAAACGACAGCTACAATACCAGTAACAACAAAAATAGTTTCACATCTAGTAAAATCTCCTTTTCAGAAATACAGGAAAATGGGAGAAATTCTACAGCAAATTGAAAGCTCACACAAATACTGAAAACTTGCCTTAAATAAGGCATTTAAATGTCACTCAACCCTTTCTTTCTATTCTATCATTTTGATTCTAAAATAAAGGCATGCTTTCAATGTCTTGTTTCTATGTTTTAGTTCAGTTCAGTTCAGTCACTGAGTTGTGTCTAACTCTTTCTGTACCTGTGAACTGCAGCATGCCAGGCTTCCCTGTCCTTCACTATCTCCCAGAGTTTGCTCAAACTCATATCCATTGAGTTAGTGATGCCATCCAATCATCTCATCCTCTGTTGTCCCCTTCTCCTCCTGCCTTCAATCTTTCCCAGCATTAGGGTGTTTTCCAATGAGTTGGCTCTTTGCATCAGGTGGCCAAAGTATTGGAGCTTCAGCTTCAGCATTAGCCTTTCCAGTGAATATTCTGGATTGATTTCCTTTAAGTTTGGCTTGTTTGATATACTTGCTGTCCAAGGGACTCTCAAAATTCTCCTCCAGAATCACAGTTCAAAACCTTTTAAAAAATGGTCAGCATTTACTATAGCTTCTTGATATTTGAAATTAACTATATTTAAATTGTTTTAGCTTTCCTAGCTACCAATAATTTAAAAAAGTTTTAAACTTATTATATATAATTTTATTCTTCACTTAAAATATATGTTAAATTTGTTAAATTTCTCATTATGACTATAATATCAAACAAATAATAACAAATACTTATATGCTCTTCATTGGGTAACTGTCTCAAAAATGCTTGGATTAAATAAGTCCCAAAGCAATGCTATATATATATTTTTTAATTTCAATTTTCTTATTCACCATTTTGGCAAACTTTTTTTAAATTGTCATTTATAAAAAATTGAGCACTTTAATTTAAAAATCCCCCCCCAAAATAAATAAAAATCCCCCCAAAAAAATATTTGGCTAACACATAGACACAAAATAAAAAGTCTGTATATATTCATTAAATTTTATTTTTGCTTGAATCAAATACTAGAAGTGGCATGAATACATGACTGAAACATGAATATGACTATAGGGATTCAAAAAGAAAAACAAAAAAATGTAATTTTGTATCAAATATCCCCAGTGCATGTCACATAGGCATATAAAATCCAATGGATAAAATGCTTCTGAAGTTCAAAAAAATTCATGTCTTGCTTATATAAATGTCAAGGTGCCCAAATATTTTTTTATTTTTATTTATTTATTTATTTTGGTTAAACCAGTGACTAAGAGGGCTTCCCTTGTGACTCAGCTGGTAAAGAATTCACCTGTAATGTGAGAGACCTGGGTTTGATCCCTAGGTTGGGAAGATCTCCTGGAGAAGGGAAAGGCTACCCACTCCAGTATTCTGGCCTGGAGAATTCCATAGGTGGTATACTCCATGGGGTCGCACAGAGTCAGACATGAGTGAGCAACCTTCATTCACTTTCACTAATGACTAAGAACCTTACTTTTAATATGACTAGTCTAATACGTACTTAGTATTGGCTGAGCCTTTATTTTTGGGATGGCTTTCATAACAAAGTACCACAAACTGGGCAATGCTGGTTAAATGTAAATTTATTTTACTCCAGTTCTTGAGGCCATAAGCCCAAGAACAAGACGTCAGAAGGTTTGGTTTCTTCTGAGTCCTTTTTCTTTGACTTGTGGATGGATTGTGTCTGTCTTCTCTCTGAGTCTTTACATGGTTTTCCCTCAGTACATTTCTATGTCTATATTTTCCCTTATTATAAGGAAACCAATCATATTGGATTGAAGCCCAACTTAGACCTCATTTTTACTCTATTTACCTCTTTAAAATCCTGTATCTCAATCCAGTGACATTCTGTGGTACTGGGATAGGATTTTTTCACTTGAACTTTAGGGAGAGTCAATTGAATCCATGAAAGTGTCCAACATCATTCTAGTTTGGCTTTCCTACAACACATTTCAACTGGTATTACATTCATGGCACATCCTCCATGTTTTTAAGATTCCACTATTCCCATAGTGATTTCCCCATTTATGCTATTATGTCTATATTTTGATAAACAATTAATTGAAAAGTTGGTGCACTAGGAAAGATTTACATTACAATGTATAGGTTGCATGTGTGTGTGCATGATAAGTTGCTTCAGTTGTGACTTACTCTTTGTGACCCTATGGACTGTAGACCTCCAAGCTCTTCTGTCGATGGGGTTCTCCATGCAAGAGTACTGGAGTGGTTTGCCATGCCCTCCTCCATGGGATATTCCCAACCGAGGGGCTGAACCTCCATCTCTTTTATCTCCTGCATTGGCAGGTAGATTCTTTACCATGAACCCCACCTGAGAAGCCCCAATTTATAGCTTGGAATTTTTTAAATGATTCAATTTTGTGTCTTTATAATTTTAATATTAATAATCTACTGTGAACATATATAAAATAGAATATTATATTTTTCACATTTAAACTGTAAAGAGCATGTAAACTGTCTCATTATATGATATTTTGTAGTTATTTTATTTGATTGAAAGAAAAAATGCGTTGTCCAATAGAACCTATGTTATGCAATATTTTATGAGCTATGTAGATTCCAACAGAAGATCAGTTCAGTTCAGTCACTCAGTCATGTCCGACTCTTTGCGACCACATGAACTGCAGTATTCCAGGTCTCCCTGTCCATCAGTCCATCACCAACTCCTGGAATTTACCCAAACTCATGTCCATCGAGTCGGTGATGCCATTCAATCATCTCATCCTCTGTCGTCCCCTTCTCCACCTGCCCTCAATCTTTCCCAGCATCAGGGTCTTTTGGAATGAGTCAGCTCTTCACATCAGGTGGCCAAAGTATTAGAGTTTCAGCTTCAGCATCACCCCTTCCAATGAACACCCAGGACTGATTTCCTTTAGGATGGACTGGTTGGATCTCCTGGTAGTCCAAGTCTCTTCTACAACACCACAGTTCAAAGGCATCAATTTTTCAGTGCTCAGCTTTCTTTATAGTCCAACTCTCACATCTATACATGACTACTGGTAAAACGATAGTCCAGACCAAATGGACCTTTGTTGACAAAGTAATGTTTCTGCTTTTTAATATGCTGTCTAGTTTGGTCATAACTTTCCTGCCAAGGAGTAAGCGTCTTTTAATTTCATGGCTGCAATCAACATCTGCAGTGATTCTGGAGACCTGAAAATAAAGTCAGCCATTTTTTCCACTGTTTCCCCAACTATTTGCCATAAAATGATGGAACCAGATGCCATGATCTTAGTTTTCTGAATGTTGAGCTTAAGCCAGCATTTTCACTCTCCTCTTTCACTTTCATCAAGAAACTCTTAGTTCTTCACTTTCTGCCAAAAGGGTGGTGTCATCTGCATATCTGAGGTTATTGATATTTCTCCCAGCAATCTTGATTCCAGCTTGTGCTTCTTCCAGCCCAGCGTTTCTCATGATGTACTCTGCATATAAGTTAAATAAGCAGGGTTACAATATACAGCCTTGATGTACTCCTTTTCCTATTTGGAACCAGTCTGTTGTTCCATGTCCAGTTCTAACTGTTGCTTCTTAACCTGCATGCAGGTTTCTCAAGGGGATAAAATTAATCAATTGTTTAATCAGCTTCTAATAAGCTGCTTCAGAAAGAATACTAAATAAGTCTTCTCTTTCAATATAAGTAATTTGACAATGGGACAATACCATTAAAACAAACAAAAAAGGTGTAAAAAAAAAAAAAAGTACAGAGTTAATGAAGCTGCCTGTTAAGAAGGTACTGACCATGAAATCAGAAATGTAAAAAAGGCAACATTATATGCCATTGTAAGAATTTTCAAGACATTTATTGTTTGACACAGTTAATTTTATTTAGTTCTGAGGGTGACAAGTACAAAATGTGTCCAAAGATAATAAAGGGAAGTACCCATGCCCTGCTACCTGGCACCTGGCATACCTTCCCTTTTAGCCACTTCACTCCAATCTCAGCTCTTTACCTCACATTGTCTTCCTCCACTTCTCTCCTCACATACTCCTCTGATTCCTCTTATTAGGACACTTAAGACAACATTCACAGTTTCCAGGGCCTGGGACCAGGATATCTTGAGGGGTCATCATTACTACACTCTATATGTCCTTCAGTTTCTGAAGCAGGATTTCATGGGATACTTAAATTTTGTCAATCTACAGCATCTAACAAAGTATTTTGAGAACAGAGTTAGTGCATTGAATTAAGGGGCTAAGTGTAGGTAGAAAGTCCATGGTGTCACAAGGAGTTGGACACTATTGAGCGAAGGAACAGCAACAACAATAGGTAGGGAGCTCTAGATTTCTTGTGAAGGATGAAGTTGGGATACACATTGGTATTTTGCACCTAAATTAGTCCATTTTCATTCTTTAGAATCTAATGTCTATATATAAAGTTGCAGGCCTTGCTGGTTATTTATGAGATATTTAAAATTCCTATAGATCCTCACATAAAAATATAATCCATTTCATCTGGAAATCTTCTTGAGATTAAATTTTCTTCTGCATAATTAGTACTCTCACATGGGTTATCTTACTAGGATGCATCTAGGCAATATTATTGTATACTTAAATGCATCAATTTAAAATAATTTTAAGTTTATTTTAGGTATATTCATCTTGCTACTATAGCTAGATTGAAAAGCCCTTAAGAAAATAAGATCATAGCATATATAGTCTGTTGTTGCCATAACTTATATCCGTTTTCAACAAAAGACAGTTCTGGAGGATCACTTTTTTCCTCCACAGGGCTTAGAGAGCTTTTTTGTGTATTTGAATTTAATATTTGTAGTTCAGTAATACACAGAATAAACCTACCCCCCTCTTTGTGATAGTAACCTTAGGGGTTTAAGGTCAGCATTCTCAAACTTTTTCTCTAAGGACACTTCCACATATGTAACAAAAATTTTATAATCCAAGACAAGATAAGAACATAAGGTCAATGTAATGATTTTTTAATGAAATATATTTAACAATCGTGTTTTGCTTTCATTTTAACACTATGCTCATCCAATCACAAATTTAGTGTGAACCAGTAACTCGTATCAGCCAAGTCTATTGTGACTAGTCAGTTGCTTGCATCATACAGATAAATATTGTGACTATCCTTCCTAACTTTGATTTACTTTTGGGAGTCTAAAAAAGTCCTTTCATTTTCTCTAAAAAATTGAAATATTAGGAATTTAGTTGTTTTCTGTAGCTCTTTAATGCAGCATATTTATCTTAACAAGCATTTGACAACCTTATGTCAATTATCTCTAAATGTTAATTAATCAATATACATTAATTCTGAATTTATGCTTTTATTTTCATTTATTAAAATCTTAAGTTCAGGAAATCCAAAAATCAGTTGACAAATAGATTATTTTGTTACTTCACAAATTGATTCTCCTCAACAAAATGTTAACTGAGGTTTTCATCTACTAAGCAAAGCAATTTATCTTATTTTAAAAGATTATATCTATCCATCTATCTATATGTTATATATATATGTTATATATGTGTGTTTTATATATATAACATTTTGGTGTCTGGTAAAGATCTCCTGTGATAACTCAGGAGACCTGGGTTCAGTCCCTGGGTTGGGAAGATACCTTGGAGAAAGTAATGGCAACCCACTCCAGTATTCTTGCCTGGCAAATCCCATGAACAGAGGAGTCTGGTGGGCTACAGGCCACAGGGGTTGTAAAGAGTCAGACATGACTGAGAAACTGACATAATGTTTTTAATAGTATTCTGCCTTAAGTAGTAAATGTGAAAAAGTGATTTAGTTCAATTCCTTTATAAAGTTCATAATGCATAGAGTTTGAAACAGGAAATAAGGCTTGGAACAAGATTGGAGTAAACTCATACAGTTAAAAGAAGCTCAAGAAAAAATGAGGCATACTCCACACACATTTATAAACACATGGCTTTAAACGTGATAGCTAATGTGTTAAATGTGATAGACAGTGAGGGATGATGACAGTATAACTGCAGCCTTCAAATTACATACAATAGCTGCACAGGAATAAATTATCATTTTTTGTATGTTAAATATAAATTTTAGTATCCTAAGATCTTTGTTAATAAAAATCTCAAAGGCCCTCTGAGTGTGTGCATGGTCAATTATGTCAGACTCTTTTCGACCCCATGGCCTGTAGTCTGCTAGGCTCCTCTGTCCATGAGGACTTCCCAGGCAAGGATATCAGAGTGGGTAGTAACTTCCTCTTCCAGGAAAGTGAAAGTTGCTCAGTCATGTCCAACTCTTTGAAACCCCGCGGACTATAGAGTCCATGGAATTCTCCAGGCCAGAATATTGGTATGGGTAGTCCCTTCTCTTCTCCAGGGGATCTACCCAATCCAGAGATCGAATCCACACATCCTGCATTGCAGGTGGATTCTTTACCAGCTGAGCCATGAGGGAAGCTCAAGACTACTGGAGTGGGTAGACTATCCCTCCTACAGGGGATCTTCCAGACCCAGAAATCAAACCGGGGTCTTCTGCACTGCAGATGGATTCTTTACCAACTGAGCTGCCATGGAAGCCCTCCTCCTCCAGGGGATCTTCCCAGTCCAGGGATCGAACCCATGTCTCCAGCATTGGCAGGCAGATTCCTTGCCACTGTGCCCCCTGGTAAGCCCCAAATGGCTTCTAGCCAAATCTCATTATCTGTAGAAATATCTCCAAATATCCCTGGCAACTATTCTAGTTAGAACTTGCAGCATGAGAATCTCTCTAACTCAGCTCATTGCTGTTATGAAAATCCTCCCATGTTTAGAGATCTTCCTAAAGTTGAACACTGATCCTCATCTATTAATATTACCATCTTGATCTTGGCCAGAAAGACTGCCTAACCGTTTTTCAAAATATAATAATAGTTTCAATATCTTAAAAATCATCAGGTCTCTTTTTAGTTCTCTCCATTCAAAGTAATAATGTTCATTTTATACTATTTTCAGTCTTTAAGTTTAATTTCTTATCTTCAGACACACAAGAATTGAGAGAAATATTTATTTATCTTTCTAAGTTATCATATTTTTTTTGCTGAGAAAATATATGAAAAAAATCTCCAGGTCTTAAATATATATTGTGATGAATGTTGACTTATATGCCCCATGTAAATATCAACCCAAAACAAGTTATGAAATATTTTCTTCATTTTGGAAAGTTTCTTCATACTATTCACTAGCTTCCAGTTGGTCCCCAATCCTGAGAGGTAATCTTTTATCTATTCTCTATCACCAGGAGTTAGACTTAAGATACAAGAGTTTAGCATTTATCAGAAAGGAAGTAAAAACTAAAAAAAAAAAAAAAAAAAAAAAGGCAGTGATTAAGATATGTGAATGGGGGTAATGCCACAGAAAACATCAAAAGGTGATTTCAGGAGTGGGAAGGAGTAAACAAATAAACACTATCTCCTCTGGATATTTCTAGAAAAAATAAAACATATCTGTGGAACAAATGATTTTTCCTTTAAGATGAATCTGTGATTGTTAATTACCACATTATTTAAAAAAGGAATTTGACAAGAGTGCCTGATTTTGCTTTTTTTAAGCACAAAACCGTTGGTCCATGTCAGCTTTCTTTTCCTCACAGCTATAATCTTAAAATGACTCATGTTTCTGTCACTGTCTTTGTGCACTGCCTTAGTTTATCTGTCACTGTATGCATATTAATGCATTTACATTACTGAGGAATTCAATTTAGTGGATGTTTTACTCTATACATTGTACTTGCAAGATGCTTAGAGTATTTTACTAGATGATTCTCTCAGGATGCTCAGCCACGGTGGTGATTGATATAAGGATAAGGGAACAAGGCTGCTTCATGAATGTTTCTTTCAATAAAGTATCTTCAATAAATTAAAATTCTAGTTGATTTTTAGAATTGTGTTATTCAGATTTTTGGTGAGATTGCCCTATCATTTATTTTTTCCCTAATATTTGATTTATTTTAAAGTTCTGCCCCCATAGCATCATTGAATGGACCTAATTTTTCTCAAAATTCTCAGGCAGTTCAATTCTCTTCTGATGGATGACTGATCTCATCTGGGTTTAACCACTTGTGGCTGTTTTCAGTTTCTCCTTTCAGTTGAAGAAACCTCACATGCGAACATGACAGAGGTGGGAAGGTTAGATGTCCAAAGTTGAGTAGCTGCTTGAGATAAAAATAAATGGATTATTCATGTCTTTGATTATTTCTGGTATTTGAAAACATTGACAAAATGTGTATAGCCATCCAAATTTTGAATATTCTTGTATTTTAACAAAAAGGAAGTAACACTAGAGAAGCACTCAATGATACCTTAATGTTTTATGGATTCAAAATGATATCAACATTTTAAGTGAACTAAGCCCTTCGATTTATCTCAATGCTACTTTTAGAGACTTGTCAAATAACAAACATCAAACCAAACACTGAACTCTGTCTCTGTTCTCTAACACTCATGGTATATTACTCATATCCTGGCAAGAAACAGAAATCTACTTGAACATGTTCAGTTTAAGACAAAGTATTTGGTAACCTGAAGAGATATCACCAGGATCTAAGGAAGCTGCTGGGCAGTTATGATCAACCACCGTTAGACCTAAAGGAGTAAGGAAAGGAGATGGTATTAATAGAGGCTAGTGAGAGCAAGAATCATGGACAAGGGTTATTTATTTAGACCCTAGATGGAGAAAGAAGCTTTCATTCATCTGCATCTTGATAGTGAAAGGAATGTGAGAGGTATATCGATTCTAAACATATTAGTGATAAAATAGATTCTTCTTGGCTGTTGTTGTTTAGTCACTAAGTCATGTCTGACTCTTGCAACCCCATGGACTGTAGCCTACCAGGCTGCTTTGTCCATGGGATTTCCCAGTCAAGAATACTGAAGTAGATTGCCATTTCTCTTTCCAGGGAATCTTCCTGACCCAGGGATGGAACCTGCATCTCCTGCATTGTAGGCAGATTCTTTACTACTGAGCCCACCAGCTCAGGAAGGGTAGCCCACCAGCCTACCCTTATTATTCCACTAGAGGGACATGCATTTCTAAAAGTGTATTAGTTGTTCAGTTGTGTCAGACTCTTTGTGATCCCCTGAACTGTAGCCTGCCAGGCTCCTCTGTCCATGGAATTCTCCAGCCAAAAATATTGGAGTGGGGTACCATTCCTTTACTCCAGGGGATCTTCCTGACCCAGGAATCAAATCTAGGTCTCCTGCATTGTAGGCAGATTCTTTATCACTGAGGCACCAGGGAAGCCAACCAGCCTAACCTTAGTACCCCACTAGAGAGACATCCATTTCTAAAAATCTTCACATAACAATAGCACATAGAATTTTTATTCACATTCCTTTGTGTATGCACACCCAGAGACTGGGAAATACAGGCTAGCTGTATATCAAGAAGAGATAATTGTTTTCTTTTACTAAATACTAGCAATTTCTACCAGTTGGGAATTAAGAGGATGAATATTTAAATATGCAACTTTTTCTAAACATGTATTTGCGATATTTGTTTTTCAAGTTTAAGTTTGCCTGGAGTTAAATTCAAAGATAAGAATTAAGCTCTTCATTTCTATGTGTGATGATTTTAAATGCAGAAATTTAATCAGTGTAGATTGAATTCAAGGAACTTGTCTTGCCTCTAAATCTGGGTAATCTTACAGAGACAAAGTTTTCTTCTTTGTTTTATTTTCAGACAATCATCTATTTATATGTAATAGTGTTAGGAGCTACATATTTAAAAGAAAAAAGAAAAGGTAAAATTTTTTCTGCCTCTTAAAAAACTTGTTTTTATATAATAATTGCTTCTGAAAACTTGAGTATCATTTTTACAGCCCTTGTTTGAAGTCATTTAAAACCAATACACAATCCACTGAAGCTTTGTTATTTCTTTCACTAAAACAAATTTGTCATACTTCTTTAATGTCAGATATAGTGTAATGTGTTGATAATATAATGATAAAAGCAGACATCTTCTTTGCCCTACACAATATTTATATTTTGGGATGATAAAGCAATATCAGTTGAAACTTCCATATTTTCACTTAAGCCTCCAAATATAGAATAGATATTACTTTCATTTAAAAACAAAGGCCATTTAACTCAGATAGAAGTAACTTACACAGGGTCTGATGCTTATATAAGTAAAGATCAGATATGAGTTACAAACTAAACTTTTGCACCCTTCCAATCCCTTTATATCACATATGGCATGTGATATTTTTCATGTGTAACTAACACTGTATTATAAAATTATCTTTTCTTGCAATTTTCTTTAAAAGTAAGTGTATTTTAAGATTTTTTTTCATGTTTAATTTTAAATTACTTTTTATTTCAATTTTTGAATAAATTGTGTTTTATGCCATGCATCTCACCTCCATTTTCTGATAAAACTATCTCTTTTTCCTTGAGGTGGCTTTTAAAACTTTGTTTTTGTTCAACGTGGAG
The DNA here is from genome assembly GCF_014754425.2 of Oryx dammah. NCBI lineage: Eukaryota > Metazoa > Chordata > Mammalia > Artiodactyla > Bovidae > Oryx > Oryx dammah. The sequence continues at coordinate 143,707,269 of NW_024070186.1, forward strand.
AGACTACTTACTAACATTTTTTAAAGCAATGAATAAACAGTGCCATCTTCTGTTGATGTTTTTTCCAACAACTGGGTATAAAGAATTGAAAGATTGGGTTAATATAAATCTGCAAAAAAAGAAGCAAATAATTTAGAGATTTTACTATCTTGGTATAATGCACTACATCTTTGAACACTTCCAAAGAGGCTAATTATTTGAGAGGACTCTAGGGGCAAAAACATGTTTAAAACAGTTCTGTGTGATAAATTATCCAAAACCTTTGAATATCCATTCAAACAATGGAGGGAAAAGGAAGGATTCAGAATGAGACAAGTGACAGTGACAGAAACAGGTGGCAAGTGTTCATAGCAATTATGTGTTACTAGTATCCTAGGAATAAAAATAAGCAGTTTTCTCTCTTTTTATACCATTAATTAACCTCCACATTTATCTATATCTTTGCAAGTACAAGCTTGATAGTGGAAACTTCTCCAGTTATTCACTAGAAGAAAAGATAGAGAAACAGGAATATTTTTTTAAATATAATTTTCAGAGTGAATATATATATATATATTAATCTGCATGTGGATCATAGATTTCAAACTTAAGGCAAGAGACGTAACTAACAAGAATAACAATTATTTTAGATTCATTATTTACCTAAGAAAACATATATCTGGAACACCTTGATATCTGGAAAAATGTATTTTCAAGTCAAACAACTTTCACTCGTTATCACTTGCTCAAAGGCAGAGAAAAAAAAAAAACCCACAAACAGAATATTGTAAAAAATCTGTACATCTGAACAAGATTGCAAAAGATATCTTTAAAGTCACTTTTAGTTACTTTTAAAATGTTTTTTTTTTTTTATAATATATCTGGATAAGATTTACATTTTATAATTAGTAGCATTTTCTGAAACGCCTCAGAAAGTGAAAGTGTAGTTGCTCAGTCATGTCTGACTCTTTGCGACCCCAAGGACTGTAGCCTACCAGGCTCCTCAGTCCATGGGATTTTCCAGGCAAAAATACTGGAGAGGATTGCCATTTCCTTCTCCATCAGAAATCATGTTTTAAAACCCAGGGCAGGAATTATTTCTTCTAAAGAATACAAACAATTAAAGACAAGTCAATGAGTGTCAGTGTATTGAACTGTTCTTATCCATAAGAACAACAGAAGAAAAATTAAAGGCAGTTTCATTCTATTCTTTAAAAAAGAGCTTGACTTCTGTGTGGCCACTGGTTTGTGTGATCATTTTAGATGTTCAAAGACAGATCACTGCCAAGAATCAGTAAATAAGTGTGGATGAGATGCAAAGTGGCATCACGTGACCAGCAATCTTCACATATCTCTTAGAGAAAACAGCCTTTTGTTTTCTGGCTAAATGATTTCAGTGTACTTTTTATTTAACTCAGTTTTTAAGACTGATCCTAATGATTTAAAGTAGGTTTTGTTACACATTCTTAGATTTCCATTCTACCAATCAGTTTCTTCAAAGGTTGCCCAAATCCCTGAAAGAGATTTCAATTTAGATCGTTGACTTTGTGTGATGTTTGAGTAATCAGTACTAGGCAGAGATGGTTGGAGTGGATGGAATTAACAAGGAAACTGAATACATTGACTTCAGGAATGCTGAATATTTGAAGTCTGTGAAGATCAGAGATTTAAACATAATAATTTTCTGTGTATTTCTGAGTGTTTTGTGTGCATATGTGTTAAGTCGCTTCAGTTGTGTCCAACTCTTTGTGACCCTGTGGACTGTAGCCCACCAGGCTCCTCTGTCCTTGGGATTCTCAGGCAAGAATACTGGAGTGGGTTGCCATGCTCTCCTCCAGAGGATCTTCCTGACCCAGGAGTAGTACCAGTGTCTTGCATGTTTCCTGCCTTGGCAGGAGGGTTCTTTACCACTAGCACCACCTGGGAAGGTCTGAGTGTTTTGTGTGCGGGACCTCAATTTTATTGCTGATATTCATGCTCTATTTCATATTATCTCAAGGTATTATATGTTGATCTGAAAATATGAAACATGATCAGTTCAGTTCAGTTGCTCAGTCATGTCTGACTTTTGCGACCCTGTGGACTGCAACATGTCAGGCTTCCCCATCCATCACCAACTGCTGGAACTTGCTCAAACACATGTCCATCAAGTCGGTGATGCCATCCAACCATCTCATCCTCTGTCATCCCCTCCTCCTCCCACCTTCAATCTTTCCCAGCATCAGGGTCTTTACCAATAAGTCAGTTATTTGCATCAGGTGACTAAAGTACTGGAATTTCAGCTTCAGTATCAGTCCTTCCAATGAATATTCAGGACTGATTTCCTTTAAGATGAAACACTATAGAAAATTCAGAATTTAATTTAATTTAGATTGCTCAATTAAAAAGTCTATAGTGTACAAAAAGGTTATGAAGACTAAAGAGCTTAGACTTTAGGATATTAGAAAATAAGTATCTGCAATTATAAGGAAAAATTTGTAAACTAAAGGTTAGATTTAACATTCTGAAATAGAGAATCTTATCAGTGAAAAATAATCAAATACTAGCAATTTCAAATGATTCAAGTAAATTAATGGAAGGAGAAATGACTCTAATCTTTACCCCAAACAGTTCAATATAGAACAGTAGATTTTAGAACTATAGCTCAGGTTAATATAATAAAACATAAAAATTAATAGGAGACAGGAGTAATCATTTATACAACATAACTTTTAATCAAATCAAAATATTCGTGGTGATCGTGGGTAGAGGATACTCCAGACCACTGAGATAGCATCATCACCATTTTCTGTAGAACTTGTACATATTTGATATCTAGAAATCAGAACACAGTCAAGGCTGTTTCAGTCCTGTAATTGCTTTAATTCATCTATACTGGTGAAAAAATAGAATTATCCATATCTCCAAGAAAACTTCACAAACTTGAAATGAATATTTTAATAATGTCAAAGTAAATGTGAAGGTGAAAATAAAGACTAATATAGTATCTTTAAAAATCTGATGGTTCACCAATTTAATAGTGATATTTGGTAGAGAAAATCTGGTGTCATGCTACCAGTAAATGCTGTACAGAGAATTTTTATATTTTCAGAAATATCAATAAATATGGGTTTAGTGAGACTAATTTTTATGGTTCCTTCTTTGAATTTCAACAAACATGTTGGAACAATATAAAAATATTTTCTCAACATTAACTGAGAAAAGCTAATTGTAACTGGCACAAAAAATTTTATTTGAGAGCAGAAATGGTATTATTTGAATAAAGAACAGTTAGAATAATAAAACTATTAAAATTTAGATCATGTATTTAGCATTTCAAAATGTAAGTGTTATAAAAATGAACGTTTAGATTTTCCAAAAGCTTGTCAAGATAGGAATAGTTTTTCTAGTTGTACAAGAAACTCTATGAAACTTGCATATTATGAAAGTCATTGCAAGGGTATTTTTGTTGTTAGTTTGTGACCCAGGGGCATAACTTGAACATATCTGCAGCTTTAGAAAATAACACTAATATCAACTTGACAGATGGAGTGATCTCTGGTGGCAAAAAATTAATGACCCAGCTAAGAAATTATGAATACCTATCCCAATAATGTTATAGTCAATGGAATGGAAGTAATGGATGTGAGAATAGAGTGTCTGTATTTTAAGATAAACTGATTATCAGTCTTAATTACATTTGTAACCTTAAATTGTCCCATAGGACATACCATGACATAATAAAAAGTCCAAGGGATTAGCTTGTGGACACAATTATAGAAGAGTCTATTCTGCCTCTCACAGGCAACTTACAGTGCAGTCAATGAAGAGTAGCAAAAGAGACAGAGAAGTTTTCAAACAGACTGAGTCTAAGCTTATGACTCTATATCCAAATAAAAATGTCTAAGAAACAATAAGAATCTTGGATAAACTCATAATTAGAATTTTCTCTGAACTCTCATTCATGTAAAAATACTGCTGTAGTTACATACATGCCTAGTTTTGAGAGCTGGCCGCTGTTACTCTCTGACCTATGTGGATTAGTTTTCTGGTCCTACAGAAAAATATACCACAAACTTAGCACCTGAAAACAATACCCATTTATTAGTTCATGGGCAGGTCAGAAGTATAAGCATTGTATGAATTTGTTTTCTTCTCAGGGTGTCATGAGATTAAAATCAAAGAGTCAGCCAGACTGAATTTCCATTTGGAGACTACATGGGAAAATGTGCATCCAAGCTCCTTCTTGTTAGCAGAATACAGTCCCTTGCAAGTTATAGGCTTCTATTGTCCTTTTCCATGCTTGCTGTAAACTGAATGCTTCATTCAGCTCCTAGAGTCAACCGACAGATCATGATGTGTTATCTTCTTCATCTTCAAGTTAACAACAGCTTGCCTAATCCTTTACCTGCTTTCAAACATTGACTTCCGCAGCCAGCAGGAGAAAAGGCTATGCTTTTAAAAAGCTATTTAATAAGTGAAATCCACCTGCATAATCTTCCTCTCTTAAGTCTAACTTTGCCCTATAATATAATAATAGCTTAAAATAGACTAATCATGCAAGTGCATTTCATCATACTGAGCTTAAGGATTATACAGATGTGTATACTGGGAGAATGAACATCTTGGAGTCATCTCAGAATTCTGCCTACCTCACTAATCATTACTATTGTTCCTGTCTTCTTGTCTTATTACTACCTCTACTCTTTGCACCTAAAATCTTGATTCTTATCTACACTTTGATCCATGGCTTTCTCTCATAAGAAAATATCAGTATTGTCTTTGTCTTCGAACTCTGTCACATCTGTGAGCAAGTTTGGTCTTGTTAATACAGTGTTGTTAAGATAGACAATTTTTTTTTTCAATTAAAGTCTCTCCTTCCAAATTTATTTATCTAAAATAATTATTTAGAGTACACTGAAGAAAAATGAAAAATATGTACAAATAAAAAGAATGTGTGACATTCATGAAGCAAAACACAGAGGTACAAGTAAAGCACTAAATGATCTCAGCATTTACAACAAAAGGCACAATGAACAATTTCTCTGCCACAGATTAGGCAAGTGTGTGTGTGTGTGTGTGTGTGTGTGCGTGTGTGTGTAAGTCACTTCAGTCATATCCCAATTTTTGTAACCTTATGGACTGTGGCCTGTTAACCTCCTATGTCCAGGTGATTCTCCAGACAAGAATACTGGAGTGGGTTTCCATGTCCTCCTCCAGGGGATCTTCCCAACCTAGGGATCAAACCTGCATGTCTTTATATCTCCTGCATTGGCAGGTGAGTTCTTTACCACTAATGCTACCTGGGAAGCCCAGGAAACTATATATGCAACAAATAAAAGCTTATTTTTACTATATACTTTCCTAAGGCAACAAAAAAGACAACCATTTGTTTTAAATGGTTAATGTAGAAATTGACTTGATAAGAATTACAAATAACTATAAATAAATGAATATATGCTAAAAATCAATAATAACTTGGAAATGCAAACAAAATGCAATTTTGTATTATTCCATGAAAATAGACAAAACATTCATTTGTGTGACAATATTCAAAATAAAAGAAAAGACATCCAATATTGTGGGAGAAATAAAGTTCTCAAAATATCCATTAGTATTCAAAATATACATACCCTTGAACCCAGAGACTACACTTCTGTGAATCTACCTCAAGAAATATATGTGCATATACCAGGATGTTAAGTTCTGCATTGATCTCAACAGCTGAGTATTGTATGCCACCTAAACATCTACCAAGTTAAAGTTAAGTTAATGATGTTTCATTAATAGAATTGAATAAGCCACATAAATTGAAGATAAATCTGTATATATTAACCATGAGAATATCTTAAAAATTAGACATATCATTTTTTAAAGGAGTGAAAGAGATCTTAGATTCTCTTTGGATCAAATATAGATTTATAAAAAGGAGAAAAGAAAGTATGGATAGAGGCAGAAGGAGGAGGAAGAGGAAGAGGGGAAGAAAGTAAGAGAGGAGACAGACACAGATGCAACAATGTACTATCTTAAAAAAATAGGTAGTGATTAACAATTGCTTAGAAAGTTTGTTTCCCTGGAACAAAAATAATCTAAAACAAAAATTCTGAACATGCATATCTGCTGATGCAGTAAAAATGGACACTTTCACTCATTAGAGACCATATGGTCAGATTTTCAGAGTTAAATTGCTTAGAGTGTTACTCAAGGAGATATTTTTTAAAAGGTGAGAAGAGTAGGTGAAGTAGGGCATAAGAACTTATCTAAGAATAAGTATCTATGTGAAAGTTACCAAGAGTTTGATGAAAAAGCAAGTCACATAGACACAAAACATGAAGACAGAAATGAGTAAATGAGTGATATATGGTTAAAAAAAAGTGAATGAGCTGAGAGTCAGTTTTCTCTCCTCTGGAGGTATCTTGCCAAATGGTAGGATTTATTTTTCTTAGGAATCCAGAGACTCATTTCCTTCCCTAATGATAGTTTGTTAGAGTCAGGCTGAATTACATTTATTTTAGAGAGAAAAAAATCACGAATACTATGGAGAATATAGTTGCCTTTAGATATTCAGGAATGGGAGATTTCCATTTTTTTTTCCCACCATGGACACATAGAAAATTCCAGGTCAAAACAAACTATAAGGACAAAAATACCTTTACTGATTAGTGTAAAGAAAAATGCAAGTAATAAAAATAATAACAAATGGTTTTTTAAGATGTTACTGCATTAGACTTTCATTTTCTTTTTTTTTTTTAATACTTAATTGAATTTGAGAAGGGAATGAAAACCCACTCCAATACTCTTTCCTGGAGAATCCCATGGACAGAGGAGCCTGGCGAGCTACAGTACATAGGGTCACAAAGAGTTGGACACAACTGAAGTGACTAAACACTTAATTGCTTATATGACATATACTTGATGGTTGATTCATTTTACTCAGTTCACTCAGTTTTTTGTTTTGTTTTGTTTTTGTTTGTTTGTTTGTTTTTCCTGAAAAGAATATGATTATTTTACTCTGTAATTCTTTTTATTTATTTTTTAATTTTTATTTTTTTTTTAAATTTTACTTCACAATACTGTATTGGTTTTGCTATCAGTTCAGTTCAGTTCAGCCGCTCAGTCCTATCCTACTCTTTGTGACTCCATGAATTGCAGCACACCAGGCCTTCCTGTCCATCACCAACTCCCAGAGTTCACTCAGACTCGCGTCCATCGAGTCTGCGATGCCATCCAGCCATCTCATTCTCTGTCGTCGCCTTCTCCTCCTCCCCCCAATCCTTCCCAGCATCAAAGTCTTTTCTAATGAGTCAACTCTTCGCATGAGGTGGCCAAAGAACTGAGTTTCAGCTTTAGCATCATTCCTTCCAAAGAAATCCCAGGGCTGATCTCCTTTAGAATGGACTGGTTGGATTTCCTTACAATCCAAGGGACTCTCAAGAGTCTTCTCCAAGATCACAGCTCAAAAACATCAATTCTTCGGTGCTCAGCCTTCTTCACAGTCCAACTCTCACATCCATACATGACTACTGGAAAAACCATAGCCTTGACTAGACGGACCTTAGTCGGCAAAGTAATGTCTCTGCTTTTGAATATGCTATATAGGTTGATCATAGCTTTCCTTCCAAGGAGTAAGCATCTTTTAATTTCATGGCTGCAGTCACCATCTGCAGTGATTTTGGAGCCCAAACATTGACATGAATCTGCCACATGAATATACATGAGTTCCCAATCCTGAATCCCTCTCCCACCTCCCTCCCCATCCTTATCCCTGTGCACCAGCCCCAAGCATCCTGTATCGAACCTAGACTGGTGATATGTTTCTTACATTATAGTATACATATTTCGATACCATTCTCCCAAATCATTCCATCATCTCCCTCTCCCACAGAATCCAAACGTCTGTTCTATACATCTGTGTCTCTTTTGCTGTCTCACATACAGGGTTATCATTACCATCTTTCTATATTCCATATATATGTGTTAGCATACTGTATTGGTGTTTTTCTTTCTGGCTTACTTCACTCTATATAATGGGCTCCAGTTTCATCCACCTCATTAGAACTGATTCAAATGTATTCTTTTTAATGGCTGAGTAATACTCCATTTTGTATATATACCACAGCTTTCTTATCCATTCGTCTGCTGATGGACATCTAGGTTGCTTCCATGTCCTGGCTATTATAAACAGTGCTGCGATGAACATTGGGGTACACGTGTCTCTTTCAATTCTGGTTTCCTTGGTGTGTATGCCCAGCAGTGGGATTGCTGGGTCGTAAAGCAGTTCTGTTTGCAATTTTTTAAGGAATCTCCGCACTGTTCTCCATAGTGGCTGTAATAGTTTGCATTCCCACCAACAGTGTAAGAGGGTTCCCTTTTCTCCACATCCTCTCCAGCATTTATTGCTTGTAGACTTTTGGATCGCAGCCATACTGACTGATGTGACATGGTACCTCATTGTGGTCTTGATTTGCATTTCTCTGATAATGAGTGATGTTGAGCATCTTTTCATGTGTTTGTTAGCCATCCATATGTCTTCTTTGGAGAAATGTCTATTTAGTTCTTTGGCCCATTTTTTGATTGGGTCGTTTATTTTTCTGGAATTGAGCTGCAGGAGTTGCTTGTATATTTTTGAGATTAGTTGTTTGTCAGTTGCTTCATTTGCTATTATTTTCTCCCATTCAGAAGGCTGTTTTTCACCTTGCTTATAGTTTCCTTTGTTGTGCAGAAGCTTTTAATTTTAATTAGATCCCATTTGTTTATTTTTGCTTTTATTTCCAGTGTTCTGGGAGGTGGATCATAGAGAATCCTGCTGTGATTTATGTCAGAGAGTGTTTTGCCTATATTCTTCTCTAGGAGTTTTATAGTTTCTGGTCTTACATGTAGATCTTTAATCCATTTGGAGTTTATTTTTGTGTATGGTGTAGAAAGTGATCTGGTTTCAGTCTTTAACAAGTGGTTGATCAGTTTTCCCAGCACCACTTGTTAAAGAGATTGAAGGGCAGAGGCAAGAAATGAGAACCCGAAAGTAACAATTTGGTGTCCTGTTGAAACAAAAGCAAAGCTTAGTTATCTCCTAACAGTATAGCATTTTTGCATCTCAAACAGTGCCATAGCCTGGGTAGCTGGTCATTTAATGGATTTGGGGAAAGAAAAAAGGAACCCAGACGGCCTCAATTTGAGAAAGCAAATAGCAAGCAATGAGAAGGAGATCTGATTATATGGGTCATAAAAATGTTCATTACCATCCTCTCACATTTGTATAAATATGTCTCGCCTTCCAGGGGACTGCCTAAAATTAAACACTGTCTCTTCAGAAACAAGAAGGGTTTTATGACTCAGGCAGAGGCTGCCATGAAATTTGCCCAGGACTACTAGAAAGGGATGTTCATCAGAGAAGGTCTGCAAAGCCCAGCATAAATTGCCCAAGGAAGTCTGAGAAGACAATTACACCTTGTAATATCTCTTAAAAGTAACTTTCCAGAATCCTGGAAGGAAAAAATTATCTTGTTTAAATAGATTTTAATTAACTACGAGTATCCAGGAGTCTTTTCTGAGCAGAATCAAAAGGGGTTGCTAAAGCAGCAGAAGTATTCCGTTGCATATAGTGGCCTCCTTAGGAGATGGCCTTGCTGTCTTATTATAATTATACTTCAAAGTGAAAGATCATTTTTTTTTTTTCAATCCTGTGGGTATCTGCCCTCACACATCAAGAAATGGCATTAGAGTTGGAGGAACTTATTTTGTAGTGTTTATGTGCAGTCGTGTATGTAAAGAATGTCATTAGTTGCTCTCTGAAGAGTGACTTGACAGAGCTTCAGGAAGTCTTATCTTTCCATTTGCAAAGTTTTTGCTGTTGAAGGAAGAGACAAAGTCAGACAAGCTATCTTGTCTCATTCTACCCCATAGACCCTACTGCTGCTAAGGCATTTCAGTCATGTCTGACTCTTTGTGACCCCATGGACTATAGCCCACAAGGCTCCTCTGTCCATGGAATTAATTCTCCAGGCAAGAATACTGGAATGGGTAAACTATTCCCTGCTCCAGGGGATCGTCCCAACCCAGGAACTGAACCTGTGTCTCCTGTGTTGCAGCAGATTCTTCACCATCTGAGTCACCAGGGAAACCCCAACAGACTCTGCTGCTGCTGTTGCTGCTGCTAAGTCACTTCAGTCGTGTCCGACTCTGTGCAACCCCATAGACGGAAGCCATGGGGTCCCCCGTCCCTGGGATTCTCCAGGCAAGAACACTGGAGTGGGTCGCCATTTCCTTCTCCAATGCATGAAAGTGAAAAGTGAAAGTGAAGTCCCTCAGTCGTGTCCAACTCTTTGTGACCCCATGGACTGCAGCTCACCAGGCTCCTCCATCCATGAGATTTTCCAGGCAAAAGTACTGGAGTAGGGTGCCATCCCCTTCTCCTAACCCTACACCTCATTAAATTGCTATCAACTCTATTGAGAGAAAGAACTGCTTCAAAAAGAGAAACCATGTAGACATTGACAGAGGGGGTAAGGCAGTTGTGCAAAACCAATAGGAATGATTGTACTGTTTCTAGTAAGGAAAACTTATGGCTTGGGATAATACTGATCCACGCTTTTTCTTTCATCTTATATCCGTCAGGCACTACCCCATCAACCAAAAAGCAGAACTAGTTTGGTAACATACTGACCTTCAGATATTCCTACTGTGATGCAAGTGTTGCATGCTGTAAAGCTACCAACCAGTTTTGTTTAGGAGATTGACTATTGCCTGTGATGAAAACCCATGGAAGCAAGTTGGGGAAAAAAAAAAAGGTTTTTTTTTTTTCACCTTCTAAGATAATTAGCAGGACATTTAAAGCTGTGAATCTCATCACAACATTCTGATTGAGCACATCTATGAGGCTAAAATTGTGGCCTAATGGTAAAGTCACATTATCAATTAAAGAAAATTGTAATCCTTTAATTATGAACCACTCCATTCTCATGTGAACTCCATTTAGTAGAGCATGGCTTTTTAAATTTATATATTTATAGTGCTTGTTTCATTTTAGCTTTAACATTTCCTACAGTTGCAAAATTCACAGCTTTCAAATCTTTAGTAATGAAAGTGTTTTGAAATGCTGGCATTAGGTGTAGATGAATTTTTTTGCCAGCATAAAAATCACTGACATTTTTATGAAATAAAACATATGCATATAAAGTTTTTTTAAAGAAAAAATATGCATTCTGACATTCATATTATCAAAAACCACTTGTGACAAATTATTATCAAGTGTTAGAGTAAGAAACAAAGTATTTTTGCTTCAAATTGAGAATTAAAATAATTATTTATGAATCATATGAAACTTTAGGGCCCATGGTCATAAAAAAAACAAATGATTCTGACTTGAAATTTCCAAAGCTAAATATATGATGAGGTCTACATTGACATTTTGGACATACTAACATCAGAAGCAACTATTTACTGGGCACCCCTGTGTGTGACTACAAACCTCTTAGAAGCAGATGTTAATATGAGATTAAACATGTAAGAATTTTCTTAAGGAAATCATGGTGTGAAGGAAAATAAAGACTTAGGAAAAGTTGGGAGAACCTCAGACCCCAAAGCAAATCTGATCCCTAACGAAGAAGAGAGAAAGCAAAAGTCAGGCAAAAATATCCTAGAGGAAGGAGAGGGTAGGGCAAATGGAGAGAGTAGCATGGAAACGTATATACCACTGTATGTAAAGCAGATAGCCAATGGGAATTTGCTGTATGACTCAAGGAAATCAAATCAGGGCTCTGTACCAAGCTAGAAGGGTGGGATGGGGTAAGAGGTGGGAGGGAGGCTCAAGAGGTTGGGGACATACATAAACCTATGGTTGATTCATGTTGATGTATGGCAGAAACGAACACAATATTGTAAAGCAATTATCCTTCAATTAAAAATAAATAAATGACTAAAAATAGCCTAGATAGCCATGTCGTCTAATGAATGTTCGGCAAATATGTCAGAAGATTTTCTGAGCCGAGGTCAGCTGACAGTGAAATCTCATGTTTCTCAGGAAAGGGTCTGCCTTGCAACACACAGTTATTAACAGGGTACAGCTTGTGGCAGGAAATGCCTTGGGACACTTTTAGGAATGAAATTCAAAGTGAAGCAGTTAGGACTATATGTCAGTTTTGCTTTTGTAGCAGGAGACTTGAGAAACTCATTCTCCTTTGTCATCAGGAGAACATTCTAGGTATGATACAGAAAAAACAAAGGAGTCAACAACTGAATGTGTTGCCTTTCTTAAAGAACTTAAAATCTACTTTGAAATCTGTTATGATATTTCTCACCAAGATATAAATACCTAATTTTTTTTCTTGAACTTTTATTTCTATTTCTCTACTCATGTTCCAAAAGGTATCCCATATTCCAATCTTGTGATACCAGGAAATACATCTTCCTCCTTTATATTACCAGTGAAAACAAAATGCTCCCAAAATTTTGGTACTGTTTTTGAATCAGTAGGGGGAAGAAAAAGAAGCAGATATTTTTGGATTCCATTCATCCTTTCAATGTTTGCATCTTCATAAGGGAAGTGATATTTTGGATTATTTAATCAATTGTTGTAATTGAATAACTAAGAGTTCTGGCCTCTGTATGTGGAAAAGAAGAAGGTTTAGCATGACTGTATAATCCTGCTCCTTTCATATGTGTACATGCATGTCAAGTTACTTCAGTCCTGTCTGACTTTTTGACTCATACTTTCTATGGTAGAGATAATTGTGTGTAAAACAATGGGTTTGTTTGCATGAGAAGAAATTGAAAAAGATGATTGGGGAATATAGCAGAATCTTATGTCCTCACATTATTCAATATTAGCAGATCAGTGAAATATGAGTGGTCAAAAGTTTAAAAAAAGTCAGAGTAGAAAACAAGTGACAGAATGGAAAGAAGAATTTAGTATTGAGGAAATATCTCAAGTCCCAAAGCAGACATTAATACACCTGAGTTATAATCTTCCCTGAATATTTAATAGCTGTGTGACTGTGGTCAAAAACTAAACTAAATACTTGTGTTAAATCCCAAACTAATTGTGACAATATAATGAACAAATACTTGCAAAATATCTGAAAACTTATCTTAAAATTTATATTCTGACAAATTATTCAAGTTAATTATTTGGTTAACAGTATAAATGTTTCATTTTGGGTAAATTCATTCACTCATGTTTATTACAAAATAGCAACTCTCACTTAAAATATTTAGTTCATATAACAAAGAGGTTGGTTTCAGGTGTGGATATATTCAGGGTTAAAGAGATATTGCCAGGACTATGCCTCTGTTTTTCAGTCCAACTTATTATCTATGCTTCTCTTTTCATATTTAATTTTTTATTCTATTGCAAATAAACTTCTTGCACAAGCATGAAGGAGGATTCCTGGAAATCATACTGTATTTGTTTAAAGCTAATAATACAAGTTGAAGAGAATATTCCCCATCATTCTGAAAGGTTGTTGCTGAGTTGTGAAAGACACTGAGATTCTTGGCCACCAGAGGAGAGGAATTCAATCCAGGGCTAATGACAAGGCTTGATCATGCAGAGATTTTGTGTAACAGAGCTTTATTAAAGCAATAAAAGAGACTGAGAAAGCTTCTGGCATAGAAATCAGAAGGGGACAGAAAGTCCCCCAATCCCTAGTCTTCGAAAGGGAATTATATATTTTTTAATTTTATTACAATGAATCAAAAGAATGTCTCAAGGTTGTAAAGATCTTACTAGACCCACTCCCATAATACACATTTTAAGATAACAGGATTAGTTAGAAGGTTTTCAGGAAGGAGAAGCATGTCCTCATGTAGGATAATTATTGTTATATTAGCCTTACTAAGGAATGTAGAAAAACAAGTTTGTCCTTTCCTCCTCCATGAGAATTTCAGATCCCTATCTCCTCCTTGCAGACCCTAGACTTCTTATCAACCTGCCTAGGAATTGACTCTCTCCTTCCCCCTTTTCTTTTATAAGAATTATGTTTCCAAGAGAAAGGGACATCGTTTTCATTCTACTTTCTGCTATCAAGGGGCGTTGTCCCTAAATTGTTGAGGCAACATATTCTCTTAACCCTCATATTGAGGGCTGACCCAGGGGCCCCAAGTGACAGTTGGAGGAGGCTGTGGCACTAGTAGGAGCCTAGATAACCATCTGTAATTTAATAGCTTTCAGACAAAAACAAACCCCATTTTACAGTTACGGATGTAAGCAAAATAGTTATTAAATTAAGTTAAAACCTAATCAAAATTAAAAGTCACATTATGTTCATAGTTAAGGTACAATATGTTATACCAGTTCATCTTAGGATTGTTAGATGCCATCAGATCAAGAAGAGGTATCACATACAATTGTTGTTGGTGAAGATATTTGCAGGGTTGAAGAAAGTCCTTTCCTTGAGGTGGAGTAACCCACCATGGGAATTCTTCAACTGATGAGGAAAAGCAGCAGTGTGCAGACCAAGCAATTATGTCGACTGTGGAGGCTGGGTCAGGGGTCATCTCCCAGACTTCTCATAATGTCCTTTGAGAAGCTTAAAGCTGAGTCACACAGCTAGTTCTAAGTCTTTAGGATCTATGACAATATCTGTGCACACAAAAAAAGTTCTGTCATTGAGATAATCCTATTGGTGGGGGGAGGGCAGTTCAAGCCCTCATTAAAGATATAGGTAAAATTTTAAACCAACTGTCTTGTGTTTCTGAGTTAGCTTAGGCAGATGCCTCTTAATGTCACTAGTCTTTTCAAATTTCCTGAAGATTGGGGTTTCCAGGAACAGTGTAAGTGATATTCTATTCCTGAAGCATTTGACACCTCTTGAGTTACAGCAGCTTTAAAAGTGGAGCTACTGTTGCCCTGAACTTCAGAGTTTAAGATCACATTTACATCAAGAGAACAGTAAGATGTTGCCCATTCATTGACCTCAGGCTTTAGTGGATACTGTTTTTGATGTGGAAATAGGTGAGGGTCTTTAAGCTTCATAAGGACATGACAGAATTTTGTGCTTGACACAGTTTTTCCATCAGCCCAAACTTTAGGATTTACATTTTGTTCAATTAAAGGGAGAGAAAAAGAGGGCTCCATATTCATGACAACACAGGCATGGACCTTGCTCAGCATATCCCTCCCCAAAAAGGGCGAGGGAAACTCTGGCATGATCAGAAACTCCTATGAAAATAGCACAGAGACTCAGTTGCAGGTTAGAGAACGACTGAAATAATAAAGTTTGGCTCATCCAGACAGTCCTATTACAGAAGTGGCTCAGGGAGAAAATGGGCCAGGGGCTTCAATAAACACAAAAAAGGATATAAAAGTATTGGCCCCCCACAGATATTAATACCTGAGATTCCTCATGTGTAATTAGGATGGGAACTTGTGTGGGGATCCACTGGAACCTTCAGTCCTGATTGTCTTGAGAGTCTGACTCCTGACCTATGCCTCTGGGGCAGTCTATCCTCCAGTGTGGTCCCTTGCAGACCGGACATGGAGGCAGGTGTGGCTTAGGTTCCTGAGGGCAATCTCTCTTGGGGTGCCTCCTTTCCACAGTAATAGCAAGCCCACCCCTTTTCACCTTGATCTCTCTGGGAATTTTTCTCAGTCTGTTTAAGAACAGTTCTGACAGCCATTACAAGGCCTTCTGCCTATCCCTTTGTCTTTTTCTGCCTTTCTTTCTTTTCCTCATATTCCTTGCCATGATAGACACTCTGAGCCAGTTGCAACAGATTAGTATCTAAAGACTGATTTCATCCATATGCCTGTTTTAATAGCTTATGGTGGATATCTGGAGCTGATTGAGAAATCTATATTTTAAAATCACTCTTCCCTCTTCACTTTTGGGATCAATCTCAGTGAATCTGTGAAGGGCTTCCATCAGTCTATCTAGGAATTTACCAGGAGCTTCCTTCTCTCCCTGTTCTATGTTAGCCAACTTAGCATAAAGTCTTAGCATGCACTAACTTGTGTCCTTCATGAATACATATGACAAAGTGGCTCTGTTATGGGGACTGCTTGGCTCCCAGTAGGGAGGAGGGCTATTTCATGTTCCCCCTTTCTTCTTGTCTCATGTTCAAGCCATTCATCTCCAAAAGTAGTAGCTTCCCCAAAACTCAAACTCTTGAGTCAGGAGTCAGCATCTGTCCCAAGACATGCATTACATTTCTCCAAGTATGGTCATAAAGTAAAGAATTAGTCACATAATGGCTTCTATGTACTTTTCCTGAATCATCTAGACAGTCCTGACCACAACTGGTATTGCTTGAATTTCTACCAAGACTGAGGCAACCCTTCCTGGAAGAGTGCCCTGACTCTCAACTTGTTCAGTTGGGAGCCCCAGATACAAGGGCAAAGTAAGAGGACAGGAGGGAGCTGAAGGTTTCACATCCAATTCTGTACCCTTAGGACACAAGTCTGGCATGTCTCATAGAGAGATAAAGAACAACACTATGTCACTTCTACCCATTTCTCTTGTTTTCTATAGAACAGGTATAGTTGTAAAACAGTATTGCAATAAAGAGACCCTTCAACTGGCCACCATTTGCCATCCTCCAGTGGATGTCGTGGCCATACAGTATTGCATAAGAAGATCAGGTGTGTCTTCTTTAAGCTCTGGGGATGAAATCTATCCCAGTTTTTCAGGATACAGTTCAAAGAAGTGAGGCTGGAATTGCTAGTTCCCATCTTTAAGAGAGAAAAAAGGGACTAGTGCCATCTTTCTACCATAAGACTTCCTCCCTGCTCTAGATGGGGTGTAAGTCTAGACAGACTTTACACTGAACCTTTCCTTCCCTGGTCAGACTTAGTCTTTTCCTTACCAATGTAGGTGCCCTACTCATCCTGCCTGGCTCTATTGCCGAGGCAGAGTGGAGATGCACCAAGGGTAGACTTGATGGCATCCCAGACTAATGTCCAGTTCCTCACTGTTAAAACCTTGCTTGCCTCTGGTGCCACCCAGGATCCAATCAGAGTAACCTTCTGGAATGTCTCCCAAGCTAAGATCACTGGGGGAATCATTTGTCTCCTGATTGCCTGTTCACGACCTTGTGTGTATTCCTGGCCACAGTAAGACCAGTACAAACAAAACTAATATGTTCCTTCTGAGGATCACCACATCAGTATAAGAGATAGCAAAAGAGATGGTGAAGGGCTGGCAGGTGAGGAAAAAGTGATTTTTTCCTTCGAGTTATTAGGGCCATTCCTTCCAGTTCATTCCCACAGGTTCCACAGAAAGAATATCTAAGGAGTTGGGACAAAAGCCACTCGAGAGTCTCCTCTGGTTCACTAAGAGCTAACATTACCAAAGGAATAAGACTGCTCTACTTCCCATCTGAAAGACATTTAACAGGAGAGATGCTCTTGGAGCTAGATCTCCACCTAGCTTGTGAACTTTCAACTCCTAACAAGGATAGGCACTTCCTGACTACCAATCTAAGTTTGGGACCTAAGTAACAGTACACAGTAACAGCATAGATCACAAGTCCCTTGTAAGTCTATGATCCGACATAGTAGGTGAAGTTCAGTTCAGTTGCTCAGTCGTTTCTGACTATTTGTGACCCCATGAATTGCAGCACACCAGGCCTCCCTTCCATCACCAACTCCCAGAGTTCACTCAAACTCACGTCCATCGAGCTGGTGATGCCATCCAGTCATCTCATCCTCTGTTGTCCCATTCTAGTCCTGCTCCCAATCCCTCCCAGCATCAGGGTCTTATCCAATAAGCCAACTCTTTGCAAGAGGTGGCCAAAGTATTGGAGGTTCAGCTTTAGCATCATTCCTTCTAAAGAACACCCAGGACTGATCTCCTTTAGAATGGATTGGTTGGATCTCCTTGCAGGCCAAGGGACTCTCAAGAGTCTTCTCCAACACCACAGTTCAAAAGCATCAATTCTTTGGTGCTCAGCCTTCTTTACAGTCCAACTCTCACATCCATACACGACCACTGGAAAAACCATAGCCTGACTAGACGGACCATTGTTGGCAAAGTAATGTCTCTGCTTTTCAACATGCTATCTAGGTTGCTCATAACTCTCATTCAAAGGAGTAAATGTCTTTTAACTTCATGGCTGCAATCACCATCTACAGTGATTTTGGAGCCCCCAAAAATAAAGTCTGACACTGTTTCCTCATCTATTTCCCATGAAATGATGGGAACAGATGCCATGATCTTCATTTCCTGAATGTTGAGTTTTAAGCCAAATTTTTCACTCTCCTCTTTCAGTTTTATCAAGAGGCTTTTTAGTTCCTCTTTTTGCCATAAGGGTGGTGCCATCTGCATATATGAGGTTATTGATATTTCTCCCATCAATTTTGATTCTAGCTTGTGCTTCTTTCAGCCCAACATTTCGCATGATGTCCTCTACATGTAAGTTAAATAAGCAGGGTGACAATATACAGCCTTGACGTACTCCTTTTCCTATTTGGAACCAGTCCGTTGTTGCATGTCCAGTTCTAACTGTTGCTTCCTGACCTGCATATGTTTCTCAAGAGGCAGGTCAGGTGCTCTGGTATTCCCATCTCTTTAAGATTTTTTCACATTTTATTGTGGTCCACACAGTCAAAGGCTCTGGCATAACCAATAAAGCAGAAATAGATGTTGCTCTGGAACTCTCTTGCTTTTTCCATGATCCAGCAGATGTTGACAATTTGATCCCTGGTTCCTCTTTTCTAAAACCAGCTTGAACGTCTGGAAGTTCATGGTTCATGTACTGCTGTAGCCTGACTTAGAGAATTTTGAACATGACTTTACTAGTGTGTGAGATGAGTGCAATTGTGTAGTAGTTTCAGCATTCTTTGGCATTGCCTTTCTTTGGGAATGGAATGAAAACTGACCTTTTCCAGTCCTGTGGCCACTGCCAAGTTTTCCAAATTTGCTGGCATATTGAGTGCAGCACTTCCACAGCATCATCTTTCAGGATTTGAAATAGCTCAACAGGAATTTTATCACCTCCACTAGCTTTGTTTGTAGTGATGCTTACTAAGGCCCACTTGACTTCACATTCCAAGATGTCTGGCTCTAGATGAGTGATCACACCATCTTAATTATCTTGGTCGTAAAGATCTTTTTTGTACAGTTCTTCTATGTATTCTTGCCACTTCTTCTTAATATCTTCTGCTTCTGTTAGGTCCACACCATTTTTGTCCTTTATTGAGTCCATCTTTGCATGAAATGTTCCCTTGGTATCTCTAATTTTCTTGAAGAGATCTCTAGTCTTTCCCATTCTGTTGTTTTCCTCTATTTCTTTGTGTTGATCCCTGAGGAAGGCTTTCTTATCTCTCCTTGCTATTCTTTGGAACTCTGCATTCAGATGCTTATATCTTTCCTTTTCTCATTTGCTTTTTGCCTCTCTTCTTTTCACAGCTATTTGTAAGGCCTCCGCAGACAGCCATTTTGCTTTTTTACATTTCTTTTCCATGGAGATGGTCTTGATCCCTGTTTCCTGTACAATGTCAGGAACCTCCATCCATAGTTCATCAGGCACTCTATCTATCAGATCAAGACTTTTAAATCTATCTCACTTCCACTGTATAATCATAAGGTATTTGATTTAGGTCATACCTGAATGGTCTAGTGGTTTTCCCTACTTTCTTCAATTTAAGTCTGAATTTGGCAATAAGGAGTTCATGATCTGAGCCACAGTCAGCTCCTGGTATTGTTTTTGCTTTAATTCCCAAGAAGTGATGAAATGGTCAAAGAAACTTAAAAGTTTGAGTGAGAAAAGAGAGTTCAGTCCACATGCTGCATCCATCTCTGACCATTTCCCAAAGGAGACTTTGAGTGTCCCATGACATTAGCAGCTCGGTATAATCCCCTGACAGGGTTTCTGCTGTAAACCATATGAGGTCAGCTCAGAACCGTAGATTAGACACAGCTCTTGGTTCGTACATGTGTCTTTTTTAATCAATAACACACAAACACAAAGTAGAGTTAGTAAAGTAGAGCAGAAAACATGTTTGTTAAGAGAGCAAAGAACTAGACCTCCAAGAGTCCTTACCTTGTCCTGAAGAATCCTGGACAAGCCCCCAAGATGAAAGTTTGTTGCTGAATCGTGAAAGATGCTGGGATTCTTGGCCTCCAGAGGAGAAGAATTCAATGTGGGGCCGGTGATGAGGCTTGATCGCTCAGAGCTTTTATGTAACACAGTTTTATTAAAGTAATAAAAGAGACAGAGAAAGCTTCTGACATAGACATCAGAAAGGGACAGAGAATGCCCTAATCCTTAGTCTTAGCAAGGGAATTATATGCTTATTAATTGATTATTACAATAAATCAAAAAATGTCTCAAGGTTTTAAAGATCTTACTATACCCATTCCCATAATATACACTTTAAGGTGACAGGATTAGTTAAAAGGTTTCAAGAAGGAGAAGCATGTCTTCAAGCAGGATACATTACTCTTATATAACCCTTACTAAGGAATGTAGAAAAAAAAAGTTTGTCTTTTCCTCTTCCTTTAGATTTCCAGACCCCTATCTCCTCCTTGAGAGCCCCAGACCCGTTTCTCCTTCTCAAGGAACCTGAACTTCTTATCAACCTGCCTAGGAATTGACTCTCTCAATTCCCAGCAGGAGAAGTCACAGGATAATTCTCATTGGTCTCCCTGGTTCTTAGTGCCCACCTTTACATCCACTACTCTTTCCTCAGGGTGCAGTGTGATAATTGGACTAACCTGGCTCAAATGTTCAACTTTGTTGTCATGTAAGACATAATACAAGATGACCATCCTGCAGGACCACAAATGAGATAAATTCCAATTAACCAATGAAAGGAGACTGAGGCATGAAATGCATAGCTTACTTTGAATTGTTATATATTTAAAAAACATAAATACTATATATTCTATTTATAAATGCCACATATGCTAATTAGAAGAGAATTGGAAAGTGACTTTTGAGCAGACAAATTCTGACAGAAAACTCTAAAAGTGCTGAGAATCTGAGAGAAAAGTGAAAGGAAAGGAAACTGGGAAAATGTTCAAGCTTACAAAGGCACAAATGCATTTTACATTGAAATTGTAATCCTAATTTTAGTACCAACTGATATCTGATTTTTCACTGAAAATGCCTTTATTGATTAAGGATGTTATAAAATTCTGCCTAGTTTTCCCAAGTTGAACAAGTTCTACTTCTCCAGATCAGGTGAAATATATCTATGTCTATGCCTATGTCTATGTATACATCTATATCATCTATATCTATATCTATATCTATATCTATACTATATCTACATCATCAATGCATGTGTGCTCAGGCATGTCCAACTTTTTGTGACTCCATGGACTGTAGTCCTCCAGGCTCCTCTGACTATTGAATTTTCTAGGAAAGAATACTGGAGCAAGCTGCCATTTCCTACTTCAATCTATATCTATGTCTATATCCATATCTATATATATAGTTATAACTACATATAGCTGTAGTATATCTGTATCTATCTATATATAATCAAATTCTGCTCCTATGCCAGAGGAAATGCAGAGGAGTAAAGAACAATCAAGAAGAAATATAGATGTACTCATGTCAAATCATATTCTATCTCTGCTACTCTTTCCTCTATATTTCCCAAAACATTTAAAAATCTATATTTATAATATACTTAAAACAACATGGAAGTTTTTACTGCTCAGTTTTCTTGAAACATATAAACAATCCAGTAAAAATGAGGGAGACAACTTTTTTTTAAAAAAGAGACCACTTTTATTACTTTCTAAAGTATGTTGATAGATGGAAATGAATTTTTTGTTTTTACAAACTCTCATATTTTGTCCCCTCTGTTCCTTACATAGTTGAGTGTTCATTTCTATAGTGATGAATGTATTGTATACTTCAAGGCAGTTTTAACTCTAATCAAAGAAGTGAGAGTGTTCTAAGTAAGAAATTACAGTAAATCTCATGTACATGTTGGTCCTTACA
Organism: Oryx dammah; assembly: GCF_014754425.2. Classification (NCBI taxonomy): domain Eukaryota; kingdom Metazoa; phylum Chordata; class Mammalia; order Artiodactyla; family Bovidae; genus Oryx; species Oryx dammah. The sequence goes on from NW_024070186.1 coordinate 143,729,118, forward strand.
GCATGCTTACTCATCTATTCAGGGAACTAGCTATACATTTTATTGTAGGTTCCAAATTTCCCCTCTCAAAGCCACTAAATTATAATGATTTTACTGTATTTCCTTTCCTATGATGATATTACCTTAGCTGGAAATGAAATACTTATAGACCCTAGTATAACAAGAGTCACACATTTTAAATGTAAGTAATCATCAAAGTTTGAAAGATAAGTGCTTTGCCTTTATTTTTTTTCTTTTTTAATCACTTCATTTGCTGATTATTTACTGGAGACTTTGAGTAGTGTCAGACAACAGAGAAAAGCAGTGTTTGTCTTTAAAAAAAGGTATTTTTTTTTTCAGCTTTGGAATTTTTTGTGAGATTTTGAGGTTTTTTTTCTTTTAAAACAGGGGGTATGTTTAGTGTTAGGGCTGAGTGACACCAGAGTCATTTGGATTTGTGGACATAGTCAACTTAAATCATTAATAAAGGGCAAAAAATTGAAATGATGATAATGAGCTGTATGTTGAAGAACAAATAGATGAGGGAATCCATGGATCAATGAGAAAAACCACCTATCTTGCTTCTCCAGGTTTTCTTAATGTGTCTCACCTGAGGCTGCTTGTGCTCTCTCCATCAAGTATCTCCATCGAGTCTCTTGACATCCTCTCCCACAGACCCTTTATCTTCTCATCTTATCCCAGCTCTCATTCTTTCCCACAGGTGAACTGTGCACAACTCACTCTTCTGACTCTCAAGAGAGCACAAAGGACGGATGCTAGAGGATTTCACATGGAAATTTGACAGAGATCTAACCAGTCCATTCTAAAGGAGATCAGTCCTGGGTGTTCTTTGGGAAGAATGATGCTAATGCTGAAACTCCAGTACTTTGGCCACCTGATGCAAAGAATTGACTAACTGGAAAAGACTCTGATGCTGAGAGGGATTAGGGGCAGGAGGAGAAGGGGACGACAGAGGATGAGATGGCTGGATGGCATCACCGACTCAATGGACATAAGTTTAAGTGAACTCTGGGAGTTGGCGATGGACAGGGAGGCCTGGCGTGCTGCAATTCATGGGGTCACAAAGAGTAGGACACGACTGAGGGACTGAACTGAACTGAACTGAAACAGTGTCAGACTTTCTTTATTTTGGGGGGCTCCAAAATCACTGCAGATTGGGATTGCAGCCATGAAGTTAAAAAACACTTACTCCTTGGAAGGAAAGTTATGACCAACCTAGATAGCATATTCAAAAGCAGAGACATTACTTTGCCGACTAAGGTCCGTCTAGTCAAGGGTATGGTTTTTCCTGTGGTCATGTATGGATGTGAGAGTTGGACTGTGAAGAAGGCTGAGTGCTGAAGAATTGATGTTTTTGAATTGTGGTGTTGGAGAAGACTCTTGAGAGTCCCTTGGACTGCAAGGAGATCCAACCAGTCCATTCTGAAGGAAATCAACCCTGGGATTTCTTTGGAAGGAATAATGCTAAAGCTGAAGCTCCAGTACTTTGGCCACCTCATGCGAAGAGTTGACTCATTGGAAAAGACTGTGATGCTGGGAGGGATTGGGGGCAGGAGGAGAAGGGGACGACTGAGGATGAGATGGCTGGATGGCATCACGGACTCGATGGACATGAATCTGAGTGAACTCCGGGAGATGGTGATGGACAGTGAAGCCTGGTGTGCTGTGATTCATGGGGTCGCATGGAGTCAGACACGACTGAGTGACTGAATTGAACTGATATCTATACATATATATCTATATCTTTATGTATATACATATATTAAAGGTATAATCCAGAGAACAGATAAAACCAAAATTTGAAATACTTTATAATTTGGTAATTCTCCAGAAGATATATTTTATTATAGTTTCCGTGGGCTAATTGTCCACATAGAATGATTTATCTTGAGCTGAATTTTAAGAAGATACATGGATTTTGAACAAATATGGTGACAAATATGGTGTCAGCTAACAAGAAAAAAACATTCTTTAGCTGTAATTTGATATTTGATTTGTCTTTCTGCATAATCAAATTAAGATATATAAAATACAATTTTTTAAATTTTCAGTAAAAATAATAGGGAATTGTTATTGGATACATGATTATATTTAAGTGATATTTATTAAAGCTAGTTTATATTCTAATTAATGTCACACATAGTCTTCACTCAATATAATTTATACTGTCATACACAGTCCAAAATATGCCTGATGTCAGGGGAAAGTTGTATCAGTATTTATTATAATGATATGTAGAATGACAGAACTAAATAAAATGACTGCACATGACTCTACGTTAGGGATCATCACCACCATCAACATATCACAGTCATTATGCCCTAAATCACTTCATACACTAGTAATATTAATTTAATATTATCAATAACTATTTGACTTATGTTTAATTAATTCCATCTCAAATATAAGAAAACAGGATTCAGAGAGATTAAGTAATTTGTCTCAAGACACACAGCTAGGAAAATGACATGTGTTAGGATTTGACTAGAGTTCTCTCTTATTCTAGAATTCTCTTTATCAACCACTACCAGACGTTCTACCACTTCTCCTAGGAACTCACTTAACAATAAAGACATTCACTTGATTTTACTGACTTCTTACCTGAGCCTGTTGCTTTCCTTGCATGGGTAGTCTGCATGGAAATTCTCTAACTTATCACTTCTACAGCCTACTGTTTTTTGTTTGTTTGTTTTTTGTTTGTTTTTTCAATTGTATGTGAAATATAGCTCCTGAATTCCTTACTTAAAAATTAGGTCAACTTACCTAAAAGTGATAAAAGAGTCTTGGCACATGATCTTTACTTTTGCTAATTTCTCAGAGTATTATTCTTGCCACATCATAAGTGACTTTTCTTAGCTTATGCACATTATCATTGCCAAAATTCAATGTGCCAAAAGATTTGAAAATTAAATACTACCTGAGTCATTGCGATATGGTCAGTTAGATTTTTTCTGCAGAGAACCCATTCTCTAGGAACCACATCACTTTTTGATACCTTGGATCCTATTCCTAAAATATATGAACCAAAAGAGTGGCAAAATAAGGAAAAGGCTGGATAAAAATTTACAGAGAGCAAATCTCATTAGAAGGATTTACAATCCAATTACATAAATTCTAGGAGACTAGCCAAATTATTGAGGCTATTCATATCATTTTACTAGAGCAGAATGTCACTGTAATGAATAAAGGAATGATTAGCAAGACCTTGAGAGAATAGTTAGAGATCTTCCTTCTAATGTGGTTTGATTTGTTTATAAAGTGCTTTCTGAAGCTAGTAACAATTGTCATGCTTTATTATGATAATGTTTTCTTTTTTATTTTTCCTTTAAATTCAAACCTCAAATTACAGTTTTGAGTAAATATATGTAGGGTTAATGTTAATGCACTTACTTTTTGAGGATAAGATGCATTTTTATTTTAACTGTTTTAATGGTTAACATTCTGTAAATAAGTACAACTCCACAGAATATTCTTTTACAAATAGGTATTATTTTGCTGCACAAAACATGAAATAATTAAACACTCAAATGATAACATTCTATTGTGGATCTTCAACCAACTAAGCTTCTGTTTTCATTGCTGCTCTGACTAGAAGCTATACAGAGAGGAAGATGAGAAAGTAAAATGGAAAAAATGAACTTACATTAAAGATTACAAACAATGTTTTTGATATTAAACTTCAAAGTCACTCTTGCCTTTGAACTAATAGTCCTCCAGTATAGCAAAATAATGGGGATTGGAAGTTAATGAGGAAGGATAGTTAAATCTTTTAAGAACCCATGTAAACATGTCTCTAGAGAAATTAGAACATATTATATATGGAAATATTTGATTGCTAATTAGAACTACTGCACAGTTCTGAAACAAAGCCTAGCTAAGGTGTCTGAAGCTCTGGTTTCTACTTTCTGTCAACTTCTGAAACACTGTGCAGATTTTGAGATTTTCCTTAATGTTTTATTATGCTCCTTTTCTCTAATTTCATCCACAGAAAAGACTTCATCCTTAGAAGTCTTAATTTTTCTATTTTTTTCAGTAGAGATGATAAGAAGTTTGTATGCACGCTGATCCACTCATTCAAGAATGCTTTTAGTTAAGTGCCTATGAGATGTAGGTCCATCTAAGTGCAGCCTTGAACACAAGAATCAAGGCTCCATTCCTAAGGAACCTTAAGGCAGTGCAGAGAGAGAAACAACAAAGGAATAAAAAAAAAAAAAACAATAAATGCATATGATGTTTTCAGATTGAGATAAGGTTGGAATGAATTAGGGCTCTGAAATAAATGATGAAGATGTAGTATTCCATTGTTAGGAAAGGGCTTTATGAAGAATTGCAATTTTCATTTTTTTTTTCTGAAGAATATGAATTTTAGAAAGGATTCAGCTTGTATTAAATAGAGGACAAAGCCAAACAAAAGATATAGGGGTGGACTTAAATGTTCAAGAAACACATCCCTGCCACGTTAATTCTGATCAACTTTTTTTTTTTTTTTCTTTCTACAGACTAAATAGAAGCAAGCAATGGCAACTTTGAAAGTTAAAGCTGGAAGAACCAGGTTTTCAGAAGGCTTGGACTACTTAATTACAATTAGAAGCAAACAATAATATAATCAGGAAAATGGATTTCAGATTTTATATGAGCCAAAAATAGGCATTTCAAATGTGTGAGTGTGTGCTTACTCAGTCGTGTTCAACTTTTTGTGACCCAATGGACTGCAACCTGCCAGGCATCTCAGTCCATGGGGATACTCCAGACAAGAATACTGGAGTAGGTTGCCATGCCCTCCTCAGGGGATCTTCCCAACCCAGGGATAAAACCTAGGTTTTCCACATTGCAGGTAGATTCTTTACTGTCTGAGTCTCCAGAGAAGCCCTAAGAAATTCCTGTACTATGTGTCAACGACAAATCGACACTTGCCAAGAACATTTGCCAGTGCTTGAATAACAACAGCAAGGGTGTTTGCCATCCACTTCTTCAGAGACTGAACTCTGTGCTGCTGCAGCTACTGACCTTTAACACCCTGAGAGGGGAATTCAGCTTGGAGAATGAGGCACTCTGTGCTCCAGGGAACTGGTAGAACAGATCTTTAAATAGATATTTTCAGGATGTGATTTCATGATTCCAATCCTTGCCTCTTTTAATATCTAGAAAATCACTTAATCTATCTATGGTGATATCAGCTCCTCATGATTAGCAGAAAACCTTTTGTAAAGTAAAGGCTTGATTGCATTGAACTCTGCCTTTACCAAAATCTTATATATTGACCTTCCCCCACTGCCTCTTTGGAGCAGTCTCTCAGAGCTGTCTGAAGTACTGTCTTCTGGACTGAAGTCCTCATTTTGCCCCAAATAAAACTTAATTTGCAACTCACTTTGTTCATCTTTTTCATTGACATATACTGCTGCAACTTTGATACATATCTATTACATTTAGGTAATTTAAAATTAACTAAACTAATAGAGTCAAGAATTTGGATTTCTTTTTTTCTTTTTTTTTTGAAAGCCAAGAAAATGTACTGTGTGTCTTGTGTGCTTGGTCTTGTCCAACTCTTTGTGACCCCACAGACTGTGGCCCAACAGGCTCCTCTGTCCATGGGATTTTCCAGGCAAAAATACTGGAGTGGGTTGTTTCCTTCTCCAGGAGATCTTCCCAACCCAGAGATACAACTTGCATCGCCTGTGTCTTCTGCATTGACAGGCAGATTATTTACCACTGAGCCACCAGGGAAGCTTTTAGTGAAAAAAGTGAAACCCTAAAATGGTTGCATACATTGTCCATAATGAAAATAAGAACTGATTAAAGAAGACACTGGTATACTTAATTTCAGAACTCAGTTCCAAGCCTAGCCTGTGATCTCCACTAGTTTTTTTTTTTTTTAATCCTTCAATTATTTATCATCTCAGATTAAGTTTGAAAGTGAAAGTGTAGTCTCTCAGTCATGTGACCCCATGGACTGTAGTCTACTAGGCTCCTCCCTCCATGGGATTCTCCAGGCAAGAGTACTGGACTTGGTTGCCATTTCCTTCTCTAGGGGATCTTCCTGACCCAGGGATTGAACCCAGGTCTCCTGCATTCTAGGCAGAAGCTTTAACTTCTGAGTCACCAGGGAAGCCCTAGATTAAGTTTATTCATCTGTAAATATTGAACAGAATACAACTAACCTATATCTGGTTTTTTTTTAGCTTATTATATCATCAAGAAGTCAAGAAAACTCTATGTATGTTATAAAATATTATAAAATCATGTTACATTTATGCTACAAATTTTAACATAAATACAAGATGTCAGAGTTATTTCCAAACTTTAAAACAATACTATATTTTTGTTAACATTGTTGCTAAAATGGCATTTTGGCCATAATGAAATTGTATAGAAAACAGAATACATGAACAATAAATATAAAATGAAGCTAAATTCCAAAGAAAAGAAAGTAAACAGCATTCCCCAAATGAATTTAAAAAATAGGAAAAATGCACACAACATTTTCAAACTACCCCAGGGGAAAAGCAGTATTAATTAAATAAAAAATAATCACACTGGGCATGAACAAAAACAGAAGACAGAATCAAGCACACAGAGTACACCTTAAATGAATGCAGTGTGGTTGTTGTAATAGTACAGACAGGCCAGAATCCAAAGTAGATTTCAAAATGTTACACTAGCATGCTGCAGGAATGGCACTCTTACAATAAGTTTGTTTTACTTTATTTTGTTATAGAAAAAAGAAAAAATATAAAGAGTTTACAGGTTGAATTCAATGCATATTGTATATATCTAAATGTTGAACTAGAGAGAGTACACTTACCAGAGAGTGAGGGGAAGTGGACAAAAGCATCAAACCAGTCAATCCTAAAGGAAACCAGCCAATGAATATTCATTGGAAGGAGTGATGCTGAAAATGAAGCTCCAATCTTTTGACCACTTGATGTGAAGAGCTGACTCATTGGAAAAGATTCTGATGCTAGGAAAGATTGAGGGCAGGAGGAAAAGGGGGTGGCAGAGGATGAGATGGTTGAGTAGCATCACCAACTCAATGGACATGAGTTTGAGCAAACTCTGGGAGAGAGTCCAGGACAGAGAAGCTTGGAATGCTGCAGTCCATGGGGTTGAAAAGAGTCAGACATGACTGAGTGACTGAACAACAACAAAAACAATATAAAATAATTGATTTATCTTAGCAGCTAAAAAAGTGCCCTCACCCAACCCTGTTATATTCAAACCCTTAGATAGCCTCTCTCCTTGAGTATTACTGGATCCAGTAACTCACTGCTAACAAATAAAGCACATCAAAAGTCATGGAAAGTCACTCCCAAGATAAGATTATTGTGAATTCCAGCTCTCTACCTCTCTCTCTCTCTCTCTCTCTCTTTGCTCTGGCTCTGGGAAAAGCCCTTTGGAGAGGGTCACAGGGCAGGGAAATGATGTCTTCCTTTACCCATCAGTCAGTGTGGACCTGAGAATAACCAGTAGCTTCCTGAGTGAGCTCAGAATCCCATCCTGCCTTAGCTGAGCCTGGGCATGCTGCATCCATTTCTCCAAACCTGTATTTCAGCCCCCAGAGAGATGCTAAATCAGAGGCACAGCAAATGCTACACTTGGGTTCCAGACATAGCAACTCAGAGAAATAATGAAGATTTCTTGCTTTTAGTTACTATGTTCTAGATAATTTATGACAATGTATAGATAACTGCTGCTACTGCTAAGTCTTGATGAAAGTGAAAGTGGAAAGTGAAAAAGTTGGCTTAAAGCTCAACATTCAGAAAACGAAAATCATGGCATTTGGTCCCATCACTTCATGGGAACTAGATGGGAAAAGAGTGGAAACAGTGTCAGACTTCATTTTGGGGAGATCCAAAATCACTGCAGATGGTGACTGCAGCCATGAAATTAAAAGACGTTTACTCCTTGGAAGAAAAGTTATGACCAACCTAGATAGCATATTCAAAAGCAGAGACATTCCTTTGCCAACAAAGGTCCGTCTTGTCAAGGCTATGGTTTTCCAGTGGTCATGTATGGATGTGAGAGTTGGACTGTGAAGAAAGGTGAGCGCCAAAGACTTGATGCTTTTGAACTGTGGTGTTGGAGAAGATTCTTGAGAGTCCCTTGGACTGCAAGGAGATCCAATCAGTCCATTCTGAGGGAGATTAGCCCTGGGATTTCTTTGGAAGGAATGATGCTAAAGCTGAAACTCCAGTACTTTGGCCACCTGATGCGAAGAGCTGACTTATTGGAAAAGACTCTGATGCTGGGAGAGATTGGCGGCAGGAAGAGAAGGGGACAACAGAGGATGAGATGGCTGGATAGCATCACTGACTCGATGGACGTGAGTCTGAGTGAACTCCGGGAGATGGTAATGGACAGGGAGGCCTGGCGTGCTGCGATTCGCAAAGTGTTGGACACTACTAAATGACTGATTTGAACTGAACTGAACTGCTAAGTCGCTTCAGTCGTGTCCAACTCTGCACCACCCAATAGACGGCAGCCAACCAGGCTCCCCTGTCCCCGGGATTCTCCAGGCAAGAATACTGTAGTGGGTTGCAGCATATTTTTTAGCTAAAATTCTCTAGAAATATTTATGATCATACCACTTTACTTATTTTTTTATACCACTTTACTTAAAATTATCCAATGTATTGTAAAATTTTGTTTTTTTTTAATTTTCTTCACAAAAAATATTTGTTACATGTATATATGACATACACACACACACACACACAGAGTTTATTTTATATCAAGATGCTTTTTCTCTTCATCAAAACCTGAAAACTAAACAACTATCCTTATGAATGAAAAAAGTACTATCCTATTAGAGAAAAATTGGTAATCAACTAGTAGTCATAACCATGACTATAGTCATCTGGTTAAGATTTTTGAATTATTTTTCTGAGGAGGATTTTTTTTCTAATACTTTCAGTTTCACTCTATATAAGTGTGTGAAGATAAAACAATTTCCGAAACTAAAGCATTGACATCTGAATATTAATAGAGCTTTTAAATTTAAAGGGGAAAAATTTGTGAGTATATGCTAAAACAGTAGTTTGATGTACTTGCAGATTCTAAAGCAGCTTTCTGGTCTAAATTTAGAGCAGCTGGCAGTGGATCAAATGTTAAATGAGGATTTGAGAAAGCAATTGTTTTAGGCACATATATGAGCCAGGAGAATGCTGGCAAAATTAACCTCCTTGCAAGACTATCAAACACAGAGAAGGAAGCAAAAAGATTTTTGACATTGAGCTCAGTCATATATAATATGCTACCAACAGGTAACTTCAAATAATTTTTTTTAATTTTAAAAGTTTTTTTTATTTGTGATTATGACTGATTTAATAGGAGTCCTAATGAAGATGACAAAAATTACCTCTTAACGTTTCTAACAGTAAGAAAAAACCTTACATAATAAGGGTGTGTTATAAGCAACCCTCTGCATGTAAATTCTACAACTTAGATGAATGAACCAATTTCTTAAAAGATACAAACCACTAACACTCAAAAAAGAAAAATAGACAACCTGAAAATTCTATATGTGTGTCAAAGAAACTGAATTTGTCATTAAAACCATCACCCCCCCCAAAAAAAATGAAAAAACTCAAGCCCAGATGCTTTCACTAATGATCTCTTGCAAATAGTTAAGGAAGAACTATTACACAATCTCTCTCTGAAAATAAATGTGAGGGAATACTTCCTGACTCATTTTATGAAACCAGTATTATATAACAGCAAGAAAAAACACATTTCAGGAAAAGAAAATTACAGATCACTATTATTCATGGACTTAGATGTGAAAACCCCCAACGAAATTTAACAACCCCAACAATCTCTTAAAATATATATATACCATGAGCAAATGAGTTTTATCCAAGGAACACAAGGCTAGTTCAACATTTGAAAATTAGTGTTACTGAGAAAAACCATATAATCAGAAAAGGCATTTAACAATATTCAATATCCACCATGCCCCTGGAGGAAGGCATAGCAACCCACTCCAGTATTCTTACCTGGATAATCCCTATGGACAGAGGAGCCTGGTGGGCTACTGTCTATGAGGTCACGAAGAGTCAGACACAACTGAGTGACTAAGCACGGCACAACATCCATTTATTATTTTTTTAAACTCTAATTAAATTAGGAGTCAAAAAGGACTTCCTTAACCTTATGAAGAGCATCTTCACAAAACAATGAAGTCGCTCAGTTGTGTCCGACTCTTTGCGACCCCATGAATTGCAGCACGCCAAGCCTCCTTGTCCATCACAAACTCCCAGAGTTCACTCAAACTTATGTCCATCGAATCAGTGATGCCATCCAGCCATCTCATCCTCTGTCGTCCCCTTCTCCTCCTGCCCCCAGTCCCTCCCAGCATCAGAGTCTTTTCCAATGTGTCAACTCTTAGCATAAAAATTCTTAAGCAATTCAGTGATGGTTTCCAGAGAAGTCTTCTCTTAATGAAAAACTTAGATTTCCCCTCATATTCTCTGGGTACAAGTCCGTTCATCTGGCTTAATTTTTGACCCCAGACCCAGAAGGACATACTAATATAAACTCTGATATGGGAATAACACATCAAACAGTTTCTGTATATGATAATTCCAGTGGTCTAGTGTGGAACTTTGGAGGAGAGCTATTTAGACTAGATTCATTGTTTTCCCTTCCTTACTGTTCTTATCCTCTCTCCATACATACACATTTATGGAAAGTAAACTTTTGTGGGAAGCATGAATTAGATGAGATATGGCCTAGCTTTTCCTTTTTGACTGTTAATTGGGAAAGACACAAGAAGGCTGATAACCATTAGATTGATGTAATAAGATAAAATTCCCAAGAATAGACCCAAAACTTGTGCTTTCACATAGCAGAGGGGGTGGTGATACTCAATAACAGTAAAGGAAAAATTGGTTAGGTCTTGACAGGCAGAATTGTACAGTAGTTTAAAAAAGAAATCTCCATTCCATGCTTAATTTTGCAATTTGTCTTTGTAATTCACTAGTTTTCTGTTTTGGGAGAAATTGTTAAAATCCCTTTCATTGTAGTTATCTCATTTGGGAAATGGAAATACTACTACTAATCGAAATTCTTGTTGAAAATATTTTATCAAATAATATTTTAAACTATTTAGATGAGTGACTGGTCCATACTAAGAGTTCAATCATTTTAAATATTATGTGAGTTAGTAGAATCCATTTCAGACACTGTTTCTTATAGATGGAATTATTCTATTGGTTTTGTTATTGTTTATTTTCTAAGTTGTGTCTGACTGTTTTGTGATCTCCTGGACTACAGCCCACCAGACTACTCTGTCCATGATATTTCCCAGGCAGGAATATTGGAGTGGGTTGTCATTTCCTTCCCCAGGGTAAAGAATCTACCTGCAAATCTCCTGAATTGCAGGTAGATTCTTTACTGCTGAGCTACCAAAGAAGTCCCATAGATGGACTTAAGATATTCTAAAAATAGAAAAGAAAATCGAAAGATGTATGTTTTATCAAGTTGAGCATGCTGGTTAACTGTTGCTGCATATCAAGACCATAAACAAGCACTGGTTTAAAATGTAAATAATGTGTGAAAACTCATGAGTTTGTTAGTTACTGTTAGAGGTTTAACTGATCTAGACTGAACCTTGCTAGACTATAGATGGGAGTGAGGAGGTTGAGGTGGGACACAACTCTGGCTCTGTTCCAAGGGTCTCTTATCTTCCTGGAATCATCACACTCACCTCTGAATGTTCTTCTCATTGTTGTATCAGAAGCAAAACTAAACAAGGAAAATCATAGAAGGCCTCCAATGTCAGGCTTGGAACTGTCACAGCCTTAGATCTGCCTAAATCTATTGACTAAAACAGGTAACATGACTGAAAAGCAAGCACAGGGTGGAGAAATATAATCTGCAGTGTTGGGGGGGGGGTAAAAACTGCAATGTCACTCAGCAAAGGGTGGTACTATAGAGTGAGATATTGGTACTGAAAATGCAACCTACCTATCATCAAGAGAAAGGGTCTTGCAAGGACATTTTGACATAAACAGTATTATTAACTCAATGTTTGATTATAAAAATTGGCAAGCATAAAGAAGACAAACAAAAATTTATTTACAGAAATTTACAGAATATATTTACAATTATTTACAGAAAATTTGCTTGGAATTGCCATATTTCAATTTAAAAAGATAAAAACATCCAATAAAAATATGGAAAAGGAGATGAAATATGGAGAAACCACTAGTCTCAGATTTTTCAAGATGCAGTCTAAATAGATACAAATTTTCTAGTAGCCATTTTATCAATGTAATATAAAAGTCATTAAAGTTATTTCTATTGTGCTTATTATTCTTACAATAAATCATGTTCTATAAATCTTACCTAAAGGAAGGGGGATCATGGAGTCTCACAAATATTGATATATAATATCATGAATTAAAATAAAATTTACAACAGTAAAAATCTTGGAAATAGGCGAATTTTGTTTCAGTGGGGTATGGTGAAATATATCACAAGTAATCAAATGAATGGACATGTAGAAATTAAAAATTCTTCAAAATATTTTGTTAAGTTGGCATTTTTTCAAAGTATATCAAAATTAGGGAACAAGGTTAAATATAGGCACCACTCTGGATAGTCATAATACATGTGAATCTATTAAAGACTGAAAAGTCATGCTGTAAAAATAAAACCAAAATTGCATTTCCTAAGCGTATTTGGTATCATATTCACCAAATCGTTCAAAAAGCCTATTAACATCTCATTACTCATTACTCAGTAGGACATAGTTCTTAGAATCATTATACTAAATTTACCAAATGCATGTGGACATTCTCAGTTGTGTCTGACTCTTGGTGTCACGAGACGTCTCTGTACGTGGAATTTTCCAGGCAAGAATACTGGAGTGGATTGTCATTTCCTTCCCCAGGGGATCTTCCAGACCCAGGGGACAAAACTGCATCTCCTGCATCTTCCACATTGGCAGGCAAACTCTTTATCACTTGAGCCATCGGGGAAGCCTCAAAGCAAGTTATAAAACAAATTATTAAGTAAAATTATACATGATCTCATGGTGATATCTTAACTGAAGAACATCACTTCCTAAGATAATTAGGAACTAATGCTATTTCTGCACAACTTATATACTTAAGATATACAATACAACAATATTATATATATCCATATATATATCCACATATGTGTTTATGGAGAGTGCTTGAGAAAGAGAGAAGCAGGTTAGTAGATAAATACTGTAAGTTTCACATAAAAGGTAAAGTTTAAATTCTGGAGTTAAGTAACCCAAATTTAGCCCGGCCAAAAAATGAAACGAACTTTCTTTACAATCTAGAGGTTTCTTGATTTTCTATAATGAAAATGTATTCTTTATATGATCAGGAAGTCATAATTATAAATGTAAAACTACATATATTTGGAGCATGTATATATTATAGCATAATTTTCTATAATTAATGTGCATTATTTATTAATAAGAAAGTCATAATTATAAATGTAGAAGTACATGTACTGGAATTTATAAATTAAAATAAAATGGAAGCATGGTTGAAATTCTTAACGTTCCCTAAAACTAGCTTATGAATTTGTGAAAATAAAAATGGTGATAATAATACCAAATGATCCTGCCAAACATTTCCTATTTAGAAACTGAGCTCTTTTCTAGCATTCTCACCTTTAAATACTGCCTCTCCTTTATAAAAGTGTTCTTAAATATGTTTATAGAATTCTTTCAATTTATTTAATGCCTATGTTTATTCCTCTAATTTATCCAGTTGTGACAATCTCTAATTGTCTGAATTATTGTTCAATAATAGTTCATAGGTTGGGTTTAAAACTGTATTTTATTGTGGATAAGTCATTTAAAAAATCAAGAATCTAAGGGTTTTTTTAGGTAAAAAAAATATAGCTATAGGGATTTTTGTGGTAATTCATACTAACAGAGAAGATGAGGATGTTAGCCAGCTTTGATAAAAACTGCTGTGTTTTGGAAGCTTTCTTTATATTATTGTTCTCTCATACTCTGAAGCTCCATAGGCATCTCGTAAAGCTTTACCTGGACAAAACAGTGAAGACAAGGCCAGCAGCCACAATCTTGACACAGGGCTCCAGAGGGTCAGGAGGGAGAAGACACTAAAAACCTCAATGTTTTGTGCTGAGTGGGAAAATGCAGTTTTTGTCTGTTTCTTAGCTCTGCAAAGCAGCAAGGCTCACTTTAGAATAAAGTGATAAGTAGATATAGAGAAACAACATGTTAAAACATATCATTGTTTGAATTTTATCTCTAAGATTATTGCTTTATTCATTCACTAAAAATATTTGAATGTCAACTCTATGGTCAACATTGTGCAAAAAGCTCTTGAAAGGGAGTGAATTTCTTTCACTTTTCAGGTCTAGACACAAAAAGTAGTTGATTTCAGAATGTTTCTTATTATGCATCATGGAGAAGAATAAGTAAGTTGGAATGTAAACCATAGTAAAGCTGCTTCTTCAGTAAGAAAGATGTATGAAGCTGGTCTTTGAACAGATAAGAGCTTGTTCAAGGGTTCTTGAGAACAGAGAAGAGAGAGGGGAAAAAAAAAAAAAAAAACACGGCAACATGCATGAAAGATGTTGGCTCTTTACCCATGCCAGAAACTAGCTTCCAAGTCACTGCAAGAACACAGCTTGAGTCTCAAAGAGCTTGAACCTGAGTGTTCATCTGAGCACCTGGATGATCAGAGGGCCAACTGGGTTCATACCAAGACCTGGAAGCTCTTATTTCAGAAGGGCTCAGCAAGACAAGATGACTTCTTATCCCCATGACAATTCTGAACCATAAAACTGGATATCTAAAATATTCTTTAGAAGGATTTGCAGTTTCCACATCTACTCTATGAATTAAATTGTAATTGCTGTGCTTCCATACTCAGTAGTGCCCAACTCTGTGTGATCCAATGGAGTGTAGCCTGCCAGGCTTCTCTGTCCCTGGAATTTTCCAGGCAAAAATACTAGAGTGGCTTGCCATGCCTGTCTCCAAAATTAGAATTACTTTCCTCCTTAACTTTAAGTTGAGAGTTTGCACAAGTTGGAGCATTTGGTTGTCTGAAATACATTTTCTGAGCTGCAATTATTGTGAGGATAGTTAAAGAGAGTGTTTCCCCACAGCCTTTTTGTGAACTGAAATGGCATACTTTAGTAATTCTATTTTTAGTGGTTGTAATTGCTTCTCAGTGTTTCTCCCTCTCCTTCAATTCATCTGAAAAGAAATATCATGTTGAGTTTCAGTAGCTATATTAGCTAAAAACTGTGGTAGTCACTTTTCAAGAAATACATGATTTCTGGAAATTACAAAGTTTAAATATCTTTGTGTATATTGAGGTAACATTTTATACATTATCACTCAATTCTCATAAGCAGAAGTGACCTTAAAAATAAGGGAAACATTTATTCATTCACTGATAAGTTTTTCATGTCCTTTTATCACACTCTTCTCACTTTAGTAACCCTTTGATATTGGTCTGAAACAATATGTGGATGCTTCTAAACTTACTGATGAACAGAACACAAAGGTTTCTCTGGTGGCTTAGTGGTAAAGAATCTGTCTGCAAAGCAAGAGATGAAGGTTTGATCCCTGGGTCCAGAAGATACCCTGGGGAAGGAAAGAACAACCCTTTCCAATATTCCTGGTCCCATGTCTTGGATTTCACCTTGAGGTCTAAGGTTAATCATCCTGGCCTGCATGCTCCAGTAACTGTGCTTTTCTAATCTTGGCTTAATCCATTTTGGCGTCTTGTTCCTGCAGCTGGCCAGAAACACTGACTATCAAAAGCCTTCTGGGCAGGCATTACCTACTGAATCCAATGCAATCACATCTTACCTTTCCCAAGTTCTGGAATGTTGCCTCCTCAATATAAAGGACTTTTTCTCAATACTCCATTTTAACTGAGACAGCCCTTGTTATGAGGAAAATCAGATTTTCCAAGGTTCTATTCATCCATGTCCCTAACTGAGATAGAGTTCCTAGTTAAGGTGCTAATTATTGAATACAGGATCAGAGATGTGGGGAGTCCTGTTGGACTTCAAGGTTCCCCCAGTCAGAGACCTAGAGATGCTAAATTACTTATTCCCAGTCATATAACATTATGGCTACAAGCATGTTTAAAAAATAGGACCTGTGAGTTCAGTCTAACTTGATTTTTTTAGAATTATTCCCCTGAAGTAATATGTTCATTTACTTTGACAGTCATCTGAAGTTTCCAAAGTGGTGATTATGAATGAAGACATGTAGAAACTTCCTACAGAGAAATTTTTCAGTGCAGTCTTCATTCTGACCTCCAAACGTGAGTGAACAGCAGTCTGCTTCATTGATTCACATGCTCCCAAGTACCTGTGACATGGCTCAGCCCTAAGCAACACAATAAAGTCAACAGGAGTTATTGTTGCTATCTTATCACTTTTGGGTGCTCAGTATCTTTGTCCTCTAGTCATTCCTTTTAATAAAACAACTATCAGGCAAAGGTTTGATCTTAATTATGAATATCTTTAGAAAGGATATAAAGCACTGTCTGACTGATGTCAGATAGCAGGAGATAAAATAGGCTATTAACAGGATCATATGTTCTCCTGTTGAACATAAACAATATTACAGACTACCAATGTTAGACAAAGTCACTAAGTGCTGATGATAATCAAGACACAAAGACCACTCTGTAATTATATTTGATCTCATACTCAGTCTTTCCAATGAATGAATATTTTCAAAATCATATACTTAATTGCTTCCATTTCTGACAGCATCAAATATATTAAAACTATATTTCATATAAACTATTTGAGACTAAATAGTCAAAGTATCCCATCACATGCTTAAATCTTATAATAAGTCATTCCTTACATCTGAGATGCCCCAGAGTCCCTAAAAATGTGGGTTCCCCCTCAGTGGAGAGTCAATAAGCTCATCTTCATTCAGATAAAAGTGTGATCAAGGTGTCATGAGAAGAGGGAAAGGACAATCTTATAATGAAAATATAAAAGCTACACCTGTAGGAGTTATTTCAATTTAAAACCATAATTTTACAATGAACTTTGCTTTTTCAGCCTGAGAGAAGATATTCATTCACCATAGAATAAAAGGAAGTATTTTGAGAAAACAGTTTATCCAATATCTCTCAAATGAATCATACTATGTGTTATCTTAGACTACCTACAAATTACTTTGGGGTTCTGTTGTATGAGGATGCTGCACAACCAGTAATTTCACATACACCATGTGCAGAACAGGCTAGATCTCCAGCAAGCATATATTTTCAATAACAGTGGTTTATTTTACCATTCATAAAACAGTTACCAAGTACCTATTAAGTATGAGGTATTTGTAGCAGGTGGAATTCTACAGTAAAAGGGGTTAAGAAGAGACATTAAAAAAAAAATAAACAGGTGTAAAAAGTCAGCAAAGGAAGTGAGATTAGACCAAAAAAAAAAAAAAATCAAGTTGCACTATGTTACAGAATGACAAATTTTTGGCCAGTTAGTAGGTAGCTCTTAAACAAATATTGCCCATTAAAATGTTCTGCATTGCCCCAAAATATTCGTCTTTTATATTTCACTTCTCCCATCTACTGGATACCAGATGCTCTGATGTCACCTCAACTGGGTGACGGAAGTTGCAGCATACCTTAAAGGATGTGACAATTAGATGCACTTGCTCAGTCTCTAAGTCATATTTGACTCTTTGTGACCCCATGGACTATATAGCCGGCCAGGCTCCTCTGTCCATGAGGATTCTCCAGGCAAGAATACTTGAGTGGATTGCCATTTCCTTCTCCAGACGATCTTCCCAACCCAGGGACTAAAACCAAGTCTCCTGCATTGTAGGTTGATTCTTTACCACTGAGCCATCAGAGAAGCCCTAACAAGTAATAAGAATACTTGAGTGGGTTGCTATTTCCTCCAGGGAATCTTCCCAACCCAGGTCTCCTGTAACCCAGGGATCGAACCCAGGTCTCCCACATTGTGGATAGATGCTTTACCCTCTGAGCCACCAGGGAAGCCAAGAAATACCAAAAACTTGCTAATAAATTAACATGAAAGTAAATTTTAAAATCGTATTGGTTTTACTTATTTATTCAACAAGGACTTGAGGTGGTCCTCCGTATCCACAGGTTGCACATCCCCAGGTACCATATGCCAACTCTACTAGGCCATTTGATAGAAGAGTTTTGAGCATCCACAAATGTTGGTATCTGTGAGGAATCCTAGAATCAATTCCCTGAGAGGACTGAGAGAGTGTACTTACATTGTAGGGATTTCTCATCTCTCTGCAGGGCTGCAATAGTCTGATAGCTAGCTACTGGTTCTCCTCTCACTTTTATTTATTTCAAGACAGCCTTTGTTGATTTGTTAATTCCTTTCTTTGTCACTCTTAATCCCATTGTGATTAAGCATCTCTCAAATTCATGGGCAATTTTCATTCTGTTTTGTTGCTTCAGAATTAAATTGTCCCTGGTGTTAAAAATCCATGACACAAGTAATCAAAAGTAAGAGAGTAGAGAATCCTTGGATGTCACCAACAATAAAATAGACAAATAAAATCTGTGACAAGATTTTAACATTTACAAAGCACTGCGAAACTACATGTCAGAATTTGCATAAGTATCTCAAAGTCTGTCACGGGCTTTTTCTTGAAGATGGTGTTATTTATTCACAGTATTAGGCAAAGATGATATTTTAGTCTCTTTTCTTTAAAACTAAATATATATATATATATATATATATATTACAGTCAAACACAAAGGCTCACACATGACTATTCACCTAAACACATTAACACACACACTCACCTAAGATATTGTGTCCAAAGGTGGTGGGAATACGGCTATAAGCAAATTGTTTAGGGAAGATGTAAAGAAGATGAAAATGTATGTTAAGGTCCAACAGTCCAAGAGAGAAGAGAAACAGGAAGGGAAGCTGAGATCATAGGGGTGTGTTTATTTAACGTTAACTGGAGTCCTCACATTGTGCATGTGTGCGTGAACGTTCAGTCTCTCAATCATGTCTGACTCTTTGCAACCCTATGGACTCTAGGCCACCTGACTCCCCTGTCCATGGGATTCTCCAGGCAAGAATACTGGAGTGGGTTGCCATGCCCTCTTCCGAGGGATCTTCCCAACCTAGAGCTTGAATTCAGTCTACTGCATTACAGGTACAGTCTTTATGTCTGAGCCACCAGAGACACGAATTTGAGCAAACTAAGGTCCGTCTGGTCAAGGCTATGGTTTTTCCAGTGGTCATGTATGGATGTGAGAGTTGGACTGTGAAGAAGGCTGAGCGCTGAAGAATTGATGCTTTTGAACTGTGGTGTTGGAGAAGACTCTTGAGAGTCCCTTGGACTGTAAGGAGATCCAACCAGTCCATTCTGAAGGAGATCAGCCCTGGGATTTCTTTGGAAGGAATGATGCTAAAGCTGAAGCTCCAGTACTTTGGCCACCTCGTGGGAAGAGTTGACTCATTGGAAAAGACTCTGATGCTGGGAGGGATTGGGGGCAGAAGGAGAAGGGGATGACCGAGGATGAGATGGCTGGATGGCATCACTGACTCGATGGACGTGAGTCTGAGTGAACTCCGGGTGTTGGTGATGGACAGGAAGGCCTGGAGTGCTGCGATTCATGGGGTCACAAAGAGTCAGACACGACTGAGCAAATGAACTGAACTGAACTGGGAGATAGCGAAGGATAGGGAAGCCTGGCGTACTGCAGGTCATGGGGTTACAAAGTCAGACATGACTTAGGGAACAGCAACAACAGAGAGAAAGATGAGTACTAGAAATATTAAATAACACAGCCTGGATACCACAAACTGAGATTGCCTCACTCCAAGAAAGCATTTTCTCCACTAATATGTTTGATGTAAAGCCTACAACATGGTTATATGCTACATAACTGACTAAGCTTCTATCTTAAATTGTCAGGTTTGAAATCTATTAAAAGATGTACATGTAGGCCCTCACCACTATGTCAGCTCAAATTCATCTTGTTATCTTTGGCTGAGAGCCTCTTAATCCCCAAATTTTGGCTATGCCCCTGTCTTATTTGCATTGATCACTCTCCATCAAAATTTTCTTCACATTTATGGAATTAGATGTCTCTTAAGTACAGCTTTAAATTCTTTGAAAATTCTCAGTCTGATTGGCTGGCTGTCTAGTATGTGTTTTACAAGTAAATCAGATTTGATGTAGCCAAGTTTGTGCTTCAACCAACTCAATTTTCTTAGTGACTGCTCTTGTTTCGGCTATAACATTGCCATTCTTCCAGAGGAAGATTTGGATCCTTCTCTATCTTGAGTTTTTCTGTCCTTTTCCTTTTTTAGGCAATTACTTGGTACTTTTGCATTTAAAATACCAGTTATGTTATTAAACAAAATACGTTTGTTTCCATTCCTATAAACATCATTAAGGTTAATCTGTTATTATATGTTAACAAGACTACTGAAATAAGTCCATCTTTTTCTAGTCACTCTTTATCCAATTCATTATACTCAGAAATGGTCAGATCAATGTCTGCATACATGATATATAAGTAGAATAGTCCTGTTTAAAAGCTATCTGAGATTCTTTCTTGCCTAAGATGATTCCAAATCTTCTGTCTTGGGCCTAAATGTCTTCCAGTATTACTCATGGGATTCCTTCATCCGAGAATACATTGCTGCCTCTGTTACCAATGGATGCTTCCCATTTGTCCAGATCCAGTTGGAACTTCATCTCCTCCTTGTCTGACACAGTCAAGAATGATATTTTTAATTATGCTCTAATATTGAACTTCATTTATACCTTTCTCAAAGATTTGTCAAATGCTTCCTTTGCGAATGAATGTTTGCTTTAACTCTGCTCCATAGTAAAGAGCAGAGCTGATAACATTCTTGATGCTAGCTTGGTCAATGCCTATCAAATGGATTTCTCCTACATCTGGCCATTAACATTAATTGCTGGGTTCACTAGAAACAGAGACTAGAATGTACTGAGGGAGTACTTTCAGATAAAAGAGTAAGATCAAGGTGTGGGAGTGGATACTAAACGTTGATGTTGTCTCAGCTGAGGATAGATGCCACCTAATTTCATAGGGAGCTTCCCTGGTAGCTCAGATGGTAAAGCATCTGGCTGCAATGCGGGAGACCCAGGTTCCATCCCTGGGTCTGGAAGATCACCTGGAGAAGGAACTGGCAACCCACCCCAGTATTCTTTCCTGGAAAATCCCATGAATGGAGGAGCCTGGCAGGCTGCAGTCAATTGGGGTCACATGAACGAACTCTAATACTTTGACCACCTGATGCGAAGAACTAACTCTTTGGAAAAGACCCTGATGCTGGGAAAGATCGAAGGCAGGAGGAGAAGGGGATGACAGAGGATAAGATGGCTGGATGGCATCACCGACTCAATGGACATGAGTTTGAGTAAACTCGGAGCTTGTGATGGGAGGCCTGGTGTGCTGTAATCCATGGGGTCACAAAGAGTTGACATGGCTGAGTGACTGAACTGAACTGATATAGGGATCCTAGGAGTACAAATCACACCACAGAGTTCTTCCCATCTATGGCAGGGAAGATGGACTTTGATAACCTTTGAGAACTCACCATTATGCTGAAGCACCTTCCCACTCTTGGAGACAGAAGTATGTGACCTCCTGGGTAAGGCAGTTCCTATTGGAATGCAAGGAATCCCCAGATAAAGTGGCAGGTGAGTCATTAGCATCAGCTAGTGTGTGTGTGTGTGTGTGTGTGTGTGTGTGTGTGTGTGAACCTGATCGGGTTATCCAGCCATGATACCAACCTTGTCAACCACAATATATCTCTTGTACAATTCTTAGCAGCCTTCTTCTCTCATTGTTTCAATTTGTTTCTTTTATTAAGTTGGTTCATACAGACACTGTTTCTTCAGGATTTTAATCACAATTTCTATGAAAACTTACAGAAACCAAGTTCATAAGATAAAGTATTCTTCTTGCTGCAATACTTGATTTTGAGTTTTTAAAAAATACTCATCACCCATCTTCCACATCCTAGGTTCCCTTCCTTTTAGTTGGCATTTTTCTGATCTAGCATGAAGGACCCAAGATGCTCAAATGGGAGTCATAGGTTTAAAATTAATGGAAATATTACTGTGCCCCCTGGTGGAAGTGTTTCCTATGACAACTGAGACCTTACAGAACCTAAAATTAGTGGAATGGGGAATCACTTAATACTTCAAGTTGGAGACAGAAATGACAACCCACTCCAGTAGTCTTGCCTGGAAAATTCCATGGAGAAAACAACCTGACAGGCTACAGTCCATGGGGTTGCAAAGAGTTGGACATAACTGAGTGACTAGCACAACACAATACTTCAAGTAAACCATTGGGTGCTGATGAATCAAACACTTTCAATCCTATCCCTTGATTTCTAGGGCTGTGTATTCTACTTCTTGGAGAAATTACATGATGCAGTGATCAATTAATTCTAAGGCACTATCTTCAAGTAAGCATCATAAAAGTGTCCTCAATATATAGTTCCACTTTTATGTAAGGCTGGAAGTTTGCAGATAAACTCAAGAATCCCTTCAGGAGCTTGAGCCAAATGCAATCATCTTTGACTCTTGAATTTATTTTACATACTCACACATTCCATCATCACATTCTTTTTGTTTTTCATTCAAAATATATTCAGAGTCTGATTACTTCTCTCTGGCCCCATTGCTAACAGCATCATCCAAACAACAATAACTCTTCACTTCTGAGCCATCAAAGTGGGTCCTCTATATTGTATCCTTGTCCCAACACACACCTGTACACCGGATAGCATGCTTGATCCTTTCTAAAGCAAGTTGGTCCATAGCACTTTTATGCTCACACCTTGCCAATGGCTTTCCTTCTTGCTCAAGGTAAAACCCCAAATTTCTTACAAGTAAGTATCTGCAGGGCAGACCTTATAATCAAACAAATTACATTACAATCACAGGTACACATCTTTTTTTTTTCTTTGTCTGTGTTAAATAGACAAACACACAGAATTGTTTGTGTCTCAGTTATCCTATGAGAGAATCATATGCGTTGGTGTTTGATAATATAATTGTAGCAATGCCTGACACTAGAATACTACTGCATAAAGATTAGTTAGTATATTTGTTGCTTCTGTTTTTACTATAGCTGCTGTATTTCTTGACTTAAAAAAAATCTTATTATTTAAACAAAAATGTTTTCATGTCATAGAATTTTCAAGAACATGGTATTTAATTTCTAGTTTATATTTCATCTGATAACATGCCATTTTAATTTATTTCATCTATTCATAGTTATTTGCTCCAATCTAGGTAGAGCAGTAGCTTGGTGTCATTTCATTGAAACATAAGTTTATCTGAGGCAGGATGTAATAACATAAAACAAGTTACATATGCATAAAATATTTGATTGAATATGTCTGTTATTCTCTCTGACAATCCCACCAAATGATATACTATTTTCCCTGACTTCATGATTATATACTCAGTGCTGTAATAAGAATTTTCTAATGGGAGACTTCTATAATATGGGGAGCAGTATGAACAAAATCTTATCTGTTTCTTTTTTTCATGTAATATGCTGGACTTAGGGAGATATAGGGTCCAAGTAGAGGTTAAATTTTAGTTCTTTCTAGGTAAATTTTACACTCACCAAGGGTGCAATGTGCTAGAAATAATGCTGCTGTCCACTCACTTCCAAGCTACCAGTAGTCATGATTAAAAAGTAATTACATGAACTTCACAAGACATCAGAGACTAATATCTATAGAGGATATCAATAGCATTTGTTCCATTTACAAAGTAACAAAAAAGTGAATATTTTCCAGAATGAAACACTCAGTGAATCATGGTAAAATGGGTATATATTTATTTTTAAATCTTAAAATACATTTTACTTTTAAATAATTGTATTTATTTTAATGACTACCTAATTTCCCTAATATCAGATAAAATTAAATTAATTTCTACCTTATCACCACTTTCCTACCAATGCCAATATTTTACCTCTTTGTTATTTGCTCAGTGACAAAAGTTCATTATGTTAAGAGATGTAGGCATTAATTACTGAGATAAGAATTAAAAAAAAACACTCTGATATTCAAAATATCAAGATATAATACAGATTTCCTTCTTTATCTTATAATTTTATCAGATTTTATTAAAATTTACATTTCACCTAAATTAAGATAGGAAAAATAGGTCTTCTATCTTTGAAAGGGCATTATGCTACATTAGTATTCAGTGCAATATTTTCTTAGAGCTATTAAATATATTTACATGGATAAATTATTTATTCCCTTGAAAACTAGGGGATAGAGCCAAAAAGATGATAGGTTGTTTACATTCTTTCTAATTTAGGACTTTCTTCTGAACCTAGGAAAAAGGAATGCCATAGAGTGGGTCAAACAAGCAGAGAGATTTCTCTTTCAGAAAATAACTTGTAAATAAGATTAATGAGTTGCAAGAGAACAGTCCCTGGAGATTCTATCTTGCTCTATTCTTTTTTTTTTTTTTTTTAAATTATCATAAACAGATGCTGATGTAGGCCTTTCCTAGAAGTAAAGTAACAAAAAGTGAATTTTGGAAAAGCAGGGGGTACTTGTAATTGTTCCTAGTGCTGTTATAGCTCTTTTCAAACCTATTGACTTTCTTTTTTTTTTTTTTTTTTCTTTTTACTTTATTTTACTTTACAATACGGTATTGGTTTTGCCGTACATCGACACGAATCCACCACGGGTGTACATGAGTTCCCAAACATGAAGCCCCCTCCCACCTCCCACCCCACACCATCCCTCTGGATCATCCCCGTGCACCAGCTGCAAGAATCCTGTATCCTGCCTCAAACATAAACTGGCAATTCGTTTCTTACATGA
Organism: Oryx dammah; assembly: GCF_014754425.2. Taxonomy (NCBI): domain Eukaryota; kingdom Metazoa; phylum Chordata; class Mammalia; order Artiodactyla; family Bovidae; genus Oryx; species Oryx dammah. The sequence continues at coordinate 143,753,973 of NW_024070186.1, forward strand.
TAGTATACATGTTTCAATGCCATTCTCCCAAATCATCTCCCTCTCCCTCTCCCACAGAGTCCAAAAGTCTGCTCTACACATCTGTGTCTCCTTTGCTGTCTCTTATACAGCGTCAACATTACCATATTTCTAATTCCATATATATGTGTTAGTATACTGTATTGGAGTTTTTCTTTCTGGCTTACTTCACTCTGTATAATTGGCTCCAGTTTCATCCACCTCATTAGAACTGATTCATATGTATTCTTTTTAATGGCTGAGTAATACTCCCTTGTGTGTATGTACCACAGCTTTCTTATCCATTCATCTGCTGATGGATATCTAGGTTTTTTCCATGTCCTGGCTATTATAAACAGTGCTGCGATGAACATTGGGGTACACGTGTCTCATTCTATTCTGGTTTCCTTGGTGTGTATGCCCAGCAGTGGGATTGCTGGGTCATAAGGCAGTACTATTTGCAAATTTTTAAGGAATCTCCACACTGTTCTCCATAGTGGCTGTAATAGTTTGCATTCCCACCAACAGTGTAAGAGGGTTCCTTTTTCTCCACACCCTCTCCAGCATTTATTGCTTGTAGACTTTTGGATTGCAGCCATTCTGACTGGTGTGAAGTGGTACCTCCTTGTGGTCTTGATTTGCATTTCTCTAATAATGAGTGATGTTGAGCATCTTTTCATGTGTTTGTTAGCCATCCGTATGTCTTCTTTGGAGAAATGTCTATTTAGTTCTTTGGCCCATAACCAGACTCATCAAGAAACAAAGGGAGAAGAATAAAATCAATAAACTTAGAAATGAAAATGGGGAGATCACAACAGACAACACAGAAATACAAAGGATCATAAGAGACTACTATCAGCAATTATATGCCAATAAAATGGACAATGTGGAAGAAATGGACAAATTCTTAGAAAAGTACAACTTTCCAAAACTGAACCAGGAAGAAATATAAAATCTTAACAGACCCATCATAAGCATGGAAATTGAAACTGTCATCAGAAATCTTCCAGCAAACAAAAGCCCAGGTCCAGACGGCTTCACAGCTGAATTATACCAAAAATTTCGAGAAGAGCTAACACCTATCCTACTGAAACGCTTCCAGAAAATTGCAGAGGAAGGAAAACTTCCAACCTCATTCTATGAGGCCACCATCACCCTAATACCAAAACGTGACAAAGACGCCACAAAAAAAGAAAACTACAGGCCAATATCACTGATGAACATAGATGCAAAAATCCTCAACAAAATTCTAGCAATCAGAATCCAACAACACATTAAAAAGATCATACACCATGACCAAGTGGGCTTTATCCCAGGGATGCAAGGATTCTTCAATATCTGCAAATCAATCAATGTAATTCACCACATTAACACATTGAAAAATAAAAGCCATATGATTATCTCAATAGATGCAGAGAAGACCTTTGACAAAATTAAACATCCATTTATGATAAAAACTCTTTGGAAAGTAGGGATAGAAGGAACATACCTCAACATAATAAAAGCTATCTATGACAAACCCACAGCAAACATTATCCTCAATGGTGAAAAGTTGAAAGCATTTCCCCTAAAGTCAGGAACAAGACAAGGGTGCCCACTTTCACCGCTACTATTCAACATAGTTCTGGAAGTTTTGGCCACAGCAATCAGAGCAGAAAAAGAAATAAAAGGAATCCAAGTTGGAAAAGAAGAAGTAAAACTCTCACTGTTTGCAGATGACATGATCCTCTACATAGAAAATCCTAAAGACTCCACCAGAAAATTGCTAGAGCTAATCAATGAATACAGTAAAGTTGCAGGATATAAAATCAACACACAGAAATCCCTTGCATTCCTATACACTAATCATGAGAAAGTAGAAAAAGAAATTAAGGAAACAATTCCATTCACCATTGCAACAAAAAGAATAAAATACTTAGGAATGTATCTACCTAAGGAAACTAAAGATCTATATATAAAAAACTATAAAACACTGATGAAAGAAATCAAAGAGGACACTAATAGATGGAGAAATATACCATGCTCATGGATTGGCAGAATCAATATAGTGAAAATGAGTATACTACCCAAAGCAATCTACAGATTCAGTGCAATCCCTATCAAGCTACCAGCAGTATTTTTCACAGAACTAGAACAAATAATTTCAAGATTTGTATGGAAATACAAAAAACTTCAAATAGCCAAAGCAATCTTGAGAAAGAAGAATGGAACTGGAGGAATCAACCTGCCTGACTTCAGGCTCTACTATAAAGCCACAGTCATTAAGACAGTATGGTACTGGCACAAAGACAGAAATATAGATCAATGGAACAAAATAGAAAGCCCAACGATAAATCCACACCCATATGGGCACCTTATCTTTGACAAAGGAGGCAAGAATATACAATGGAGTAAAGACAATCTCTTTAAACAAGTGGTGCTGGGAAAACTGGTCAACCACTTGTAAAAGAATGAAACTAGATCACTTTCTAACACCATACACAAAAATAAACTCAAAATGGATTAAAGATCTAAACGTAAGACCAGAAACTATAAAACTCCTAGAGGAGAACATAGGCAAAACACTCTCTGACATAAATCACAGCAGGATCCTCTATGATTCACCTCCCAGAATTCTGGAAATAAAAGCAAAAATAAACAAATGGGATCTAATTAAAATTAAAAGCTTCTGCACAACAAAGGAAAATATTAGCAAGGTGAAAAGACAGCCTTCTGAATGGGAGAAAATAATAGCAAATGAAGCAACTGAACAATAACTAATTTCAAAAATAAACAAGCAACTTATGCAGCTCAATTTCAATCTTGCTCTATTCTTGTTCTTTTTGGTCTCACATGCTGAGTATCTGTAACTAGAACTGAAAAGTTGATTTGGGAAATTTACTCACTAAAAAATGGTTTAGGTCTCTACCAAGCCCTATCATCCACTTGTACTCAACATCGAGACACACACACACACACACACACACACACACAATTTTATCTAAACCTTCTAAAACCTGATTTCTGGGAAACCATGTTTCAAAAGAATTTCTTTTTTTCCCCTCTTTTTCTTTTCATTTTTTAAATTATGAAAGTATAATAACACATTTACAGGAGATGTGGAATATACAGAACAAGATTATATATAGTTCCACTATATTCAAAGTATCACATTTCTATCTATATACATATGGTAGACTTTTTTTTAAAATTAACCTTCATAAGGAGATGAAAATAACTGATTGATCTGTGCACGTTAAAAGATTATTTGAGTCCCTACTCCCATCAGACTGAGAGAAGCATTACTATTTCATTATGTCCTACTTTTTCTACTCTTTGAGGAGATGACAGATTTTTTAGGAGTGTCTACTCACTGAGCTCTGTGGTCTGTGAAGAGTAAATCTTTCCCTGCTCAGTAGTTGTGATGTGAAAAACGGAATTAAAATAAAGGGAATGGTGAAAAGAACAAGAAAAATGAGGACAACTTTAATTTGGAAACGTAAAGTAATCTGTCAGTTATTGTTGTTCTATTAAATAAGCTATTTCTGGCATGCATAAGTGAATATCTTCTATCTGATTGTTTCTTTCTCTTTGGAAATTCATTCATTCAGCATCTTTGTTTCTTTTACATATTAAGCATTAGTTTCAAATGTTAATTGACATTGATATATGTTACCTGCATGTGTTTTTATAACAGAATTTAAAAGTCTATTTTTAGGGGATAAAGAAGAGTATAATAGTTCTGTGTGTATGCGAGTGCGTGTGTGTGTGTGTGTTTAGTCACTCAGTCATGTCTGACTATTTGTGACCCCATGAACTGTAACCTGCCAGGCTCCTCTGTCCATTGAATTTTCTTGGCAAGAATACTGCTCTGAAGACATCTTAAACATCAAGAGGCTCTTGGAAAATGAATTTGTTGATGAAAATAAAGAGATGGAGTTTAAAGTCAATAAACTTTTAAAACTAATTCTTTGAAGTCTCAAAAGTGGTATAAAATTAAATTTAAAAATTCTGTGATATATTTAATAGGCCAAATTTTTGTTTCAAATTTTAATATTTTAATGATGCTAAATTGAACACAGAAAGACATTATCAGAATATAGATAGATATGTTATAGTCAAGGGTATTAGTGCACATCACAACTTTAAAAGAGGGCAGAGATCTCAGGAAATTGCTTGTTTTGTAACCTAAATTAACCTAAGTTAAAAAAAAAAAAAACTTTATAATGAGTGTGGATTCTTATATCATCTCAGTAATTTCTTGGCAGTTTTCCCAGATTATGCTTCATATGCATGATTCTTTTCACTTTGTTCATTGTTTTCATTATATACATTATTTTAAGCTATTAATTTTCTATTATGCATATGAATATGGTTCACTAAATATGCTGAAGTCTCAATACATTATCTACTTTCTGAAAAAAAAATACAACATGCCACTGACTTTGTAAGGAGTGTTTAGGTATTAATGCCTTATGGATTCATCTATGTACCCACATTCTAAAGTGATTGTAATATCTACAGCCTTGAACTCAATCTCCATGATGTGTGTTGTGTGCTTACTAGTATCTGACTCTTTGTGACCCCATGAACTACAGCCCTCCAAACTCCTCTGTCTATGGGGTTTCCCAGGCAAGAATACTGGAGTGGTTTGCCATTTCGTTCCCTAAATCTCCATAATAATAAGACTCAAACACATGTGAAGTCTTACCCTATGATGAACCTGCTCACATAGTCAGTGCCTTAAGCCAATTGGATCCTTGCTGTTGTCCTCAAGCATGCCTTCTGTGTTTTCCATCCTTCTTAATATTATCTTTATCTTCCATTCTCAACAATTTGGGCCTCAGAGGATATATATAGAAAGGATATATACATATATATATATATATATACTGTGTTGAGCTTAGTTGCTCAGTCGTGTCTGACTCTTTGTGATCCCCATGGACTGTAGCCTGCCAGGCTCCTCTGTCCATGGGGATTCTCCAGCAAGAATACTGGAGTGGGTTGCCATGCCCTAAACCAGGAGATTTTCTCTAACCCAGGGATCAAACCCAGGTCTCCCACATTGCAGGTAGATTATTTACCACCTGAATCACCAGGGAAGCCCAAGAATATTGGAGTGGGTAGCCTAACCCTTCTGCAGGGGATCCTTCAGGCCTAGGAATACAACTGTGGTCTCCTGCATTGCAGGTGGATCTTTACCAGCTGAGCTACCAAGGAAGTCCGTATCTTAAAAATCAATGAGAATCCTCCAAAATCTTTATTTATGTAGGATGAATCTACATAGCGCCATGTTTAAAATTAAATTGAAATAATACTTTGAGTATTTTTTTAAACATAGGAATAATAAATCTATTAAATTTTAATAAAACATACATTTATCAAAATAACTATGTTTTCAAATATAACTAGCAGAGGAGATTACATTTTTGCAAGGCTTCTTAAAGTCTAATTCAACTGAAGACAGATACTTGCTAATATCTCTTGCATTCAAGTTGTAATACATTTTTTGGAGAAACATATAATGAAAAGGAGGCATTACACAGAGAAATATTAGAAAAGGAGGAAGAATTTACTTTTTTTCAGATAACTGTGAATATTCATCTTTGATTCTACAGCAAAGGATTACAATTTTCAGTGTAAAATATGAAACGATATCATTTTAGAACTCTATTCTACTAAAAATCCATTGGTTTCTCTTATACCTTAAATGTACTTTTTGCCACACATGATTTTGTTCCATCATGCATTATTCATTAAGAAAATATAGGTTCACTAAGTTATGAACAGCCTGAAAATGTTATTATATGCCTTCTTAAATATATAAAAGACTCATTCATTAATATTATCACCAATATTATCAAAATTATCTTTAAATGTCAAAGTCATGGAGACACATACAAGCCTTCAAAAATATGAATTTTTTTTTCAAAATTTTACTTTAATTAATTTTCTTTGAAATGACAGTGAATATTCAACCTTGAGGAAACTTTGAAATTAATTTTTGACCTCTTTTCTTCTCTGTTTTCACTCTTAAGGTAATATCATCATTTAAAACAGCCCCACAATTTTAAATACAATCTATATGTAGAAAACTTTTATACCCATATTTATCTTTTGCTTTTTTAATTTGGTCATTTTTTGTTCTGTTTTAATTTTAACTGTGTGGTAGTGAAAGATACAGCAACAATGAGCACTTTGTGGTGTCCCTCCCTTGAGCTGTGCTATATCACAAGCTATTTTACCCACTAGTGATTTAGCACCATCATGGTAAAGATCAACACAATGAGAACATATCAGAATTTAACATTATTATGAAAGCAATTCTTAATTTGCAAACTCCTTGGAAGAATTTTGGGGATCATACTGAAATCCACAGAACACACTAACAAGGACCTCTGGCTTTATATGGATACCATTTTCTCTGTTTAAGATTTCCCTTGCACTTCATCTTTTCCAATCCAAATTCTTCTCATCCTCAAATCTTAAGATAATTTTAAATACAACTTCCACTGTGAGATACTTCCAAAACCTTCAGATTCATAGTGATGTCCTTTTTGTATCTAAATATGTAAACATTTACACTGTTCTCTGGAAACAAGATGAAATGAAAAGATACATTCCCTACCCTTGTCATGCCACGTTCTATTATGGGATATGTTATTTGTTGTTTTTCAGTACCTAAGTCATGCCCCACTCTTTGTGATGCCATGGACTGCAACACACCAGTTCTCCCTGTCCTTCACTATCTCCTGGAATTTGCTCAAAATTATGTCCATTGAGTGAGTGATGTCATTCAACTATCTCATCTTCTGTCGCTCCCTTGTCCCCTGTCTTCAATCTTTTCTAGCATCAGAGTCTTTCCCAATGTTTCAGCTTTTGGCATCAGGCAGCCAAAGTATTCGAGCTTCAGCTTTAGCACACCAATCCTTCCAATAATATGAAGGGTTGATTTCCCTGGAAGTTCAGTGGTTGAGACTCCATGTTTCCACAGCAGGGGCACACATTCAGTCCCTGGTCAAGGAACTAAGATCCCACAGGCTGCATAGTATGGTCAAATATTTAAAATGGATAACCAACAAGGACTTACTGTATAGCAAAAGAAACTCTGCTCAATATTATGCAGCAACCTGGATAGGAGTGGAGTTTGAGGAAGAATGGATATATGTACATACATGGCTGAGTATCTTTGCTGTCCACCTGAAACTATCACAAATAGAGCATAGCTAATTGGTCATACTCAAATACAAAATAAAAAGTAAAAAAAAAAAAAAAGCTTTAAAAATATACCTTTAAAAAATGTGATTTGTACAGATGTAGACAAGCAAGCCACACTAATGGAGCATAGAGACATGATTTGAAAGATGACAGTCTTACAGCCACAAATTACCATGCAAGATAAATAATACTCCTAACAGGTGGAAATGCGGTGTGGAGAAAGGGGTCCATGCAACATAAGGAGAATATCCAAAGCTATAGAGGACGACATGCCAGTAATAGTTTTCATGGGTTTAGAACAAGATGTAAGAGATAAGGAACAATAGCTAATGAAACAGTTTTTTGAAACAAATTAAAGTCACTAACAAAAAAGATCTTCACAACCCAGATAATCACGATGGTGTGATCACTCACCTAGAGCCAGATATCCTGGAAAGTGACATCAAGTGGGCCTTAGGAAGCATCACTATGAACAAAGCTAGTGGTGATAGAATTCCAATTGAGCTATTTCAAATCCTAAAAGATGATGCTGTAAAGGTGCTGCAATCAATATGTCAGCAAATTTGGAAAATCAGCAGAGGCCACAGGAATGGAAAAGGTCAGTTTTCATTCCAATCCCAAAGAAAGGCAATGCCAAAGAATGCTCCAACTACAACACAATTGCACTCATCTCACATGCTAGCAAAGTAATGCTCAAAATTCTCCAATCCAGGCTTCAATAGTACCTGAATCGTGAACTTCCAGATGTTCAAGCCGGTTTTAGAAAAGGCAGAGGAACCAGAGATCAAATTGCCAACAGCTGCTGGATCATCAAAAAAAGCAAGAGAGTTCTAGAAAAACATCTACTTCTGTTTTATTGACTATGCCAAAGCCTTTGACTGTGTGGACCACAACAAACTGTGGAAAATTCTTAAAGAGGTGGAAATTCCAGAACACCTGGCCTGCCTCCTGAGAAATCTGTATGCAGGTCAAGAAGCAACAGATAGAACTGGAAATGGAACAACAGACTGGTTCCAAATCAGAAAAGGAGTATGTCAAAGCTGTATATCATCACCCTTCTTGTTCAACTTATATGCAGAGTAAATCATGAGAAATGCTGGACTTGATGAAGCACAATCTGGAATTAAGATTCCGCAGAGATATATCAATAACCTCAGATATGCAGATGACACCACCCTTATGGCAGAAAGCAAAGAACTAAAAGCCTCTTGATGAAAGTGAAAGAGGAGAGTGAAAAAGTTGGCTTAAGACTTAACATTCCGAAAACTAAGATCATGTCATCTGGCCCCATCACTTCATGACAAATAGATGGGGAAACAGTGGAAACAGTGACAGACTTAATTTTGGGAGGGCTCCAAAATCACTGAAGATAGTGAATTAAGCCATGAAATTAGAAAACGCTTGCTCCTTGGAAGAAAAGTTATGAACAACCTAGACAGCTCATTAAAAAGCAGAGACATTATTTTGCAAACAAAGGTCTGTTCTAGTCAAAGCTATGGTTTTTCCAGAAGTCATATATGGATGTGAGAGTTGGACTATAAAGAAAGCTGAGCATCGAAGAATTGATACTTTTGAACTGTGATGTTGGAGAAGACTCTTGAGAGTTCCTTGAACTGCAGGGAGATCCAACCAGTCCATCCTATAGGAAATCAGTCCCAAATACTGATTGGAAGGACTAATGCTGAAGCTGAAACTCCAATTCTTTGGCCACCTGGTGCGAATAACTGACTCTTTGAAAAGACCCTGATGCTGGGAAAGTTTGAAGGCAGGAGTAGAAGGGGATGACAGAGGATGAGATGGTTGGATGGCATCACCAACTCAATGGACATGAGTTTGAGTATTCTCCAGGAGTTGGTGATGGACAAGGAGGCTTGGCATGCTGCAGTCCTTGAGGTCGCAAAGAGTCAGACATGAGTGCACAACTGAATTTAACTGAAAGTCATTAGGGAGGGATAAGCGAACCCAATAATTCTAAATCAATGATGATATTTCTCAAACATCTGAAGTATGAGGATACAAATTTAGGATTCATCAATCATGAGACAAATCACAGCTGAATAATGGATTTAAACAGTGGTATGTGACTACAGAGCACTTGACTTGCTACTGATTTCCTAAATTGTCATTACAGAGATTCCTGAGGATATGTAAAAATTTCTGGTGAGGTGGAACATAGCATTTGAATATTGCAACTAATTTTAAAATGGTATATTTATAAAATATAAAAGTGTGTTTAATTGCTTCACTATTGTTCTAAGAGTCCAATAAAGAATAATTTGAGTTTGTTTAGTTGGTTGATTGGCTCTGAGGGCTTAGATTTTCCTTAACTGCTGTGTGTGTTTGTGAATTATTCTAATGATTTATTGGAGTATAATAGCATGCAACAAACTGTATGTATTTTATGTGTACAAACTCATAAGCTTTAGAAATATGTTTCTCTTAATAAGGATGAATATCTTGGAAAAGAGACTTTCACTTAAGAGATGTAAACCAATGTGCTTTTTCTTATTATTTTTTTAAACATATGTCTTATATTTTGATTCTTGGAAAATATATCTAAGTAACCACTTTTATGGTCTTTGGATAGTACAAGACTCCAAAGCACATTGTCTTATCCAGAGAATTATGTTCAAAATATCTATTTTTTTTTTCCAAACTGTTTTCTCCTACAGAGGTTTGACTTAGGCTAATTTTTATCCATCTTATAAGCAGTGTGTATTCTCCAAACACTATGTATCCAGTGACCCCTTTTGACACTAACTTCAACACAGCAGGAACTTTAATTAAAGTTAATTTCTTATTGAACAAGAAAATTACAAAAGTTCTTTGTGTAAAATGACATTTTACTGCTTATAACATATTATTCAAATGTTACACCAAAAGGCCCATAATTAAGAATCTGATGAAAATATCTCAATTTCATGGTTTGACATTTTAAAATATATCTTAGTAAAGATAAATTCCTTACATATAATTTTAATTACTTACAAATAGTTAGATTAGTGAATTGCACATGGCATCCTACATCTACTTTTTGATGAAAAAAGTGTGTCTTAATTAATTGTATATATTTGGATCATACATTTTTATATTTTTTAAAAATTATTTCTTATGAATCTAAATGTGGGAAAGGGAGATTTTGGTAGTATCTTGACCTGATGATTTAATATATATATATATATACACACACACACATATATGCAGATATATAATATATATCTAGATATCTGTCTATATATACATATATAGATATAAAATACATATGAAATAAAGGTAAATTGCAGTAGAGGAGCAAAGTGAATAATGTACAGACTTGACCAGCAGACTGTTTTGACTTTTTGCAACATTGCTTATTTCAGTTTTGTCCTTCACAATTCTATTTATGTTACTAAGATGTCTTCATAAATAGTTTTCCATGGAGAATATCTTTGATATTCTATTTACAAAGCTCACCTACAAATCAAGGTAAACATTTTGGCTCTCTCTAGGACACAGATCTCTATAGATAATCTCTTCTTGACCCAAACATCAAGACTTCCTTCAAGGTTTAGGTATCTACTCAAGAAGACTGAGTTCTACCCTCATACAGAAAAATATCATATGAGCATCTAACTAACTATTCAGAACATAATTGAAATATATACTCTAAATTCTTAATTTACTATGAGAATATTAGATGGGAAAATAAAATTGTATTAAAGAAAAAATTTTAAAAATACATTAATATATGCTGAAATAGTTACCATGTTTTCTGTTATATTTAGTTAATTGCATTCTGGAAGCCTGACTAAAAATGGAAACATGATAGATTACATAATTCTCATCTGATAAAAGGAGCTTATATTAATTATTTAAGGGAGCTCATTTTTCCTGGTATTAAGAGATAAAGGCAATATATCAACCTAATGGACATTTACTATTCAACTTAATTGCTTAGACACACTATAATGGTCTTTTTGAGGGGATCTGTCATATGGAAATTGAACTATGGATTTGAGGTCACATCACCATGGCTTAGTTGTTAAAAGCTTAGCCCATTTGAACCTAGAACAGCCCCCAAAGAAAACTCACCTTGCAAAAGGTCATTTAATTTAAAAAAATAAATAAATAACAAGTGCTTAATGTTGGGGAAAAATCAAAACCTTGTTCAAGAGTATAATCTAAATTCCAAACAACAACACAATTTTCATTTTTTTTTAACAAATTGCAACGTTTTATATGCTGGATCTTCATAATTTTGTTTATAGTTTAATTCAGGAAACAATTATACACATTAACTAAACACTTTTAATTATACACATTAACGAGACACTTGTCACAAGACACCTGAAGACACCGACTTTCTACACTCTTCATTTTTATCAAAGCTACAAAGCTGGTCTTGGGTTTCCCTGTGTGGTGTCACTACCACTGCAGTGAATCTGTTATTTTCTGCCACAAGTAGTTTCCCCGTTGAAAGACTCACTATGCAGCATGATAGTCAAGTGGGGGGTTTAAAAATATATTTAATTTATGGAAAAAGTAGTGAAAGCTTTCAGTACATGTAGACACACTCTAGGGGAAGAAGTTTTGGTGTATATTTCTTTCTTTTTTTAAAATTTCATTTCCAAGATAGAAATGTATTCATAAAAACGCCAAATTGGCATTCCAAATGTGACATTTACTACAGACTTCACACAACTTTTCTCTTTCCTGCATTATTCAAGTATATATGGAATCTATCAGAATGAACATTTCTAAACCCAGAGCACAGTATCATCAGTATTTTCCCAGTACGCAGCTGGAGACATCACTCATCTCTCTGAGTCAAGAATAACTTCATCTAAACTAGCTGTTTCAGTGTATAGGGAGCAGTCATCCTTAATCCACTAAAGATAACATTTGGAAGAATGAAATAAATCAGATAATCTAATCCCTCTTTCTTTCATATCTCTATTTTGAGAGTAGGGAGATCACTTGATATTGCATGTACTCCTTGGAACATCATTGAGTAGATGTAGCTTGAAAATATATGTTTCTGATCTGTAAACTGTACCAGCTGAGTCTGCTTTCCCACGAATTTCTTGCCACAGCATGGTGTGTTCTTTTCATCATGCAGCCAGTTTATTCTAATTATCTTTCAACACAGCTTCTAAGAATATGAATCTGTCATTTGGAGCGAGTGAATGAAGATTCACCACGATTCTGGACAACTGGATCATGGTAACACTGATAAATTCTGAATTGGATGACAACAAATTATCTTTAAATCACTTTAAACTGGCTGATTGGCTTCAGCTCACTTAGAGGTATGCCTGCTATAATTGAGTGCTTCCCTTAACTTTAAATTGGCAGCTTGAGTACATGAGTTTGATAGAGATAATGCATTTGGTCTCTTAGACTGGGTTTTGACAACATTACACCATTATATTTAGGTTAGGTGGAGTTCCTTATTAAAAAGAAAAAAAAATGCCTATAAAGAATATATAACAAAGAATGGTAGACAAAGAAACAATCTTTCTCTGACTATAAAAAATAAAGTATAAATATAACCTGATTGATCTCTAGATAAGTTCACTTAATGTTATCATTTCAATCTAATTATGTTAATTTGAGCTTTGCATAGCCAGATGTCTAATGTGTCAGTTCATTTAACTGGCCAAATGTCTTTGGAAGTAAAATTTTATATCATCACAATGAAATAAAAAAAAAAAAAAGAATTCCTTTAATCATTCAAATTCACATTTCCATTGTAAAATATTTATCAATGATTACTATATGTCAGATACTGTGTTTCTTATCTTCTACATATTCAAAGATGGATTAAATGAGTTTCCTGTCACCCAGGGTCTTGTAGTTTAGGTGATAGATCTAGATGCAAATACATCAAAGGGAGATACTCTACAATAGAGCCATGCCTTGGGACAATGTTGGAGCACAGAGGAGAGTTCTCCTTCCTTAGAATTCAAAGACCTCCACAGAGGAGGTGACACAATCTTCAAAACACACTACTCATTTATCTATTCATTTGTAATGCAATTCTTTATCAAATATACTTATTTTATATATATATGTGTGTGTGTGTGTGTGTGTGTATTTAAATTGGGGCTTCCTAGAGGGCTCAGTGATAAAGAATCTGCCTACCAATGCAGAGACACAGGAGACATGAGTTGTATCCCTGAGTCGGGAAGATCCCCTGGAGGAGGAAATGGTAACCTACTCCACTTTTCTTGTCTGAAGAATCCTATGAATAGAGGAGCCTGGCAAGCTGTAATCCATGGGGTCACAAAGAGTCAGACAAGATTGAGCATGCAAGCATGCATCTTCTTTAATTACATTTCTTTGCAATGTCCTCTTTCTGAAGGTGAGGCTTATTTTCCTCTAGATGAAAGTAGAATGGTCTGGTTCAAAATATCTGTCATAGGTCACTTTTGAGTCTCAGAGGAGACATTTCTGATCTCTTCAGCAAGATGGTAGCATTTTTGTTACCATCTTTCTAAATTCCATATATATGCGTTAGTATACTGTATTGGTGTTTTTCTTTCTGGCTTGCTTCACTCTGTATACTGGTACAGGGAGGGACGAGGGCGGGGGGGTTCAGGATGGGGAACACGTGTATACCTGTGGCAGATTCATGCTAATGTATGGCAAAACCAGTACAATATTGTAAAGTAATTAACCTCCAATTAAAATAAATTTATATTTTTAAAAAATTTAAAAAAAAAGAAAATAAAGTTTTATGGGGAGAGAGGGGAAGAGAGATTTACTTAAGGTAATACATCAGTAGAAACCTCAAGAAACAAATTAATAGTGTTACTATATACCCAGGAGAGAGAGGGGAAGAAGGTTGAATGAGGTAGAAATAAGATGCAATATTGTGAGTCCTCCACATGCAGCCATATTTGGGGTTAGGCTTCAAGAGGTAAGTTATCTGAAATGTCCCGATAGATGTCTGTAGAGCACTCTGGTTACAGATAAGTAGGGAAAGCACACCTGGAGTCATGCCTTCTGGAGGTTCAATGGAAAAAGACACCATATTTTTATGTGCATATGGTCACCCTGATCTCTGCTTCCACAGAGATGCAGAAAAGTGGGAGGCTGCTGGAAAGGCTGTGGTCCAGGAGCAATTTTTGGGTGAATGGACTGCTCTAGCATTTACTGCTACTCGGCCTGAGGTTGCAGACAGGTCTGCAGGTGGCCTCTGTGCCCATCCAGCAGTTCTCTTCCAAAGACTGCAGTGCTCATCCTGCCACTAGGGACTGGACTGCAGCTCCCACTGCTCAAGCCACTAAACAGGTCAGGAAGGGCAGCAGTGAGGAGAACCCTTCATCCAAGGTAAGGAGCAGTGGCTGTGCTCTGCTGGAGCAGCCGTGAAGAGATACCCCACACCCAAGGTAAGAGAAACCCAAGTAAGATGGTAGGTGTTGCAAGAGGGCATCAGAGGGCAGACATACTGAAACCATACTCACAGAAAACTAGTCAATCTAATCACACTAGGATCACAGCCTTGTCTAACTTAATGAAACTAAGCCATGCCTGCAGGGCAACCCAAGAAGGATGGGTCATGGTAGAGAGGTCTGACAGAAAGTGGTCCACCGGAGAAGGGAATGCAAACTACTTCAGTATTCTTGCCTTGAGAACCCCATGAACAGTATGAAAAGGCACTCTGGGAGTTGGTGATGGACAGGGAGGCCTGGCGTGCTGCGATTCATGGGGTCGCAAAGAGTCAGACATGACTGAGCGACTGAACTGAATGCAAAATAACATTTGTGACGTAAAATGGTGGAGTAGAAGGACTGCACTCATCTTCTTCTGTGAGAACTCCAAAACTACAACTCACTGTTGAAAAACTGTTGACTGGAGAATGTTGGATCCCACCAAAGAAAGATACCTCAAGTCCAAAGGCAAAGCAGAAGCCCCAGCAAGATGTTAGGAGTGTTAAATCACATTTAGAATCAAACCACTTACCCACCAGAGACACTCAGAGGGCTCAAACAAATCTTCTGCACACCAAGACCCAGAGACCCCACAGAGATTGAGACAGAACTGTGTTTGAGTGTCCCCACTGAAGTTACAGAGCAGTAGAGTCTTGCCACAGGTGCAGGGTCTCTGGATGCAGCAGGCCTGGGTATGGCATAAGCCCTCTTGGAGGGGGTCACCATTAAATCCACCATAGAGTCATCAAAACTTACACAGGACTAGGGAAACAGACTCTTGGAGGGCACAAGCAGAGCCTTGTGCACACCAGGAACCAGGAGAAAGGAGCAGTGATCGCATAAGAGATTGACCCAGACTTGCTGTGAGTGTCGAGGAGTATTCAGCGGAGGTGTGGGTCAACGATGGCCTGTTGAAGGGTCAGTGGTACTGCATGTAGCAGTGCATGAATATGACCTTTTGAAGGAGGCTGCCGTTAACTTCATTATCTTCATTACCTCCACCATAGTTTGGCCTCAAGTCAAACAATGAGGAGGGAACAAAACACCACCCATAAACAGAAAATAGGATTAAAGTAGATTGAGCATTGCACCGCACATCAGAATAAGACCCAGTTTCCTCTTCAGTCAGTCTCTGCAATCAGGAGGTTTTATGAGCCTTTTATCCTTATCCATTAGAAGGCAGACAATGAAAACCACAGTCAGTTCAGTTCAGTTCAGTCGATCACTCGTGTTTGACTCTTTGTGACCCCATGAATTGCAGCACGTCAGGCCTCCCTGTCAATCACCAGCTCCCAGAGTTCACACAAACTCATGTGCATCGAGTTGGTGATGACATCCAGCCATTTCATCCTCTGTTGTCCCCTTATCCTCCTGCCCCCAATCCCTCCCAGCATAAGGGTCTTTTCCAATGAGTCAACTCTTCGCATGAGGTGGCCAAAGTATTGGAGTTTCAGCCTCAGCATCAAACATTCCAATGAAAACCCAGCACTGGTCTCCTTTAGGATGGACTGGTTGGATCTCCAAGCAGTCCAAGGGACTCACAAGACTCTTCTCCGGTACCACAGTTCAAAAGCATAAATTCTTCAGCACTCAGCTTTCTTCACAGTCCAACTCACATCCATACATGACCACTAGAAAAAGCATAGCCTTGACTAGACAGACTTTTGTTGGCAAAGTAATGTCTCTGCTTTTTAATATGCTATCTAGGTTGCTCATAACTTTCCTTCCAAGGAGTAGCGTCTTTTCATTTCATGGCTGCAATCACCATCTCCAGTGATTTTGGAGCCCCCAAAAATAAAATCTGCCACTATTTCCACTCTTTCCCCATCTATTTGCCATGAAGTGGTGGGACCAGATACCATGAACTTTGCTTTCTGGCTGTAAGCCAACTTTTTCACTCTCTTCTTTCACTTTTATCAAGAGGCTTTTTAGTTCCTCTTCACTTTCTGACATAAGGGTGGGGTCAATTGCATATCTGAGGTTATTGATATTTCTCCCAGCAATCTTGATTCGAGCTTGTACTTTTTCCAGCCCAGCATTTCTCATGATGTACTCTGCATATAAGTTAAATAGGCAAGGTGAAAATATATAGCCTTGACATACTCCTTTTCTATTTGGAACCAGTTTGTTGTTTCATGTCCAGTTCTAATTGTTACTTCTTGACTGTGGGGCCCTAAATGGGAAACCTTAAAAAGAAGGGCTAGCTTTGCGGTTTAGAGCTAAGATGGCACCTGGCGGAAGAGATGAGGGCACAGCCTAAGTTGTTTGTCAAAACTTTTGATTGGCTCTCTTGATTTCCGTGCACGTAGACAGCACATGATCACCATAGACTCCTGTTATAATGATGGCACATGACAATTTGAACTTTCATGTGATTGGTGCAACTATGGAAAGTCCCTCGCAAACCACCCCCCCTCCCCGCTTGCCTTTATAAGTTGGGAGCTTGCGGCAATAAAGTGGAACTGCTTAGATGGAACCCCTGTCGCGTCTGATTGTCTCTTGCTCGCTGAGGGGCTGGGTTGGTGGACAGCAGGCTCACCTCTCCTCGGGACCCCTCGGCTTTGCTGAGGGAAGTTCCACTGCCTCTCTCTCTGTGCGGAGCGCCCCCCGCACCTGACCTGCATATAGGTTTCTCAAGTGACAGATCAGGTGGTCTGGTATTCCCATCTCTTTCAGAATTTTCCACAGTTTCTTGTGATCCATACAGTCAAAGGTTTTGGCACAGTCAATGAAGAAGAAATAGATGTTTTTCTGGAACTCTCTTGCTTTTTTGATGATCCAGCAGATGTTGGCAATTTAATCTCTGGTTCCTCTGCCTTTCATAAAACCAGCTTGAACATGTGGAAGTTCACAGTTCACATACTGCTGAAGCCTGGCTTGGAGAATTTTAAGCATCACTTTACTCACGTGTGAGATGAGTGCAATTGTGCGGTAGTTTGAGCATTCTTTGGCATTGCCTTTCTTTGGGACTGGAGTGAAAACTGACCTTTTCCAGTCCTGTGGCCACTGCTGAGTTTTCCAAATTTGCCAACATATTCAGTGCAGCCCTTTCACAGCATCATCTTTCAGGATTTGAAATAGATCACCAGATGCTCAAAACCGAAATCAGAAAGATTATTTTCTTTACAGCCAAAGGTGGAAAAGCTCTATACAGTCAGCAAAAACAAGACCATGAGCTGACTGTGGCTCAGATCATGAACTCCTTATTGCCAGATTCAGACTGAAATTTGAGAAAATAGGAAAACCACTAGACCATTCAAGTATGACCTAAGTCAATTTCCTTTCGATTATACAGTGGAAGTGACAAATCGATTCAAGGGATTAGATCTGATAGATAGAGTGCCTGAAGAGGTTCTTCAGGATGGATGGAGATTCCTGACTTTGTACAAGCCACTAAGTCACTTCAGTCGTGTCCGACTCTGTGTGACCCCATAGATGTCAGCCCACCAGGGTCCCCTGCCCCTGGGATTCTCCAGGCAAGAACACTGGAGTGGGTTGCCATTTCCTTCTCCAATGCATGAAAGTTAAAAGTGAAAGTGAAGTTGCTCAATTGTGTCCGACTCTTAGTGACCCCGTGGATCACAGGCTACCAGACTCCTCCACCCATGGGATTTTCTAGGCAAGAGTACTGGAGTGGACATTGTACAAGAGGCTGTGATCAAGACCATTCCCAAGAAAAAGAAACGCAAAAAGACAAAATGGTTTTCTGAGGAGGCCTTAAAACATCTGTGAAAAGAAGAGAAGCAAAAGGCAAAGGAAATATATACTCATTTGAATGCAGAGTTCCAAAGAACAGCAGAGATAAGAAAGATTTCCTCAGTAATCAATGCAGAGAAATAGAGGAAAACAATAGAATGGAAAAGACTAAAGATCTCTTCAAGAAAATTAGAGATACCAATGGAAAACTTTTTGGAAAGATGGGCACAATAAAGGACAGATATGGTATGGACATAACAAAAGCAGACGATATTAAGAAGAGGTGGTAAGCATACATAGAAAAACTGTACAAAAACGATCTTCATGACCGAGATAACCATGATGGTATCATCACTCACCTAGAGCCAGACATCCTGGAATGTGAAGTCAAGCTGGTCTTAGGAAGTATCATAATGAACAAAGCTAGAGAACATGATGGAAATCCACTTGAGCTGTTTCAAACCCTAGAAGATGATGCTGTGATAGTGATGTACTGAATATGTCAGCAAATTCGGAAAACTCATCAGTGGCCTCAGGACTGGAAAAGGTCAGTTTTTATTCCAATCATGCAGAAAGACAATGCCAAAGAATGTTCTAATTATTACACAATTGCACTCATCTCACAAGCTAGCAAAGCAATGCTGAAAATTCTCCAAGTCAGGCTTCAGCAGTACATGATTTGTGAAATTCCATATGTTCAAGTTAAATTTCGAAAAGGCAGAGGAACCAGAAATCAAATTGCCAACATCCCTTGGATCACCAAAAAAAAAAAGAGAGTTCCAGAAAAACATTTACTTTTGCAACAGTTATTACTGGACATGGAACAACAGACTGGTTCCAAATTGGAAAAGGAGTATGTCTAGGCTGTATATTGTTACCCTCTGTACTAACTTGTATGCATAAGTACATCATGTGAAATGCTGGGCTGGATGAAACACAAGCTGGAATCAAGATTGCCAAGAGAAATGTCAATAAGTTCAGATATGTAGATGACACTACCCTTTGGCCAGAAGCATCTAGTCAAAGCTGTGTTTTTTTCCAGCAGTCGTGTACGGATGTGGTAGGTGGACTGTAAAGAAAACTGAGCACCAAAGAATTTTTTTTTTTGTACTGCAATGTTGGAGAAGACTCTTGAGAATCCCTTGGACTGCAAGGAGATCCAACCAGTCAATTCTAAAGGAAATCAGTTCTGAATATTCATTGGAAGATCTGATGTTGAAGCTGAAACTGCAATTCTTTGGCCACCTGATGTGAAGAACTTACTCATTGGAAAAACACCTGATGCTGGGAAAGATTGAAGGAGGTAGGTGGTGGGGACTATAGAGGATAAGATAATTGGATGGCATCATCAACTCTATGGACATGAGTTTGAGTAAGCTCCAGGTGTTGGTGATGGACAGGGAAGCCTAGCGTGTTGCAGTCCATGGGGTTGCAAAGAGTCAGATACGACTGAATAACTGATTTGAAGTTGATGCTGCTGGCAAAGAACCCACCTGCCAATGTAAAAGATAAGAGACTCTGATTTGATCCCTAGGTTTGGAAGATCCCCTGGAAGAGAGGATGGCAACACACTCCAGTATTCTTGCCTGAGAATCCCATGAGTAAGGGAGTCTGGCAGCCCACAGTCCATTGAATTTCAAAGAGTCGGTCAGGCCTGAGGCAACAGTACTACAGCCAAAACATAATACATTATAGAATGATAGAATTATTGGAGACAATAAAGTAGAGGAGCTTCAGGGAGTACCCTGGTTTCCCTAGGGATTTCAGAAAACCTACCCATATCTGAGTATTCAAGTGAAAGTACACAGGTTTCTAAGAAGACTGTTAAAATCAGAGGCCTGGGATCATGACGAAGAGGACATCATCAATAAGGCCTTTGAACTAGGAGCAAATAGCTGAGTCCATGGACTTAGCTGAGGGAGCAAACTTATCAGTTCTCTGGACCTATTAAGACCAACTTTTTCTGTCAGCCAGCGTGGCAAGTGGTTTAGATCACTCTTATGAGAAGAATGGGCACTAAGGTTCACCTTTATAGTCTGGAAGACTGCCTTCAAGGGCTTACAGGGACTGAAACTCTTTTCACACTTAGCCACCTTTTTAGGAAGGAGATGGTAAAATGTAATGTGTGTGAATGAAAATAATGAATCAGTTTAAATTTTTAATTCAAACCAGCTCTGAGAAGGCATTGTGTACAAAACAGATTGATGATTTCCACTTGAAAAATGCTTGAGAAATTCTTCTAATACAGATTTAAATCTGGCTGTCAGCTGATGGAATAGTAACTGTTATAGGACATCAGATAAGTCATAAAAATAAAGTTATAATTTTTTAATTGATCTGAGGGCTGTGTGAATGAATCTGTGATATTAGTTTACATTTATTGAATATATACAGGCACAGTTCTAACAACCAGAAATACAACTGGTGGATAAAAAAGAAAGCCCTGTTTCTCAGAATATCATCATACTGACACATAAAATATAGACATTAAAAACATGATGCTAAAATGAACTATAAGACCTCCTCTATAAGGGGAGTGCCTAGATGAGACACTTAACCAAACCCTTTTTTCTACTGGATAAGAAAGACTCAGAAAAAATTCATTTCTGAGAAGAGATATGAAGGATGAGTCAAGACACCATTAGTCAAACTAGCCCCAGAATTTTGAGTATATACATAGATCACTGTATCTCCTATGCAGTCGTGTCAAAGGCATTGAAGCTGTATAGAAACTTTCACAGGCAGGGGCAGGGACCTGAGCCATCTCTTTAGACTGTGCAACTTTCCCTCATTTATCTGACCCATGCCTAGATGAAAACAAATCCGACACTCTGGACTGAACGCTCTAATTTATTCTGTCACAGAGGAAGATGTCAGCTCCCTGGAGGCCTGTGTCCCTGCAAGGACACAGGGACCTTTCCTTAGACCTGTCCAGTTCAATCTGCTCATTAATAATCACAAGGACAATATGAAGAGCCTGCTCCTCAGTTGATGATATGCACAAGGCTGAGGAAATAGTGAATACTGTGAAAGACAGAGATAAAATCCAAAGTGTTTTAATAACTATAAGCCACCTTGTAGGAATAAATAATTATTGAATTTCAGCCCCCAAAACAAACCATTCTGTGAGTATAAATCTTGGCAATACTGTATATAAGAAAAAAAAAAGAACAAAAATAGAAGTTAAAAATTTAATCTAGAGCATACTCAATGAAGGGCTTCCATGGTGGCTCAGATGATAAAGAATCTGCCTACAGTGCAAGAGACCCAGGCTCCATCCTGGGTTGGGAAGATCCCCTGCGGGAAGAAATGGCAGCCCACTCCAGTATTCTTGTTGAAGAATTCCATGGACAGAGAAGCCTGGCAGAGTCCATGGGGTTGCAAAGAGTTGGACACAAGTAATATTTTCACTTTTACTTTCAGACTCAATAACACTCAAAAGTGTGATACATTTCACAATAATTTAAATCTTTTAGGTGCTTCCCTTATAGCTCAGTTGATAAAGAATCCACCTGCAATGCAGGAGACCCTGCTTCAAATCCTAGGTCAGGAAGAACCCGTGGAGAAGGGATAGACTAATTACACCAGTATTCTGGGGCTTCCCTTGTGGCTCAGCTGGTAAAGAATCCACCTGCAATGCAAGAGACCTGGGTTCAATCCCTGGGTTGGGAAGATGCCCTGGAAAAGAGATAGGCTACCCTACCCACTCCAGTATTCTGGCCTGGAGAGTTCCATTGACTGTGTAGCCCATGAAGTCACAAAGAATTGTGGGTAACTGAGTGACTTTCACTTTACTTCAATACAAATACAATATTCTGCAATAAAATAACCTAAAATCTTTTTATGCACTTTATTTTTCAGGTTACTTTTGGAATACTGGATGTGTCAGACCTCTGTAATTCATATATACAAATTGGGGTATCTTTTCTGTCAATAAATGTCTCATAACTGTAACAGTGATTCAGGATGTGCAGTCTCCTGGTCTTTAAGGGAATAAGTTAATAATCTTTATCAATATATGTCAGAGAAACACAGCTTGATTTGGGCAGATAAAAAAGTCTGTGAAATACCAGAGTTAACATGGAAGATATTTGTAATTCAGAATTAAGGTAGAACTTTACAAGATTAAGAAAGAGAAGAATGATAGGTAGGCATGTAAACATTTAGACACTAGATTTCTATATTCATTTATTATTTATTTATTTATTTATTTTTATTTTACTTTACAATACTGTATTGGTTTTGCCATACATTGACATGAATCCACCACGGGTGTACATGAGTTCCCAATCCTGAACCCCCCTCCCACCTCTCGCCCCATATCATCTCTCTGGGTCATCCCAGTGCACCAGCCCCAAGCATCCTGCATCCTGTCTCGAACATAGACTGGTGATTTCTTTCTTACATGATAGTATACATGTTTCAATGCCATTCTTCCAAATCATCCCACCCTCTCCCTCTCCCACAGAGTCCAAAAGACTGTTCTATATATCTGTGTCTCTTTTGCTGTCTTGCATACAGGGTTATCATTACCATCTTTCTAAATGCCATATATATGTGTTATATTCATTTTTAAATTAATCTGGTTAAAATGAAATATTTTTCCTTAATGTACAAAATTATTCCCAATAGAAACATGTTTTATATTAGAAATTTTGTTCAGTGTAGCATTAAGCATATTTCTTTCTTTCTTTCTTTTTTTTTTTTTAAATTTGTCTTCAGTTCCAAATTAGTTAGTGGGGTTTGAATTTAATTCTATGAAATGAAAATACAAAGAAAATTTATCAATTAAGGTATTTAAGAATCATGTAAGATGGCAAGATTATCAGATGGCAAGAGTTAACATAGATATTTTAAGAATCAGTTAACTAGACTGAACTGGAATGTGTGAATTTAACTCAGATGATCATTATGTCCACTACTGTGGGCAAGAATCCCTTAGAAGAAAGGGAGTAGCCCTCACAGTAAACAAGAGTTTGAAATGTAGTACATGGATGCAATCTCAAAGATAACAGAATGATCTCTATCCATTTCCAAGGAAACCATTCAATATCACAGTAATCCCACTCTATGCCCACCAGTAATGCTGAATAAACTGAATTTGAATGGTTTGATGAAGACCTACAAGACTTTCTAGAATTAACACCAAAAAAAAAAAAAAAAAAGGTGTCCTTTACATTTTAAGGGACTGGAATGCAAAAGTAGGAAGTCAAGACATACCTGTAGTAACAGGAAAATTTGGCCTTGGAGTACAAAATGAAGCAGGGAAAGACTAACAGAGTTTTGCCAAGAGAATGCATTGATCATCATAAACACCTTTCTCCAACAACACAAGAAAAAAACTCTACACCTAGACATCACCATATGGTCAATACCAAAATCAGATTGATTATATTCTTTCCACTCAAAGGTGGAGAAGCTCTATACAGTCAGCAAAGACGAGACCAGTAACTAACTGTAGATCATATCATGAACTCCTTATTACCAAATTCAGACTGAAATTGAAGAAAGAAGGGAAATCCACTAGAACATTCAGGTATGAACTAAATCAAATCCTTATGATTATACAGTGGAAGTGACAAATCTATTCAAGGGATTAGATCTGATAGAGTGCCTGATGAACTATGGATGGAGGTTCATGGCATTTGTACAAGAGGCAGTGATCAAAACCATCCCCAAGGGGCGGTCCTAAGATGGCGGAGGAATAGGACGGGGAGACCACTTTCTCCCTCAAAAATTCATCAAAAGAACATTTCAACGCTGAATAAATTCCACAAAACAACTTCTGAATGCTGGCAGAGGACATGAGGTACCCAGCAGAGCAGATCATTGGCTTCAAAAACAGGTAGGAAAAAATATAATAAGATGAAAAAAGAGACAAAGGAGGTAGGGAGGGAGCTCTGTCCTAGGAAGTGAATCCAATCCCAGGAAGAGATGTTTCAAAAAAAAAAAAGAGAGAGAGAGGTTTCCAAACACCAGGAAACATTCTTGCAGCTGCATCTGTGGTGAGCTTTGGAAGCACAGAGGGCAACATAACAGGTAGGAAAAATAAATAAGTAATTAAAACCAACAGATTATGAGCCCAACAGTTACTCCCCCAGTGGAAAAGCAGCGCAGACGCCTGCATCCGCCACTAGCAAGTGGGGGCTGGGCAGGGAGGAGCGGGAGGAGCATTCGGCAGTGCTTTTTAAGAATCAGGCCACGGGAGGTGCGGGCTGCAGTGCTTTTTTGAGAATCGGGCTGGAACAGCCCTTGCGTGGATGAGCGAACTAACTTGGGCTAGCAAACCAGACTGTGGGATAGCTACCACGCAAAATGCTGGAACATAAGACACCACCAGGACTGCGCACAGAACAAAGGATGGATCGGAAATAGCCGGCTGCAGACCATCCCCCTCCGGTGACAGGGAGCCAGAGCCTTAAGGGCTGGAAGGGGGCAATCGCAGCCCAAGAGAGATATTACATACCAAAATGCAAGCAGGCTTCTTTGTTAACTAAGACTTCTGGGGGTTCTGGACAGTCATCATCTGCCTGAGAAGGAACACCAGCAGTACACCCAGAAAACTGAGGAGCAGGGAAAGGCCATAGTCTCAGCAATTGCACTCGCCAAACTCCTGAGCTACTCGGACCTGGGAAGGGCACAAAACGCAGGCCCAACCAAATCTGCGCCTCTGAGGGCTTCCTGAGCACAGAGCCTGAGCCGCTTAAACCGGATAGGTGCATGAAGCCTAGGGCCGGCCTCAGATGGTTCCCTGGTGGAGCTAAGTAGAGCCTGAGTGGTTTGCGCCACCAGCAGGGGTAAGCCCAGAGTGGATGAGACACTGCAAGCACATGCCAGTAATATTTGTTTGCAGCATCCCTCCCTCCTCACAGTGCAACTGAATAGTGAGCCTAGTGTGTCCACCACTGCCCTCCCTGTGTCAAGATGGAAATCAGACACTGAAGAGACCAGCAAACAGAGGAAGTTAAACAGAGGGAACCGCTTTGGAAGTGACCCCACACAACCCACAACACCAGAGAAAGGGCCAGATATACCTTTACTACTTTTACAATAATTTTTTTTTTTTGAGTTGATGGGGTTGCGTGATTGTTTTTTCTTCTATTTTTGATTTTCTTCTTTTTTTTAAACTTTCTTAAATTTTTAAGTACTCTATTTCTCTAATTATTATTTTTAATAATTCTTGTGGCTTTTTTTTTGTTTTTTGTTTTGTTTTGTTTTGTTTGTTTGTTTTTTCTTTCTTTTTCTTCCTCTTCTTCTTCTTCTTTTCTTTAATATTGTATTTTTGAAAATCAAATCTCTACTCCAGATTTTTAATCTTTGCTTTTTGGTATTTGTTGTCAAATTTGTACATGTAAAAACACAATTTTCAGTACCCAATTTTACCTGAGAGAGAGATTACTGGCTTGACCGCTTTCCTCTCCTTTGGACTCTCCTTTTTCTCCACCAGGTGGCCTCTGTCTCCTCCCTCCCTCTTCTCTTCTCTACCCAACCCTGTGAATCTCTGTGTGTTCCAGACGGGAACACTCAGGGAACTGTTTACTGGCCAGATCTCTCTCTCTCCCTTTCATCTCCCTCTTTTATCCTCCTGGCCACCTCTGTCTACTTCCTCCCTCTC
Source organism: Oryx dammah (assembly GCF_014754425.2). NCBI lineage: Eukaryota > Metazoa > Chordata > Mammalia > Artiodactyla > Bovidae > Oryx > Oryx dammah. Next base: position 143,779,893 of record NW_024070186.1, read on the forward strand.
CTCTTCCCTGTATAACTCCATGAACACCTCTGAGTGGTCCAGACTGTGGAGCGTACATAAGGAAGTGATTACTGGCTAGCTTGCTCTCTCCTCTTTTGATCCCACCTCATCTCATTCCAGTCACCTCTAACTACCCCCTCCCTCTTCTCTATTTCGTGTAACTCAGTGAACCTCCATGGGTGACCCTCAATGTGGAGAAACCTTTCATCTTTAACCTAGATGCTTTATCATCAGTGCTGTATAGATGGAGAAGTCCTAGGAGGCTAGGGTAAAAATAAAACTGAAAACCAGAAACAGGAGGCTTAAGTCCAAATCCTAAGAACATCAGAGAAATCCTGAATCCAGGGAACATTAATCAATAGGAGCTCATCAAATGCCTCCATACCTACACTGAAACCAAGCACCACCCAAGGGCCAACAAGTTCCAGAGCAAGACATACCATGCAAATTCTCCAGCAACACAGGAACACACCCCTGACTTCAATATATAGGCAGCTCAAAACTACTCCAAAACCATTGATGTCTCACAACCCATTACTGGACAATTCATAGCACTCCAGAGAGAAGAAATCCAGCTCCACCCACCAGAACACCGACACAAGCCTCCCTAACCAAGAAACCTTGACAAGCCACTGGTACAACCCCACCCACAGTGAGGAAACTCCATAATAAAGAGAACTCCACAAATTCCCAGAATATAGAAAGGCCATCCCAAATGCAGCAATATAATCAAGATGAAGAGACAGAGGAATACCCAGCAGGTAAAGGAACAGGAGAAATGCCTACCAAACCAAAGAGGAGGAGATAGGGAATCTACCTGAGAAAGAATTCCTAATATTGATAGTGAAAATGATCCAAAATCTTGAAATCAAAATGGAATCACAGATAAATAGCCTGGAGACAAGGACTGAGAAGATGCAAGAAAGGTTTAACAAGGACCTAGAAGAAATAAAAAAGAGTCAATATATAATGAATAATGCAATAAATGAGATCAGAAACACTCTGGAGGCAACAAATAGTAGAATAACGGAGGCAGAAGATAGGATTAGTGAAATAGAAGATAGATTGGTAGAGATAAATGAATCAGTGAGGGGAAAAAAAAAGAATTAAAAGAAATGAGGACAACCTCAGAGACCTCTAGGACAATATGAAAGGCTCCATCATTCGAATTATAGGAGTCCCAGAAGAAGAAGACAAAAAGAAAGATCATGAGAAAATTATTGAGGAGATAATAGTTGAAAACTTCCCTAAAATGGGGAAGGAAATAATCACCCAAGTCCAAGAAACCCAGAGAGTTCCAAACAGGATAAACCCAAGGCGAAACACCCCAAGACATATATTAATCAAATTAACAAAGACCAAACACAAAGAACAAATATTAAAAGCAGCAAAGGACAAACAACAAATAACATACAAGGGGATTCTCATAAGGATAACTGCAGATCTTTCAATAGAAACTCTTCAGGCCAGGAGGGAATGGCAAGACATAGTTAAAGTGGTGAAAGAAAATAACCTATAGCCCAGATTACTGTACCCAGCAAGGATCTCATTCAAATATGAAGGAGAAATCAAAAGCTTTACAGACAAGCAAAAGCTGAGAGAATTCAGCACCACCAAACCAGCTCTTCAACAAATACTAAAAGATATTCTCTAGACAGGAAACACAAAAAGGGCGTATAAACCTGAATCCAAAACAATAAAGTAAATGGCAACAGGATCATCCCTATCAATAATTACCTTAAACATAAACGGGTTGATTGCCCCAACCAAAAGGCAAAGACTGGCTGAATGGATACAAAAACAAGATCCCTATATATGCTGCCTACAAGAGACCCACCTCAAAACAACGGAAATATACAGACTGAAAGTGAAGGGCTGGAAAAAGATATTCCACGCAAATAGAGACCAAAAGAAAGCAGGAGTAGCAATACTCATCTCCAATAAAATAGACTTTAAAACAAAGGCTGTGAAAAGAGACAAAGAAGGCCACTACATAATCATCAAAGGATCAATCCAAGGGAAGATATAACAATTATAAATATATATACACCCAACATAGGAGCATCGCAATATGTAAGACAAATGCTAACAAGCATGAAAGGGGAAATTAACAATAACATAATAATAGTGGGAGACTTTGTTACCCCACTAACACTTATGGACAGATCAACTAAACAGAAAATTAACAAAGAAACGCAAACGTTAAATGATACAATAGACCAGTTAGACCTAATTGATATCTATAGGACATTTCACCCCAAACAATGAATTTCACCTTTTTCTCAAGTGCTCATGGAACCTTTTCCAAGATAGATCACATCCTGGGCCATAAATCTAACCTTGATAAATTCAAAAAAAATCGAAATCATTCCAAGCATCTTTTCTGACCATAATGCACTAAGATTAGATCTCAATTACTGGAGAAAAACTATTAAAAATCCCAACATATGGAGGCTGAACAACACGCTTCTGAATAACCAAAAAATCACAGAAGAAATCAAAAAAGAAATCAAATTATGCATAGAAACGAATGAAAATGAAAACACAACAACCCAAAACCTGTGGAACACTATAAAAGCAGTGCTTAGAGGAAAGTTCATAGCAATACAGGCATACCTCAAGAAACAAGAAAAAGTCAAATAAATAACCTAACTCTACACCTAAAGCAACTAGAAAAGGCAGAAATGGAGAACCCCAGAGTTAGTAGAAGGAAAGAAATCTTAAAAATTAGGGCAGAAATAAATGCAAAAGAAACAAAAGAGACCATAGCAAAAATCAACAAAGCAAAAAGCTGGTTCTTTGAAAGGCTAAATAAAATTGACAAACCATTAGCTAGACTCATCAAGAAACAAAGGGAGAAGAATAAAATCAATAAAATTAGAAATGAAAATGGAGAGATCACAACAGATAACACAGAAATACAAAGGATCATAAGAGACTACTATCAGCAATTATATGCCAATAAAATGGACAATGTGGAAGAAATGGACAAATTCTTAGAAAAATACAACTTTCCAAAACTGAACCAGGAAGAAATAGAAAATATTAGCAGACCCATCACAAGCATGGAAATTGAAACTGTCATCAGAAATCTTCCAGCAAACAAAAGCCCAGGTCCAGACGGCTTCACAGCTGAATTCTACCAAAAATTTCGAGAAGAGGTAACACCTATCCTACTGAAACTCTTTCAGAAAATTGCAGAGAAAGGTAAACTTCCAAACTCATTCTATGAGGCCACCATCACCCTAATACCAAAACCTGACAAAGATGCTATAAAAAAAAAAGAAAACAACTGGCCAATATCACTGATGAACATAGATGCAAAAATCCTCAACAAAATTCTAGCAATCAGAGTCCAACAACACATTAAAAAGGCCATACACCCTGACCAAGTGGGCTTTATCCCAGGGATGCAAGGATTCTTCAATATCCACAAAGCAATCAATGTAATTCACCACATTAACACATTGAAAAATAAAAGCCATATGATTATCTCAATAGATGCAGAGAAGGCCTTTGACAAAATTAAACATCCATTTATGACAAAAACTCTTCAGAAAGTAGGAATAGAAGGAACATACCTCAACATAATAAAAGCTATCTATGACAAACCCACAACAAACATTATCCTCAATGGTGAAAAATTAAAAGCATTTCTCCTAAAGTCAGGAACAAGACAAGGGTGCCCACTTTCACCGCTACTATTCAACATAGTTCTGGAAGTTTTGGCCACAGCAATCAGAGCAGAAAAAGAAATAAAAGGAATCCAAGTTGGAAAAGAAAAAGTAAAACTCTCACTGTTTGCAGATGACATGATCCTCTACATAGAAAACCCTAAAGACTCTACCAGAAAATTACTAGAGCTAATCAATGAATATAGTAAAGTCGCAGGATATAAAATCAACACACAGAAATCCCTTGCATTCCTATACACTAATCATGAGAAAGTAGAAAAAGAAATTAAGGAAACAATTCCATTCACCATTGCAATGAAAAGAATAAAATACTTAGGAATATACCTACCTAAAGAAACTAAAGACCTATATATCAAAAACTATAAAACACTGATGAAAGAAATCAAAGAGGACACTAATAGATGGAGAAATATACCATGTTCATGGATTGGAAGAATCAATATACTGAAAATGAGTATACTACCCCAAAACAATCTACAGATTCAATGCAACCCCTATCAAGCTACCAGCGGTATTTTTCACAGAACTAGAACAAATAATTTCAAGATTTGTATGGAAAAACAAAAAACCTCAAATAGCCAACGTAATCTTGAGAAAGAAGAATGGAACTGGAGGAATCAACTTGCCTGACTTCAGGCTCTACTACAAAGCCACAGTCATCAAGACAGTATGGTACTGGCACAAAGACAGAAATATAGATCAATGGAACAAAATAGAAAGCCCAAAGATAAATCCACATACCTATGGACACCTTATCTTCGACAAAGGAGGCAAGAATATACAATGGAGTAAAGACAATCTCTTTAACAAGTGGTGCTGGGAAAACTGGTCAACCACTTGTAAAAGAATGAAACTAGATCACTTTCTAACACCACACACACAAAATAAACTCAAAACGGGTTAAAGATCTAAACGTAAGACCAGAAACTATAAAACTCCTAGAGAAGAACATAGGCAAAACCCACTCTGACATAAATCACAGCAGGATCCTCTATGATTCACCTCCCAGAATACTGGAAATAAAAGCAAAAATAAACAAATGGGATCTAATTAAAATTAAAAGCTTCTGCACAACAAAGGAAACTATAAGCAAGGTGAAAAACAGCCTTCTGAATGGGAGAAAACAATAGCAAATGAAGCAACTGACAAATAACTAATCTCAAAAATATACAAGGAACTTATGCAGCTCAACTCCAGAAAAATAAAGGACCCAATCAAAAAATGGGCCAAAGAACTAAATAGACATTTCTCCAAAGAAGACATACGGATGGCTAACAAACACATGAAAAGATGCTCAACATCACTCATTATCAGAGAAATGCAAATCAAGACCACAATGAGGTACCATTTCACACCAGTCAAAATGGCTGTGATCCAAAAGTCTACAAGCAATAAATGCTGGAGAGGATGTGGAGAAAAGGGAACCCTCTTACACTGTTGGTGGGAATGCAAACTAGTACAGCCACTTTGGAAAACAGTGTGGAGATTCCTTAAAAAATTGCAAATAGAACCGCCTTATGACCCAGCTATCCCACTGCTGGGCATACACACCAAGGAAACCAGAATTGAAAGAGACACATGTACCCCAATGTTCATCGCAGCACTGTTTATAATAGCCAGGACATGGAAACAACCTAGATGTCCATCAGCAGATGAATGGATAAGAAAGCTGTGGTACATATACACAAGGGAGTATTACTCAGCCATTAAAAAGAATACATTTGAATCAGTTCTAATGAGGTGGATGAAACTTGAGCCAATTATACAGAGTTAAGTTAGCCAGGAAGAAAAACACCAATACAGTATACTGACACATATATACGAAACTCAGAAAGATGGTAATGATGACCCCATATGCGAGACAGCAAAAGAGACACAGATGTATAGAACGGACTTTTGGACTCTGAGGGAGAGGGAGAGGGTGGGATGACTTGGGAGAATGGCATTGAAACATGTATACTTCCATGTAAGAAACGAAGTGCCAGTCTATGTTCGATACAAGATACAGGATGATTGGGGCTGGTGCATGGGGATGATCCAGAGAGATGATATAGGGTGGGAGGTGGGAGGGGGACTCAGGATTTGGAGCTTGTATACACCCGTGGTGGATTCATATCAATGTATGGCAAAACCAATACAGTATTGTAAAGTAAAATAAAGTAAAAAAAAAAAAAAGATATAAGAATAATAATTAAAAAAAAAAATCCCCAAAAACAAGAAACAAAAAGAGGCAAAATGGTTGCCAGAGGAGACAAATAGCTGTGAAAAGAAGAGAAGCTAAAGGCAAAGGAGACAAGGAAAGATATAACCATAATGCAGAGTTCCAAAGAATATCAAGGAGAGATAAGAAAGCTTTCCTCAGTGATCAATGCAAGGAAATAGATAAAAACAATAGAATGGGAAAGATGAGAGAGATCTTCAAGAAAATGAGAGATACCAAGGGAAATTTTCATGCAAAGATGGGCACAATAAAGGACAGAAATGGTATGTGCTCAACAGAAGCAGAAAATATTAAGAAGAGGTGTCAAAAATACACAAGAACTATACAAAAAAGATCTGTATGACCCAGATAACCACGATGGTGTGATCACTCACCTAGCCAGACATCCTGAAAAGTGAAGTCAAATGGGCCTTAGGAAATATTACTATCAACAAAGATAGTCAAGATAATGGAATTCCAGTTGAACTATTTCAAACACTAAAAGATGATGCTGTGAAAGTGCTACACTCAGTATGCTAGCAAATTTGGAAAATTCAGCAGTGGCCAAAGGACTGGAAAACGTTAGTTTTCATTCTAATTCCAAAGAAAGGCAATGCCACAGAATACTCAAACTATTGCACAATTGCACTCATCTCACATACTAGCAAAGTAATGCTCAAAATTCTCCAAGTCAGGCTTCAACAGTACATGAACTGTGAACTTTTAGATGTTCAAGCTGAATTTTAAAAAAGCAGAGGAACCAGAGATTAAATTGTCAACATCCTTTGGATCATTGAAAAAGCAAAAGCATTCCAGAAAAGCATCTACATCTGCTTTAACTACACCAAAGCTTTTGAGTGTGTGGGTCACAGCAAACTGTGAAAAATTCTTAAAGGGATGGGAATGCTAGATCACCTGACCTCCCTCCTGAGAAATGTGTAAGCAGGTCAAGAAACAACAGCTAGAACTGGACATGGAAAAAAAGACTGGTTCCAAATATGGAAAGGAGTACATGAAGACTCCTGTTTACCCTGTTTATTTCACTTATATGCAGAGTACATCATGCGAAATACTGGGATGGATGAAGCACAAGTAGGAATCAAGGTTGCCAGGAGAAATATCAATAACCTCAGATATGCAGATGACACCATCCTTATGTCAGAAAGCAAAGAAGAACTAAAGAGCTTCTTGATGAAAGTGAAAGAGGAGAGTGGAAAAGTTGACTTAAAGTTCAACATTAAGAAAACTAAGCTCATGGCATCTGGTCCCATCACTTCCTGGGAAATAAATAGATGGGAAAACAGTGGAAACAGTGCCAGACTTTATTTTTTGGGGCTCCAAAATCACTTCAGATGGTGAATGAAGCCATGAAATTAAAAGACATTTGCTCATTGGAAGAAAAGCTATACCCAGTCTAGATAGATTACTAAGAAACGGAGACATTACTTTGCCAACAAAGGTCTGTCTAGTGAAAGCTATGGTTTTTCCGGTAGTCTTGTATGGATGTGACAATCGGCATTTAAAGAAAGTTGAGCATCAAGGATTTGATGCCTTTCAACTGTGGTTCAAAAGTCTTGGAGAACACTTTTGAGAGTCCCTTGGACTACAAGGGGATCACACCAGTCAATCCTAAAGGAAATTAGTCCAGAATATTCATTGGAAGGACTGATGCTGAAGCTGAAACTCCAATACATTGATCACCTCATGGGAAGAAATGGCTCATTGGAAAAGACCCTGATGCTGGGAAAAATTAAAGATGGGAGGAGGAGGGGATGACAGAGGCTGAGATGACTGGATGGCATCACCAACTCTATGGACAAGAGTTTGAGTAAGCTCCTAAGCTCTGGGCATTGTTGATGGACACGGAAGCCTGGAGTACTGCAGTCCATGGAATTGCAAAGAGTCAGACATGACTGAATGATTGAACTAAACTGAACTGATGAATTTTGCAAACTGTAAAAATCCAACAAATTCTGAAGACTCAATTTACTTTCTTCAAGCATCAGTAAGTTGCAAGTACTCACTTTATATCCTAGGTGAAATTCACCCAATATCATTTGGCAAGGCAAAACTTCAAATTTTAAAAGATACTACTTTAATCTGTCTTTAATGTAAAAGATTTGATAGCACACTCCTGGTATTTTCTAACATTATTTTAGCAAAATTCGTTAAATATAATTAAAATTCAGTAACTTTCTGAACTACTTAAGATAGAAAACTAATGAACTTCTTCCTACCCTTGAAGAGATTGCATCTCAGTGTCAGATTACCCTCCTGACCTCAGTACAGTATAATGTGATGAATGCCACCTGAGAGCTATACAGAAGATGTTAGTGTAGCATACAAGAGTACAGGTAATTCATTCTGCTTGAAAGATTTTAATAACTTCACAAAATACATGAGAGTTGCCCATAGAAATGTGAGAAGAGGAAGCTTCTGGAGATACACATAAATATATCCAGAGTAGAGTTTCAATTCAGGATGTAGAGCACACATTCAAAATTATCATCCAAAGAACTTTACATATTCTGTACTCAAAAAAGTATATATTTAATGATTATCAGATTTGAGGCACTGTTCTACAAATGTGAATAAACAAATTAGATTACTTATATGACTTTTTAGTGATGCCTATTATCAATTAGAGGGCTTCCTGGTGGCTCAGATGGTAAATGATCTGCTTGCAACGCGAAAGACCCGGGTTTGATCTCTGGGTTGGAAGATCCCCTGGAGAAGGGAATGGAAACCCACTTCAGTATTCTTGAATGGGGAATTCCATGAACAGAGGAGCCTGATGGACTGCAGTGCATGGGGTTGCAAAGAGCCAGACATGACTAAGAGACTAAAACTTTCACTTTCATATTTTCAAGTGGACATGTTCTAGGTACTTGACATGCATTATGTACTCTTCATAAGAACAAAATTAATAATAGTTGATATTTTATCTAGCCCAGGAACATAGATTCTACTGAAGGGAGGAACTTATGTGTTGATATAATTTCAAACACATCTTAGTCAGTTCAGGTTAGTACAACAAAAATACCATAGACTGGGTAACTTAGACAACAAACTTTATTTCTCTTTATTCTTTTGGGGTTCAGTATCCAGGACACAGCTTCTTATGAGCACCAAAGTACTGGTTCATAGACACTCTTCCTGCAGTGTCCTCCATAGCAGAAAGAGTATAAGAGAGTTCTCCTGGGACTCCTTTATAAGGGCACTAATCTCATTCATAAGTACTCCATCCTTGTGTAACAGTTCCCTCCCAAAGGCCTCACTTCCTACTACCATGCCGTTGGTGTTTAGAATTTTAATATATGAAATTATTGAAGAGATAGAAACAATCAGTAACAAACCCCACCATGTAATTAGTCCAATTGAGGATGAACACACAGGGTAACAGTATGAAAATACCAAAGATAAGATTTTTGCCTAATCTCAACTGGGAAATTGAGATGTGTTGTAAGATATTTTCAATGCTTGCTTTCATAAAGGATATGATATCCAAGCTCTCCTCTGTGACGGATAAAGTACTGGACAGAAGTCAAAGATTGTGGGATAGGAGATGGAGAGAGATAATTCCAGAAAAAGCTTGAGAGACCCTAGACAGAGAAGCAAAGAACACACTTAAAGCCACACAACTAACAAATGGCGGAATAAAATTGTCTGAGAAAAGAAACAACTATTTTTAATTTATAACTGAATGATAATTAATACAATGAATGAATGGGTGCCTGTGATAAAAATCTTTCTGTTTAATCAAGAAGAAATCAAGTATACTAACTAGTATACTGAACACTGTTTTCTCTTTGTGCATAGTTTATTGCAAAATATTTTTGCCTTGAGCCCATGAATATATGTGCTATTCAGACTTAAATGGAGGCAGTTATATAGAACTTTGCTACAGAGAGATTCTGTACAGAGATTGATTTATTGCTTCATGGGTAATAGGAGCTAATTATTTCTTTCTGTCATTTAATGAGAGAATCCAACAAAAGAATGGGTAAAATGCCTTGGTAGATAATAACGGCATAGCTATACTTGCTCTCATAGCTAACTAGCTCTCAACTATCTTATTATAATGCTCCAAAATACCAGAGAAAAAGAACAGAGATATTTCATGGTCTTGTTTTGTGCATGAGAAAATGCAGGTAAAGAAAGATGATTTAAGTTGCTTGAGAATGCTGACATATAGAAGCTTAATCCAGTACTCTAAACACAAACCTAGACTTCTTTATCTCACTTCTATTGATTTGGGTTTGAATTTGCAAGATACCTTTATAAGATATTTACCATCTATCCAATTTCATGCTAAGTCACTTTAGTCACGTCAGATTCTGTGTGATCCTATGGACTGTAGCCTGCCAGGCTCCTCTGCCCATGGGATTCTCCAGACAAGAATACTGGAGTGGGTTTGCCATGCCCTCCTCCAGGGGATCTTCCAGACCAAGGGATTGAACCTGAGTCTACTGTGGCTCCTACACTGCAAGCAGATTCTTCACCACTGAACTACCAGGGAAACCCTACACCAGGTTACAGTCCATGGGACTGAAAGAGTCGGACACGACTGAAGTGACTTAGCATGCATGCCTTTCTGTAAGAACCATATAGCTAAGGAAATACAATGTTAAGAATGTCTTTAAACTCAGCAAGACATTCTTCGCTCCCATGTTCCTTTACTGAATCTGTAGAAAACTTCAATTGTGTATTTATTTATTTTTTTAATAGCCACACTTAAGCTTTTACAATATACCAATGTTTTCCTTAGAATTGAAAATGCAAAGAAAAATAAAATGGTCCTTGACTTTATATATTTCACAGATTTCTATGCAGGGAAGTAAATAATCATGATATAAATTCGATCACACAAGCAAGAACTGAAGATAAGGTGATCACAGAAGAACAATTAAGAGACTGGAAGTATAGGTTTGATCCAGGAGAAACTGGGGAAGGAAGTCTCTGCTAATAGCACAGAAACTACAAAATCACAGAGGCAGAGGAGATGGCTAAATACTATTTCTCAAGGTATAGATTCTAGTCTCATAAAACTCATCACAACTGAAATAAGACTGAGTTTGGAGACCAGAATATGGTTGACGTTAGCTACAAGTAGAAGATATGTATATCAGAGATGCAAAGGAAGGATGGATGTATATGTCAGAAATCATTTTATGCTAGAGATATTTCAAAAGAACCTGGGATTGTCTGTATTACAAAATCACTGGTGGGTTTTCTTTCTTTTTTTTTTTTTGATAGTGGATTTTTATGTAATTTTAATATTCCTGAGCAAACTTTCAAAATGTCAAGAATTAGTGAGTAAAGGGTGATCTATGCACTGTTTATAAAACTTGCTTAAATTTTTTGTAATTCAAAAGAGGAAATACTGATAAAAATTTATCCTCATATAAAAGAGCACCATCACTGCTTATACCAATACTTCATTTTTCAACTACCAGAATTGTCTCTGACTTTTCCCTTTTATTTATGTAAAAAAAAAGAAGAAGAAAAAAAGAAAGACTACAGAAGTAAGGTAAGAAAACCTTGTTAAACTTTTTCAGCAATCCCTGTTATAATGTTCAAAGCAATTACTTTTGCTGTCAGCAGGAATAAAATTTACTACCATCAGAGAGTGCAAAGAGTCAAGTGTATTGCTAAGAATTACAACATAAGCTGCATGCAAATAACCCCACAAGTTCTAAGGGCTTGTCTTCCCCTATTTGTACAGCTGAGACTTCAGGCATAAGTTGTTTAGGATTTTTTTTTTAACTCACTAGAAACTGGGGTAGTATATAACCATCAATTTCAGTGAAAAAGAAAAGTCTACTCATGCCAACATCTAGGGAGAAATATTATTGGTGTGCCTTTTTACAAAAAGTAATATTTCTTTCTAAACAAATAACATAGTAAGGGCATTGTACAATCAAAAGTAATGAAAATTACACAAAAATAATTCTTTATTCAAACAAATTTTGAACTTGATCTGCATGGTAAGGCTTGAGTATAAAAGTCATGCAGACATTTCAATGAAAACTGTTAACATTATGCATAGCTCATTTTTAGGAGAGGATATTATATAATCCTGAAACTATGAACTTGGTGCCTCTGATGGGACAGCCTCTACCCCTTGAATCACTTGGCCCTCAACCCCAAAGTCTTATCCAGTTTAAAGTCAATACTTGTAGATAATGATGCTTACATATAGCTTGACAAGTCAATTCTTAATAGTTATTAAGTGATAGTGATCTTTCAGAAGGAAAGATCCATTCTCCCCCAGATGTAATGCTTTTAGCAGTTTCATCTCAAATTTATGTCTATCTCGCATATATACCTTGCATTTAAATCCAGTCTACATATTCCATCTGAATGTTTTAATACAAGAAATCAGAGGCTTGCTTAATTGTTAGTCTGAATATTAACAGTTTGGAAAGTGGACTCAAAATATATTGTCCTGCAAGAGGGAAGTGACTAGTTTTCAACGACTTTTTGTAAGGCCACCAAAAACCTCAAGCAACTTTAGAAATCTTCCATCTTACTGAAACAGGATATAAAACACTGACCAGCTTAAACTCATTTTGCTTCCTTCAGATAGACTGCTGGTTAATCCAACGTGGATTTACTTTATAGAAACAACAATACACACATGCAAGACAGGGACCCACATCTTCAAGTGATCCCAAAACCAAGAATCTTGTTTATGGGACTCAAAGGAATACAAATATAGCTATAGAGTCCTTTACTGAGCCAGAAGTACTTCAGTAGAGAAAATCTAGCTTTCAAAAGTAGAAGTAGCTTGATTAGTGTATATGGATGGATTTGAGACTAACCACTCAGCTTCCAAGTTTGAAATTCCCCTAACCTTGAAATTTCACCCTGCACCCAGATCCAGAAGACAGATTTGAGCCCAGCCTCTTGTCTCCATGCTTACTGACCTTAAAATAAAGCTCTTTCTTTTCTCAAAAGCTGGTCTCATAGTTCTGTTTCCTATGTGGTTGGGCAGCAAGGCTTTCCTTGGTCACAGAACTATATCAGTCTTCAGTTGGAGAACTGGTGATTCACTGGTACCTCACCTGAAAGCTGGTGGACTTCAATCCTGTCCCGGTATTAAAACCTCTCCTTACTGTTTATCTGTGTAAAGAGATTATATAAAACATAGTTCTAGGCTTCTGTGCAAAACAGACCTTGAAATGAATTTATGAATACTTACAAGTATTGTGCTTATGACTGTTCCAATTCTTTTACATCTTTTTTTTTCTCAAATTAATAATTGCTACTTGTTTTTCACTTGCATACATTTTTATAATTATCACATGTAGAGATCTTACACACCTCCTAATGCTGTTTTCTACACGATCAGTTCCATGGAAAATTGATCAGTTCTAATCACTAATCAGGGAAAGTCCTGCTGGTACCCTCTTATTCCAATCTGGAATATCTATTCCCCTAGTCAAATGTCAAGCTATCTTTCCTTCCTCTTCCAATCTGAATTTTTCATCCCCTTTTAGGTCCTTCTTCCTCCCTCATTTGCTCTTTCCTTTTGATGAGCATATTTTCTAGCAGCTTCCTAAAGACAAGAAAGGTGAGCTTTTTAAGCCTCAAGTATCTGAAAATATCTCTAATTGTTCTGATCTTGGATTAAAAGTGTGGCTTTATTGGTTTTTTAGGCTGGAAATCAGTTTCTTTCAGAAATCAGAATGCATCACTCTATTGTATGTAAGCTCTTGTTGTTACTATTTAGAAAGTACAGGTATTTATTTTTCCTGATTGTTTTCTGTGATCTTTTAGCTGTCTATGTTGTTTTGTTTTCATTTTTATCTTTCTCAAATAATTTAGGATTTCCTCCTTTTTTGGCATTTCATAATTTCACAGACATATGCTTCAGTGGATAAGTTTTCAGAACATTTGGCAAAAAATAGGAAGGAATAAATTGATTGCCCAGGTTACCTGTTTAAACTTTGCAATTGGAGGCCATGTCCTTCAATGAAGGGCAAAGTTCTTGTTATATTTGAATATTTTCTTTATCTTTTTTTTTTTTTTTTTTTGCTCTTGGAACTCTGCATAGTTTATTAATGAATCTCCTGGATTAACCACTTAATATTTTATTATTTTATTTCTTCCATTGCTCTTTTTATTTTTTTAATTTTTTTAAAATATAAATTTCTTTATTTTAATTGGAGGTTAATTACTTTACAGTATTGTATTGATTTTGCCATACATCAACATGAATCCACCACAGGTTTATACACGTGTTCCCCATCCTGAGCCCCCGTCCCTCTTCCCTCCCCATACCATCCTTGTGGGTTCATATTTTTGTCCTTATCTCTGGTAGAGTTCAACAATTTATTTTTCTTATCTCATTTTTAATGTCAAAGCTCCTATTTGTTTTCTGGTATGATTTTTAAATCCTGTTTTGGTTTTGTGGGTAGAATAACTTTCTTTTTTTTAGTGGAAGATATTAGTTAATTATCATTTTTGTCATTTAAAATTATTTTTCCTACATTAGGATTTTTTACTGTGTTAATTCAGTTTTCTCTGATTTTCTCAAGGTATTTGTATGTTGCTTTGGCTTCCTTTTTGTATTTTATTTCTATTCCAAATATCTGGAGAAACTAGGAAATCTATTCACATTGCAAAATAAACTCATTGTGAATGAATGTTCTAAGAGCAAGAGAAAAATTGTCAACTAGAGCACTTCAGTATATTGTCATCTGCATAAAATGTGCTTCATTCATGAATGAAATGTTAGCATGATTCATATATTATCTTTGAGACCAGTTTTTCTTATTAAATATTATTTCTAATTTTCTTATTTTTGTGATGAAAATGGGAGGGGGGATGTATACTTTGGGTGGATGAGCTCTGGAGCAAATTGAGGTCGGTAACTAGGGAATCCTGCTTAATAGACAGACTTCAGCAGTTGAATTCTTTAAGACCTTAGTTACATTTTTGGTTTTTTATAGTCTTTGAGGTCTCAGTGTGCAGGTATTTGCTTGTTCCATTTTTCTCAGAAGGGTAGCCTCAATTCTATGTATGGAGATATAGTATAAAGAAGAAACAATAGCCTTGCTTGTGGGATAAAAGAGAAAACAAGGAGATAGAACTTCTCTATATATAAATTCTTACTACCTTTTAATTGTTGAACCACAGCTCAGTACCTATACACCTGATGTGTCTTATCACAGGAATCCTGAGACTGTCAATTGCCTCAAAGCAAATTGCTTTCCTTTTTTTTTTTTTTTTCCCCTTTCCTATGTTTCTGTGTGCTGCATGCAACCCAGCTGAGCTGATTTCCAGTTACATCTGCTCAACTATAAGCAGTGGTCTGATGTTCAGTTCAGTCTCTCAATCATATCTGACTCTTTGTGACCCCATGGACTGCAGCAGACCAGGCTTTCCTGTCCATCACCAATACCTGGAGCTTGCACAAACTCATGCCCATCGAGTTGGTGATGCCATCCAGCCATCTCATCTTCTGTTGTCCCCTTCTCCTCTTGCCTTCAATCATTACCAGCATCAGGGTCTTTTCCAGTCAGTCAGTTCTTCACATCAGGTGAACAAATTTTTGGAGCTTTAGCTTCAGCATCAGTCCTTACAATATTCTGGGCTAATAACTTTTAAAACTTATTGGTTTGACCTCCTCCTAGTCCCTTGGACTTCTCTAACACCACAGTTCAAAAGCAGCAATTCTTCAGCACTCAGCTTTCTTTATGGTCCAACTCTCACATACTTACATGAGTACTGGAAAAACCATAGCCTTGAATAGACGGACCTTTCTCAGCAAGGCAAAGTCTCTTCTTTTTAATATGGTGTCTAGGCTTGTCATAGTTTTCCTTTCAAGGAGCAAGAGTCTTTTAATTTCATGGCTGCAGTCACCATCTGCAGTGATATTGGAGCCCAAGAAATTAAAGTCTGTCACTGCTTTCAGTGTTTCCCCATCTATTGCCATGAATTGATGGGACAAGATGCCATGATCTTAGTTTTTTGAATGTTGAGTTTTAAGCCAACTTTTTCAATCTCCTCTTTCACTTTCCTCAAGAGGCTGTTTAGTTCCTCTTTACTTTCTGCTGTGAGGGTTGTGTCTTCTGCATATCTGAGGTTATTGCTATTTCACCCAGCAACCTTGATTCCTGTTTGTGCTTCATCCAGGCAGGCATTTCACATGACATATTGTGCATATAAGATAAATAGGAAGGGTGACTGTACACAGCCTTGATGTACTCCTCTCCCAATTTGGAACCAATCTGTTGTTCCACGTCCAGTTCTAACTGTTGCTTCTTGACCTGTATACAGATTTCTCAAGAGGCAAATCAGATGGTCTGGTATTGCCATCTCTTTAAGAATTTTCCACAGTTTTGTTTGTTTTTTTTTTTTTTTTTTGTGATCCACACAGTCAAAGGCTTAGGTGTAATCAATAAACCAGGAGTAGATGTTTTTCTAAAACTCTCTTGCTTTTGGTTTTTCGATGATCCAACAGATGTTGGCAATTTGATCCCTAGTTCCTCTGCCTTTTCTAAATCCGGCTTGAATACTTGGAAGTTCATGGTTCACATACTCTTGAAGCCTGGCTTGGATAATTTTGAGCATTACTTTGCTAGCATGTGAGATGAGTTCAATCATGTGTTAGTTTGAACATTTCTTGGCATTGCCTTTCTTAGGGTTTGGAATAAAATCATATTTTCCAGTCCTGTGGCCAATGCTGAATTTTCCAAATTAGCTGACATATTGAGTGCAGCACTTTACTAGCATCATCTTTTAGAATTAGAACTAGCTCAACTGGAAATCCATCATCTCCAGTAGCTTTGTTTGTCATGATTCTTCCTAAGGCCCACTTGACTTCAGACTCCAGGATGTCTGGCTTTTGGTGAGTGATCATACCATCATGGTTATCTGGTTCATTCAGTTCTTTTTTGTATAGTTCTCTGTATTCTTGCCACCTCTTCTTAATATCTTCTGCTTGCATTAGGTCCATACCATTTCTATCTTTTATTTTGCCCATATTTGCATGAAATGTTCCCTTGGTATCTCTAATTTTCTTGAAGAGATCTCTAGACTTTCCCTTTCTATTGTTTTCCTCTATTTCTTTGCACTGATCAGTGAGGAAGGCCTTATTATCTCTCCTTGCTATATTTTGGAACTCTGCATTCAGACGGGTATAGCTTTCCTTTTCTCATTTGCTTTAGCTTTTGCTCAAATTGACAGTAAATCTCAAAAGGCACAATAAGCTTTACTGATTCTACATTTATTCACCTTTTAGGAAAATACAGTAAAAGCAGAATAAAATAGTGGAGGGCTCGTGGCTCTCCTTGGGTGCACCTTCTGATGAATTAATTCAAAAGTTATTCTGAACTATGGTATATATGCTTCTGTGAGATAAGCCAGAGAAATACAGAAAAACCCAGTTCAGGAAAACTTTGAATTCTTAATCTCTTCAGCTCTTCTGTACATTTTAATCACTTGTCTTCCTATCTCCTTCAGATTTAGATGACTTGTTACTAAATCTCTAGTGCCAGTGCAACCACAGATTTTTTCAATGATTATAGGTTATTCAGTTAAAATAGCAACAAAAACATTTTGGAAGATAGCTTCAGCAAAACTTCTCATTTATCTTGGTTGGTTAGTCATATATTTCTCATGAGTTGCTAATTCAAGAAACCAGGCTTCTCAGGGAAATTTGAGGTCAGAGAAAATAATACAAAACATCTTTATTTTTCAATTTGTTAATGTGGTGAATTACATTGATTGATTTGTGGATATTGAAGAATCCTTGCATCCCTGGGATAAAGCCCACTTGCTCATGGTGTGTGATCTTTTTAATGTGTTGTTGGATTCTGATTGCTAGAATTTTGTTAAGGATTTTTGCATCTATGTTCAATGATATTGGTGGATTCATGTTGATGTATGTCAAAACGAATACAATATTGTAAAGTAAAATAAAGTAAAATTTAAAAAAAAAAGGTAAAACATCTTTAATGCTTCTGTTGAACAAATCACTTGCTTACTTTCCTATCATTAGAAAAATCTTAACATCTTTTATCTTCTCTCTTTTCCTGAATGTATTCATCTTTTAAATTCATGTATTTACTTTATTATTGTCATCATCTAAGTGTAAGTACTAAGGGAGACTTGTCCATGCTTTTAATCTACTGTGTGCAACCAGAATATACTAAGATTCAATAAATTTATATCATATTTTAAAGAAAAATGTATAACATTAAAGAGAAGAAAGCCTATTCCAATACAACTTCCCATGATTAGAGAATGTAAAAATAGAAACCTAGGATAAATATGTTTTAACACCCTCTCATATCCTCTAAACAAAGCATGAGAGAATGAACAGCAGTCCAAAAGTAATTTTGTAGACCAGCCTAAATCCAGCAAATATTTCAAAGCCAACTCTCATTATGAAGTGAATTAAACAGACCAAAGACTTATTGATATTTAATATGAATATTTTTCTGTAGCTCTTTGGAAGATGAAATGATTTCCTTTAAAGTTCCTTTTCAAGGATTAATAGTAATCACGTTAAAAATAATTGATTATAAATTAATTCAGGATATTGTTACCAATTAAGTCTGTCCTTAAATATTTCCTACAATAGCATGTGGATGCTAATTTGCACGTTGCATTTTTAAAGAAACCTTAAAGTTACCCTTTACTGACAGTATTGTCTTTCAGCAAACAGTTATATTGGAAAAAGAAAACTGAAACAGAATGTACAAAATTGCTTTTTCTTCCATTTGAATCTCTTGACAGAAGCCACACAAAAGCCATTAATTGCCAATTACAAATTTGAAAAGAATTAATATCACTCTAGGAAATTAACTGTAATTTAATAGCTGGATTGTAATGAATGAAACTGATTGAAGTCTGTGAGAACAAAATCTTCTGTTTAGTAAAAAAATAAATTTCTTACTTAAATATCCAAACCAGCAAGTTTATAAACATGGTATAGAAATGACCAATTCTCAGAACTTAAGGGTTGAGATCTGAATAATTAAGATCTGCACTTCAAATTTTTTATCTAAGAAAAACAAATTCTCACAGAATCACTTTTGGAGAGTTTTATTTAATAAAAAAATAAAATGTAATTATTCTTGATGATTATTCAAATCATTGCTTTTTAGAAGTCTTCTAACACTGTGATTGTAAAATTAGCAAAATACAGCAAAAATCTATTTTAATAGGTTTATTTTCCCAATGTTTTATTAGCTTAACAGATCTATTTATTTAACAGAACGTTGCAGCCATATAAAATACATTTTATTTGGTACTCTTGAAGCAGCTATTTAAGGAAATTTGCATACTGACATTGACTTCCATTGATACCTTAGGAATTGCTGCTTTAGTGTACAGTTTCTATAAATAACTTATTTCAGCAAATTGAGTTTGTTATGTGCGATGTTACCTGGAATTCACCAAGCTACAGGGCAATTGGCATTGGCCTCCAGACTGCTAAGGTGTTCCCAAGAGTTTTGACACTAATGGCAAGTTCAAGAGTTTCTCTACCAATCGAAGTTGGAAAGAGTCACCGAGCACATTGAAGTCTAGTATACTCTAGTATACTGAGTATACTCACATTTGTTTATCTGTTGGTAGGTAGATTTAAATTAAAACCAATATCTACATCATAAAGTGTTATATTGTGCCCTCCATAAAGATCTGTTGATGTTATAACTTTGAGTAACTGTGAATGTATCCTTATCTGGAAACAGAACCTTTGAAAATGTCATCAGTTGAAGATGAAGTAATTAGAGTGGGCCCTAATCCTATATGTCTGGTGTCCTTATAAGAGGAGGAGCCATTTGAAAAGATGCACAGGAGAATCACATACGATACCAGAATGCCAAGCCTGAATGCCAAGGATCGATGACCAGTAGCTGGGGAGAGGAAAGGAAGTAGTTTTCCCAGAGTTTCAGAGAGAGCTTGACTTGCTCAGGCTTCAATTTCAGAATTTTAATTTCCAGAACCATGAGAATAAATGTTATTTTTAAGCCACTTAGTTTGAGACACTTTGTTACAGTAGCCCTAAGAAGCTAATTCATGAAGTATCATTGTGTACATTAAGTGAGCATAGATATTAAAAAAAAAAAAAAAAGTAAGAAGCCTGAAATAGAGTAAGTACTCTGGAAATGTTTGTTTCTTAGTTGCTAAGTCATGTCTGACTCTACTGCAGCCCCATGAAGTGTAGCTCACCAGGTTTCTCTGTCCATGGGATTTTCCAGGCAAGAATACTGGAGTAGGATGCCATTTCCTTCTGAAGAGGATCTTCCCAACCCAGGGATTGAATCTGCATCGCTGCGTTGAAGGCAGATTCTTTACCATTGAGCCAATTGTTTATTGTTTTTAATTCTGACAAGTATGGAATGATTTTCAGAAAACACAAATAATTAGAATGTGATTCTTATCTGTTGACAATCTCAATTTTATTACTAGACAACATAGAACATTAAAACTTTAGGGTAGGAAGTTCAGTGTTACATTTTACCACCTGTATATAGCTACAATACTAACTGAGGAAGAGGATACTACACAGTGTTCTTTACTGAGGCTTAATATTAAGAAGTAATGAAAAATCAAACATTCCATTACATAAACAGCAATGTGAACAGGTAAGCAGAAATGATTGCTGAAAAGCTTTATTTAAAACATCAGGAATAAAAACTAAATAATTTATAGGTAAGTGACGTCAACACTGACCATTAAAAATGGCCATAATTGTTTTCTGTGCAGTCACATATGTGTACCCATTTCCAGATTAAAATTCACATCACTTATATTAGACTAAAATTATTTTAGATATTTCTAAGTATAATAGATATTAAAGGTTACTTTAAGATTACTTTCATCAATATTAATTGGCCAGTAATCTTTTTAATAAACCTTGCAAACCACTTTAGATTTAGTAATAATAATAAGTATCCCATATCCAAAGAAAAAATTATGTTTGGATATGTCTAAAGAAGAGAATGTATTACACTTTTACTATAAGTCAACTATTATAACTGAAGAAGTCCAGTTTAACAAAAATATCAACTTTGACCTATGATTATTTTAATTACCATACAGTTTTATGCACAATAAACCAGGAAAACAAGTTCTTTTATTACATTGATATTCTCTTATACTGCTAAAACTCAATAGAAAGTAATCAAATATATCCATTTCTATGAAAATATTGATGAAATTTATAATGGTATATGGACAGCAAGTGAATTATACTTTTATATAATTTCTTTGGTGTGTGTGGAGATCATTGTTATGCAGATGACTGAAGGGTTTCCTCAATACTTCACTTGCTTTCATTACTATAATAAAATATTACTTCTACAGAATGTAACAATAGAACATATCAAACTCACTTCTCATGAAAGCAGATTTAACATTGTCTGCTTTTAAAAATATATAAATGTGGAAAAGTTAGGGTTTGTGTTGAGCCCCATACCAAGGTTACAGGTGTGGAACTCTATACCGAGGTTACAGGATAAATAATCTCTGGAACTGACCAAACCCTATAGCAACTGTTGCTATTAGAATCGGGATCTAAACCAGCCAGTTTCCTGTCATGTCTGTAAATCATTTTCCAACCCATGCATAGACCATGACAAAAGATACAGATTCTAAGAAAAAAAAAAAAAAAGGCAGTGAAAAGGGATAAAGTACTTTGTAGCTGAGCTTTTTGCTTTATACGCGTGGTTGTTGTGACTGCTATTTTTTAAATTCAATTTTTCTTCAGGTGGAAGCTCTAAACATTTTGAAGCAAGCAAAATTTCAGTCGGATTGGAAAGCTAGTTAACTAACCCACATGTGAAAACTCACCGTTTTTTGGAAGAGTTTCCAATTTTCATACAGCTTCATGTTTTCCTGACCCATGAGATCCTTTTATAGCCTCTGATTCCTACTCCCCTTAAGAACTAAAGCTACGAGCATTGAGCCATTTCTAGCATAATTCTTAGCCAATCCTTTCTTTTTTTTAATTTTTATATTTACTTTATTTTGCTTTACAATACTGTATTGGTTTTGCCATACATTGATATGAATCAGCCACGTGTGTACATGAGTTCCCAATCCTGAATCCCCCTCCCACCTCCCACTCCATATCATCTCTCTGGATCATCCCCGTGCACCAACTCCAAGCATCCTGTATCCTGTATCGAACATAGCCTGGTGATTCGTTTCTTACCTGATAGTATACATATATGGAATTTAGAAAGATGGTAATGATAACCATCTATGAGAGACAGCAAAAGAGACACAGATGTATAGAATGGACTTTTAGACTCTGTGGGAGAGGGAGAGGGTGGGATGATTTTGGAGAATTGCATTGAAACAATCCTTTGTTTCTAATAGTTATTTGAATCATTGTCAGGACTATTTAAATTTTAAAGCTCTATTAAATATAGAATCTTTTAATATGAATTTTTGTAGGAATGATTTATACTTTAAAGTATAATTATAGTTTTCTTTAATTCAAATCCTATTTTACCCAAATTCAATCAGAATTTTCCCTAATAACTTGCCTCAGAGTCTTTGCCATTTCTTATCAAAGTGGAAACACACACACACATCATACTTTCTAATGCAGTTACTTGGAGGAGGAATGGAATTATGGATGTCAGTCAAAAATAATTTTGCTTACTATTCAACTGTTATTATGCACAAGACAATACCTTTTTAAAGTCAAAGCAAAAAACTGAATTTAAGTGGATACCTGAGCAGAAATAAGCTTGACAGTGATGCAAGCCATCCTAATCTTAGAAACATCATGATACAGTTGCTTGGATAATATTAGAAGTATATGGAGAAGAGAAGAGCGTCCTGGATTCTTTGGCAGCAAGCAAATTTGAGGATTAAGTGGAGATCTTCTAAGTTTGGGACTGGAAATCATCTGAGGTAGATGCTCATTAAAGCTTATTTAAAAGAGAAAGTGTTAACTTGTTACTGGCAATCATCAGATGTTTAATAAGAGGCCAGAAATATGATACCTCTTGTGATGCAAAATAGACATTCAAACTGGGAAAGGGGCAACACACAATTCAGCTAACTCATAAATTGGAAAAAGATATTGGAGAGCATACCAAAATAGAAATTGAGGGGCAGTCACATATGTATAATAAGATTGCCTCCCTACACACTTTGTGGACTCCTCCCACCACAGCCATCTGAGCTTCTGTCTCCCTTCTGTGCAAGGTAAAGCAGGTTGCCTGAATCAGCTGTTTTCATCATATCTTTTTAACACTCTATCAGACCAGTAGTTTCTGGGGAGTGTGATTTTAAAACAGCTGTAATTGATGCTTTTGAACTGAGGTGCTGGAGAAGACTCTTGAGACTCCCATGGACTGGAAGGAGATAAAACCTGTCAGTCCTAAAAGAAATCAATCCTGAATCTTGATTGGAAGGACTGATGCTGAAGGTGAAGCTTCAATATTTTGTCCACCTGATGCTGAGAGCCAACTCACTGGAAAAAACCCTGATGCTGGGAAAGAGAGAAGGCAGGAGAAGAAGGGACGATGGCAGAGGATAAGATGGTTGGATGGCATCATTGACTCAATGGACATGAGTTTGAGGAAGCTCCAGGAAGTTGGTAAAAAGCAGAGAAGCCTAGTGTGCTGTAGTCCATGAGGTCACAAAAAGTCAGACAGAACTGAGCAACTTAACAACAAAATAGAGCCTATGGTCAGAGTCTCCTCCAATACTTCATCCCTGAAAAGTCAGTTCTCTGCTTAAAGACTCTATCATGATATATGGATTTAATAAACCATAATCCCTACATTAACTCTAGGGAAAGAAAAGCAAATACAAACCTAAAGAGTTGCCTATCCTTGAGGAAATAAACCATTACTCCTTGCAGGATAAAAGGAGAACAATGCAGTCAATGTACCACCAAATAGTCAGTTAATTTCCTGGAAGAATAGTACCAGATTAGGACCTCAGGCTTCTTCTTATTGGAAAATTTAATATTCAAACTGACATTAACTAGATGGACTTGATAACGGGGGAATGCATGTTATTAGTTTCATCTTTAGCTTAACTTCGGCTTCTTTGTTGGCTCAATGGTAAAGAACCTGCCTACCAATGAAGATTTGATCCCTGGATTGGGAATATCCCCTGGAGAAGGATATGATGACCCATTCCAGTATTCTTGCTTGGGAAATTACTTGGACAGAGGAACCTGGTAGGCTATAACCCTTGGGATTGCAAGAGTCCAACAGGACTAAGTGACTAAGAACACAATATCCCCTAAACAAAGCAAAAAGGCAACCTGTGCGGTAAGAGAAAATATTTGCAAACGAGAGCTTGCCTGATGGCCCACTCAGTAAAGAATTTACCTGCAATTCAGGAGACACAGGAGACTCCGATTCAAGTCCCTGGGTTGGGACTATCCCCTGGTGCAGGAAATGGCGATTCACTTCAGTATTCTTGCTGGGAGAATCCTAAGGAGTGAAGAGCCTGGCAGGCTACAGCCCATGGGGTCGCAAACTGTCAGACATGACTGAGTGACTGAACACACACATACACGTTTGCAATCAAAGTGACTGACAAGAAATTGATTTCCAAACTATACGAATAGTTCATACAGCTCAATATCAAGGCAGCAAACAACCCAATCAAAAAATAGGCAGAAGACCTAAATAGACGTTTATTCAAAGTAGACATACTGGCACATGAGAAGATCACCAACATTGCTAATCATTAGAGAAATCCAAGTCAAAATTACTGAGTTATCACCTCGTACCAGTCAGAATAGCTGTCCTCAAAAAGTCTGCAAATAAAAAATGCTAATGAGTGTGGAGAAAAAGGAACCCTACTATAGTGTGGTGGGAAAGTAAACTGGTACAGCCTCTATGTAGAAGAGTATGAGGATTTTTAAATAAAAGAGTTAAAATATGATCCATGAGTCCCACTTCTGGGGATACATCCAGACAAAACTGTAATTCAAAAAAAAATACATGCATCCCATTGTTTATTGCAGCACTATTTGCAAAAGCCAAGACATGGAAGCAACCTAAATGTCCAGTGATAGATGAAATGATAAGGAAGATGTGGTATGTGTGTGTGTGTGTGTATAGTGAAAGTGAAAGTCACTCAGTCGTGTCTGACTCTTTGCAACCCCATGGACTTAGTCTGTGGATTTCTCCAGGCCAGAATACTGGAGTGGGTAGCTTTTCCCTCCTCCAGGGGATCTTCTCAACCCAGGGATCAAACCCAGGTCTCCCGCATTGCAGATGGATTCTTTACCAACTGAGCCACAAAGGAAGCCCAAGAATACTGGAGTGGGTAGCCTATCCCTTCTCCAGAGGATCTTCCTGACCCAGGAATTGAACTGGGGTCTTCTGCATCTGAGGTGGATTCTTTACCAACTGAGCTATGAGGGAAGCTATATATATATATATAACTGAATCATAATTTTGTACATCTAAAACACAACAAATATACTTCAATTAAAAAATTTTAAAAAATTGTTAGCATCAACTTGCAAACTATTTTATACTTTCTGGTGGGCATTAGTATGAAAGACAAAGATTCTTACATTTTTCACATTCTCTTATATATTCATCTACATATCTTTAACCCAGAACTCATTATCCTTGATTTTAAAATCTTTTCAAATTTCTAGGCTACCTGTATGTATCTACTAGTGATGCTATTGCTTGGCCCCGGAAATGTAATTTTCAGACTCCTATCGTTTGCAGATGAATCTGCTCAATTTTTTAACTTGTATCCAACAGAAGCCAGTTTTCATGTTTGGCAGTTCCAAATACATGATGAGTCCATGTTCCACGGTCAAGTCATTTATCTTTGCCAGGACCCATGTCAAAGAAGGCAATATTTTTTGAATGAAATCTAAGTCTACTGATGACATGACCTTGCTCCAGAATGCCAGGACCCTGCATAGTGTATATATACTAGAGCTTGCTATAAATTCGTCCCTTTTCAATGAAGATACCTCCAATAACTTAGTGTCTGTGGACTGTGTTTTTAGGCTGCTAGCTAAGGTAAGGGGTTCCTCATAGCAGTTTGTATTATTTGTACTTGTTAACAGAGTGCACACATTTTCTTATAAAGTGTTCCAGGTATGGGACAAGATAGAAAAAGGGAAGAGATGAGCTTTAAAAGGCTTCTTGTCAAACATCAAAAACATCCAAATTCTTTCTTACATTCACATAGCAGATGGAGCCCAGTGTTTGCTGGATAGGAATCTGTGGTCACTACCTTAAGCACTCAGACCTTGTGAAACATAAAGGTCTATTATTACTACCTTAATTATTGGGACTGTGTAAAACATAAGAAAATATAGTATCTTAGGAGATTTTACTGTAATTTAAATTGATGTTCACTATGTCAAATATTACTTTAATAGTATTTCCTTATATCACTTCCATAGTTATACGTTATTACAAAGCATGTGAAAGTTCATTTGTTATAAGCAGTAATTTTTCAGTATAAGAAAATAATTTGGGAAATTGAGTTAAAGCCCCCCACCTAAATCAATTGGTTAAGGAAGAAAATAAATTTAGTCTTAGGAAAAAATATACATTCAATTAAATGCCTTCATTAATACTAATAAAATAGTCCAAATAACAGTTGATGATAGGAAAAAAGAAGAATCTATATTCTTAAAGAATATAGACCTGAGAAAATATATTATGGTGGCCAAATGCACTGTACAGGAACTTTTTATTCCTCCATTGGATATTCCATATATTGGTGATCATTGAAATATTGGTAAGCTAATTCTTAGTATAAGGAATTGTATAAAAATGAGCTAAGTCAAATGTTAAACAGTGATATGGGCAAAAAGTTATTCACTTATATCAGAGAGTGAACTGGAAAAATGAGTTTTTAAAACAACTAGGCTATGAGCGATTTCTTCTTCAATTACTAAGAGATGGGTTCTTTAGGGAAAGAAAGAAAGCAAATGTTGCAGTCTGATAGTTCTACAAAAATGATAACTGAACTTCTGAACATATGGACCAATGAAGTTTGCTAGAAGAATATCACTATCTATGGAATACATTGAGCAGATTTGATTTGGATTGTTTATGATATGGAACTTAATAATATGTGAACTTATGAAATATAACTTTTTGAAGAATACCATGCAATGACTTTCTAGGATTAAAAAAAAAGAAGAAAATGTTTAATAACTTAAAAATCTCTATTGTGTGAGCTAACCTACAGTCCACATTTAAAGATCTAATTTACTCTGGGTAAGAAAACATGTGAAGGCTTGGGAAGGGACAACTTGCGCAGCCAGTGGGATGTCTTTACTTTGCACTTTTTGCTTGTAACTGCATCATCCTTAGTAAAGCTTGTTGTAGGGAAAGTACTTTGATTTGTGTGATTATAATTAGATGATCAGATCTATGTTTTGGCTTGTGTTCTGTTTTTTAGGTACTTTGCTGAAATCAAATCTATAATCCTTTAATGAGAATTTGTCTATCTCAATTCATAGATAAACTGGTTTGCAGTTTTAATTTATATATATATATATATATATTTAAATTTAAATTTATTTATTTTAGTTGGAGGCTAGTTACTTTACAATATTGTATTGGTTTTGCCATACATCAACATGAATCCACCACGGGTGTATACGTGTTCCCCATCTTGAACCCCTCTCCCACCTCCCTCCTTATACCATCCCTCTGGGTCATCCTAGTGCACCAGCCCCAAGCATCCTGTATCCTGCATCGAACCTGGACTGGTGATTCGTTTCTTATACGATATTATACACGTTTCAATGCCATTCTCCCAAATCATCCCACCCTCTCCCTCTTCTCAGAGTCCAAAAGACTTTTTTATAATTTTGGTAGTAAATTTATATTACTTTTATAAATGGAACTGAGAAGCAGTCCATACTTTTAAAGTTTAGGTACAGTTAACATAGCATAAGAATATATAGAAAGACTTGAACATACATCTATGGTTTCTTCTCACCACTAACAGTATTTAAAGTGATACAACAATCACATCCCCTTTGGTTTGTCACTGACAATAGGTTGTGTAGCGATCTCACCATAGATTGTAGATAACATGATGCTTTATTCATAGAAAACGTGTAGATCTCTAGGCTTCCGTGACAGTTCAGAAGACTTGTCTCCAAACTTTCTACTTGAAAGAAAAACCTGAGATTTTGCTTAATAAGGGGTTATACCTGCTGAGATCTCTGTAACTACTGAATTCTGTTGACCTTGGTCAAATAAAAGTAGACTAGATCTATGAGACGAGGTACTTCCATGACTGCACAGTTGATTAAGAATCTTCCCTTCCACTGGCAGGGTTCAAAGGTGAGTAGATACTAGGAAGCTGGGTGGGGTAGAGAGGCTAGGGCATTGAATGGAGATTCATCACAGAAGTCAGGGGTTTGCTTGCTTTTCAACCTTCAATATTTGTAGTTATAACTATGCTTTTGTTATCTTTACCTGCTTTTCTATTGTATGAGAGACTAATTACTTGAAAAACACCGGAATACAAAACTTAAGCAGATAAAGTAATTTACTACTAACTTGAGAAGATCAGGAAAATGAAAGAAGATCAAGCTAAAAATCCAGAATGGGGGTCTCCATTTTAAGTTGAAATGACAGAAGAAACTGACTTTAATTCAAGACAAATTTGGTAAGAAATTTAAGTAGTTAAAATTAAGATATGAAAAAGATTTTCTGAAATTTTAAAGCAGTAATGTTAAAATTAAAAACTGGAACAGATTAATTGAAAAGAGAAATGTTATTTCTATGTGCCTGCTCCACATAATTAGATTAGTGGGTCTTATGATTTTATATTCACATATTCCTCTTAATACTTTTTGAAGCCTAAGGAGCTTCTTACACATTTTAAGGTGATACAGTATTGTAAAGTAAAATAAAGTAAAAATAAAAATTAAAAAAAAGATTATTTTCAAATAAAATAAAATAAAATAAAATGAACTGCTCTGTTTTAAAGTTGCAAATAAATATTACCTATCATTTATTATATTGCAAATAGTGACTTTACAGAATAAATATGTTCATACTATTCATTTATATCAAGAAATTAAATTGCCAACATGTATCAAAAAACTACCAAAAACCATTTGTTTATGAAAAAACAATGAAATAAACTTTTCTAAAGCTGGAAGTTTTACATTGATCTTTCTTCTGGAGTTCATGTTTCCATCCTACTTCTTTCAGAGAATTTTATATCAATCTGAAATTTTTCATATTTGCAGTTATTTTTGGTAATTATTATATAATATTAATATGCTATGTGTATATATATATATGAAGCAGGGTTTCATCATTTTTAATTTTTGTCACCATGAAGTTTCTATTAAAAACATTACCCTGCTTTGGAGTAGTATTTTAGTTGTTATTAAAGGCTATTGATCTAACATAAATATATTACTGATTTTAAAGCAATGTAAATGTATACCACTTATAAAAATAAATGAGTTTTAATTCTCAATAGTTCACTTAGCCTTGCATTTGCTGTTGTTGTTCAGTCACTATGTCCAACTCTTTGTGAACCCATGAGCTGCAGCACACCAGGCATTTTGGTTCTTCACTGTCTCCCAGAGTTTGCTCAAACTCACGTCCATTGAGTAAATTATGCCATCCAGCCATTTCATCCTCTGTTACCCGCTTCAGCTCCTGCCTTATATAGTTATAATTTATTTCTTACATGAGATAGGCTCCAAAACTGTCTATTCCTAATTTCAATATATTTGTTTAATATAAATAAACACATATGAATGGGCTGAGATTCACTGTGAAATATTATTCAACAGAAAACCAAATATCATGCAGTGCCATATTGGGAAAAATTATTCATGATGCTTATTTCATTGAAAAATCAATTATTTCTTCCAATTATATTGAAAACAAAGAACTGGAAATATGTGATGTGCAAAATGATTTAATTCCAATTCATTAGATGCAGTGATTAGACAAAATTGCTCAGGAGTAAATAATAAAATTGAAAAGAAGAACAAGTAAATAATTACCACAAAAATTATGATAATGGTTTCCTCAGAAAAAACAAAAAAAAAGTTTGCACATCAGAGGATTCCAGAGAAAGAACTCTAACTGGACAAGTTATTAAATATTTTATTCCTTAAAATGCTTTATGTATATATATGTGTGTGTGTGTGTTATAATAGTCTCTATATATGCATGTATGTGTATATGTATAGATACATTGCTGCTGCTGCTGCTATGTCGCTTCAGTCGTGTCCGACTCTGTGCGACCTCATAGGCGGCAGCCCACCAGGCTCCCCCGTCCCTGGGATTCTCTAGGCAAGAACACTGGGGTGGGTTGCCATTTCCTTCTCCAATGCATGGAAGTGAAAAGTGAAAGTGACGTTGCTCAGTCGTGTCCGACTCTTACCGATCCCATTGACTGCAGTAATATAAATACTTAAAATCATAACTATGTTACTAACACATGCTAAAATTAGTAATAAGGAATTGAGGCAAAGCAATACATTTCAAAGATATAAAGGAGCAAGTGTCAGCAGGCAGTACACATATCTGGTTTTTAAAAGTTGCATCTTTAAAGAAGTTTCTATGTAGAAAATTTTAGGCCAGATTTTAAAAATCACATAAGAATATCAGAGCTAAACATAATACAGTTCAGATGCTATCAAATATAACCGAGTTTTGACTGAAGAAACCTGTTTATATTTCTGTAAATTGAGGGCATGACATCAAACAAATTAGATATAGTAAGTTATAAAATAAACTATTACAAAAATATGCTTTCTCTATCAGGAAATGTGTCTGCATGAAGACAATTTCCATAGAAAATATAAAATTTTGTATCTGTCAGCAGCTCCAGCAGGTTTGTTGTTATTGTTTTTCCTCTAAATTAAGAAGATCATGTCACGAAGTAGAACTAAAGAAAATATTCTCTTTTATGACCCCATCTTAAATACTATACTGGGCCAAGGACTTCAATCTGATTGTTAGATAGGAAAGTATAAAATAATATATCACAAAGCCCAGTTTGATATCAGGGCTTTCCTGACTTTAAGAGGACAGAAGACTGTCAGGAAAATTATGCTAGGAAAAAAGGGCAGAGAAAGTTAATGAGCTAGGGATGCAGAAAATCCCAAGCTTTCAGTTATGTTTCTGTTCTGTGTGTCTGACTCTGTGACCCCATGGACTGTAACCTGCCACGTTCCTGTGCCCATGGGATTTTCTAGGGAAGAATACTGGAGTGGGTTGCCAATTCCTTCTCCAGGGGATCTTCCCGACCCAGAGACGGAGCTTCGTCTCTTATGTCTCCTGCATTGGCCATTAGGTTCTTTACCACTAGCACCACTTGTTGAATAGGTTGAAGCTGTATAGGTTCCTCCAAGACCTAATTCCAACATGAACCAGTCCTCATGCCCTGAGAAAGTCACTTAACTTCCCCAAGTCTCTGTCTCTTTATCTGCAGCATAGATTTTCTGAAATATAAAAAGGAAGGTACACCCAAAGAGCTTGAAAAGTACATTCAGTAAATATTAATCATAAATTTTACTTCAGAGATATGGAAGGCAGCTGCCCAAATAGATGGTGTTTGGGAAGAAAGGGATAAATGGTATTAATATAAACACTACCAATAATATGTTGAAACATTTTTTTTAGATGTAGCGTACATAAACTGCAATCCAAATATTATTGCTGTGAAATAAATACAATCTTGTAACTATGACCCATATTAAAATATTTGCATTAACTGAGACTTCTGTGTCTCAATTTCTGCCTTCTCCCCCAACAAATATAATACCATAGATTAATATCATCTGTTTCAAACTTTATAGAGATGAAAGTATAGGTATATATCGTTCATACATATATCCTCTTTGATTAAACCTTATGGGCTTGTTAGACTTTCTGACATCACTTTTGTGTGAAGTTTCCATTCTGATTTCTAATTTAAAAATGCATTGCCTGTCTTCAGTTATTTACTTTCATGAATTATTTATACATTTTGATATATATTCTAGACACACATACAAAAACAGGCACATATTAAAGTTAAAGGACTTACTTTACCAGATGCCAAGACTTAGTATAAGTATGTAGTTATTAAAGCAATGTGATAGGGGCAAAAAGGCAATAAATAAAGTATAACCAAATAAATAATCCTGAAACAGGACTGTCATATATATATGGCAGTGCAGTAGAGGAATGATGGAACTTTTTAAGTAATAATGCTGGATAGATGAATAAGCCAAGTAGATTTTTGGATTTTGATATAAAATGAGAAAAAGTCCTTAATCTCTTCCTTACACCATACACACACACAAAAATGTCAGATACATTATAGGACTAAATACAAAAAGTGAAATAGTAAATCTTTTTTTCAAAAATAATTTAAAAATTTTACTGAGGTTTAGCTTATTCACAGTATTATATTAACTTTAGATGTAGAGCATAGTGATTCAATATTTTTACTGATTATATTGCCTTTAAAGTTGTTGCAGAACAATAGCTATATTTGTTGGTGCTGCACAGTATATTTTTATTGCTCCTCTACTTATACATAGTAGTTTCTATTTCTTAATCATATACCCCTATTATGACCCTGTCTCCCTTCCTCTCTTTACTGATAATCTCTGCCTCTGTTTCTTTTATTTTTTTCCACATTCATTTTTTGTATGTTGTTCTCCACAGTCGATTCATGAATTATATTCCTATCAACGGTGTACAAGGGGTCCCTTTTCTCAACAACCTTGTTAACTCTTGCTATTTCTATTCTTTTTGATGATAGGCATTCTGAGAACTGTGAAGTGACACCTCAAAGTGATTTTGGTTTGTATTTATCTGATTGTAAATAATGTTGAGCGTTTTTTAAAGTGCCTACTGACCATCTGTATATCTTCTTTAGACAAATTATTCCAAACACATATCCACATCTTCCAGTTTTTAATTTATATATATATATACATATATGTATGTGTGTATATGTGTATATATGTATGTATATATATATGTATATATATATATATCAACCTCTGTTGTCCCCTTCTCCTCCTGCCTTCAATCTTTCTCAACATCAGGGTCTTTTCAAATGAGGCAGTTCTTCACATCAAATAGCCAAACTTTTGGAGTTTCAGCTTCAGCATCAGTCCTTCCAATGAATATTCAGGACTGACTTCCTTCAGGATGGACTGGTTGGATCTCCTTGCAGTCCAAGGGACTCTCAAGAGTCTTCTCCAGCACCACAGTTCAAAAGCACCCTTTATAGATTGTATCATGTACAAATATTTACTTCCATTCAGTAGATTGTCTTTTTCTTTTACTGATGGTTTCCTTTGGTTTAAAAAAAAAACTTTTAAGTTTAATTCAGTTCAGTTCAGTTCACTTCATTTGCTCAGTCATGTCCGACTCTTTACAACCCCATGAATCGCAGCACACCAGGCCTCCCTGTGCATCACCAACTCCCAGAGTTCACTCAGATTCACGTTCATTGAGTTGGTGATGCCATCCAGCCATCTCATCCTCTGTTGTCCCCTTCTCCTCCTGCCCCCAATCCCTCCTAGCATCAGAGTCTTTTCCAATGAGTCAACTCTTTGCATGAGGTGGCCGAAGTACTGGAGTTTAAGCCTTAACATCATTCCTTCCAAAGAACACCCAGGGCTGATCTCCTTTAGGATGGACTGGTTGGATCTCCTTGCAGTCCAAGGGACACTCAAGAGTCTTCCCCAACACCACAGTTCAAAAGCATCAATTCTTCAGTGCTCAGCCTTCTTCACAGTCCAACTGTCACATCTATACATGACCACTGGAAAAACCATAGCCTTGGCTAGACGGACCTTTGTTGGCAAAGTAATGTCTCTGCTTTTGAATATGCTATCTAGGTTAGTCATAACTTTTCTTCCAAAGAGTAAGCATCTTTTAAGTTCATGGTTGCAGTCACCATCTGCAGTGATTTGGGAGCCCCAAAAAATAAAGTCTGACACTGTTTTCACTGTCTCCCCATCTATTTCCCATGAAGTGATGGGACCAGATGCCATGATCTTCATTTTCTGAATGTTGAGCTTTAAGCCAACTTTTTCACTCTCCACTTTCACTTTCATCAAGAGGCTTTTTAGTTCCTTTTTAGTTCCTCTTCCTTTCTGCCATAAGGGTGGTGTCATCGGCATATCTGAGGTTATTGATATTTCTCCCAGCAATCTTGATTTCAGGTTGTGATTCTTCCAGCCCAGCGTTTCTCATGATGTACTCTGCATATAAGTTAAATAAGCAGGGTGACAATATACAGCCTTGATGTACTCCTTTTCCTATTTGGAACCAGTGTGTTGTTCCATGTCCAGTTCTAACTGTTGCTTCCTGACTTGCATATAGGTTTCTCAAGAGACAGGCCGGGTGGTGTGGTATTCCCATCTCTCTCAGAATTTTCCACAGTTTCATAGTCAATAAAGCAGAAATAGATGTTTTTCTGGAACTCTCTTGCTTTTTCCATGATCCAGTGGATGTTGGCAATTTGATCTCTGATCCCTCTGCCTTTTCTAAAACCAGGTTGAACATCTGGAAGTTCATGGTTCATGTATTGCTGAATCCTGGTTTGGAGAATTTTGAGCATTACTTTACTAGCGTGTGAGATGAGTGCAATTGTAAGTTTAATTAGGTACTATTGATTATTTTTCCTTTTCTTCTCCAACATTTAAGAAACAAATCCAAAAAATAGTGCCAGGGTTTATACCAAAGAGTGTTGTGGCTATGTTCTGTCCTAGGAGTTTTATGCTTTCAGGTCTCACATGTAGGTCTTAATCTACTTTGAGTTTATATTTTTCTATAGTGGGAAAAAATGTCCTAATGTTTTAATATTGTTCTTTTACATGTCACTGTCCAGTTTCTCCAACATGATTTACTGAAGAGACCACCTTTCTCCATTGTGTATTCTTGCCTTTTTCCCCATAGTTCAATTCTATAGGTGTGTGGGTATATTTCTATGCTATCTATTCTGTTCCATTGATCTGTGTGGCTGTTTTTGTATCGGTACCAAGCTGCTTTGATTCCTATAACTTTGTAGTTCAGTCTGAAATCAGGGGGCACGATTCCTCCTGTTTTGTTCTTTTTCTCTTTAAGATTGCTTTGGACTCTGTGGGAGAGGGAGAAGGTGGGATGATTTGGGAGAATGACATTGAAACATGTATAATATCATATATGAAACAAATCACCAGTCCGGGTTTGATGCATGATACTGGATGCTTGGGGCTGGTGCACTGGGATGACCCAGAGGGATGGTACGGGGAGGGAGGAGGGAGGGGATTCAGGATGGAGAACACATGTATATTTGTTGTGGATTCGTGTTGATGTATGGCAAAACGAATACAATATTGTAAAGTAATTAACCTCCAATTAAAATAAATAATTTATATATTTTAAAAAAGATTGCTTTGGCAATACAGAGTGTTTGGTGTTTACATATACACTTTAGGATTATTTTTTCCCGTTCTGCAAAAAATGTCACCAATATTTTGATAAAGATTGCATGAGATAATGCAGCTCTTAAAAGATGACACAAGAGAAAGACTTTAATGACATTTGTATAGGAAAAACAGAAGGCATAAAGTGAATGTTGATTAGATTTAAATCTTTTTAAGGTTACATGTTTACTTACACCTGAGTCTATTGCTAGTGTTTGATAGAGTAGTATTTGCAAATTGTGTAAATTATTGAACCCATTGTTAGCAGAAATAAAGATAGATGCTAAAATATTTCAAAGTTATAAAAAAAAATTCTACAGTAAAAAGTAGTCTCCCTTCAAATTTTTGTTCTCAATCACTGAGAACAAATCTCCCTAGAAGTAATCACTGCTAACTTTTTATTGCATATATTCCAGAGAATTCAGATGAACTCTATTTCAGTCCAGTTTAGTCTCTCAGTCATATACTATCTTTGTGACCCCATAGAATGCATCAAACCATGCTTCCCTATCCATCACCAACTCCTGGAGCTTACTCAAACTCATTACCATCAAGTCGGTGATGCCATCCAACCATCTCATCCTTTCACCCCCTTATTTTCCTGCCTTCAATCTTTCCCAACATCAGAGTCTTCTATAATGAGTCTGCTCCTCACATCAGGTGGCCAAATAACTCTATTTACCTTATTTTTATTTCACTCTATTTTGGTGTGTAATTTCCACACAGAATATAAAAATCAGATATCAAGTAATAACTCCAGTTACACACAGAATATTTGAACCTCCTCTCTATCAGAATATAAAAATTATTTATCCCTTCCTTCAGTGAAGAAGATCATTGCAAGTTCCAGTAACTTTGCTTTTAATTATCATGATAGTTATAGTTCATTCAGATATAAAGTTTTTAAGAAAAGCAATAAGACCACAAGGAAATAAACTCCCCAATGTGACGATTTATGAAAGACACTCCACAAATACTTCCAGAATCCCCAGTTCCTGACATGGATCTTTATTCTCTTTTCTGTGGTATATATTTTCATTCAAGCATTTCATGAACATTCCCTCATACCTAGAATTTTACTTGATGTCAAAATATATGGAATCTCCTAGTTAATAAGAATGTCATAGTGAATGGTATAGACAGAAGTAAAGGCTTATATGAGAGACCTATTTTTTTTTTTTAATTTTTTCAATGTTATTCCTTTTTTTCATGGAAAGGCATTTTATTTAAAATATAGCACTGTGTGCATGTCAATCCCAAACTCTCTGTCTATCCCTCCCCCTCCTCCTTCCTCCATTGGTAAACCACAAGTTCATCTTCTAAGTCTATAAGTCTATTTCTGTTTTATAAATGAGTTCATTTGTACCATTTTTTTTAAGATTCTGCAGAGAAGGGATATCATATGATATTTGCTTTTCTCTGTGTGACTTTGATTCAGTTCAGTTCAGTTCAGTTCAGTCACTCAGTCATGTCTGACTCTTTGCAACTCCAGGAATCACAGCACGCCAGGCCTCCCTGTTCATCACCATCTCCCAGAGTTCACTCAGACTCACGTCCATTGAGTCCATGATGCCATCCAGCCATCTCATCCTCGGTCGTCCCCTTCTCCTCCTGCCCCCAATCCCTCCCAGCATCAGGGTCTTTTCCAATGAGTCAACTCTTCACATGAGGTGGCCAAAGTACTGGAGTTTCAGCTTTAGCATCATTCCTTCCAAAGAAATCCCAGGGTTGATCTCCTTAGTATGATAATTTTCAGGTCCATTCATGTTGCAAATTGCATTATTTCATTGCTTTCAATGGCTGAGTAATATTCCATGTGGTATATGTACTATATCTCTTTTATCCATTCATCTGTTGATGGACATTTATTTTTCTTCCTTGTCTTGAATATTATAAACAATGTTGTAATGAACACAGGTGCATGCATCCTTTTGAGCAATGTTTCTAATCCAAAGATACGTCCAAGAGTGGGATTGCTGGATCATATGGTAGCTTTGTATTTAGGTTTTATTAATTATTATTGCCATATAATTTTAGTTATTTATTCTTAGCATGATATAATATAGACAGGAGGTGGTATAATGTACATGGAAATATGGACATGATTATCCTGCACATTTTCACAGAAGTAAAAGTATTAGGCAGGCATATCTGAAGCATCTTTTATTTATTTATTTATTTATTTATTTATTTATTTATTTATTTTATTGTATGTTCATTTTATTTTTTAATTGTTTTTTATTATTATTTTTTACTTTACATTACTGTATTGGTTTTGCTATACATCAACATGAATCCACCATGGGTGTAAATAAGTTTCCATTCCTGAACCCCCTCCGACCTCCCTCCCCATACCATCCTTCTGGGTTATCCCAGTGCACCAGCCCCAAGCATCCTGTATTTAGTTTTTAAGAAATCATCACCAGTCAGTCAGCTAAATCTCTCAGTCATGTCCAACTCTTTGTGATCCCATGTGGGACTGCAGCACATCAGGCCTCCCTGTCCATCACCAACTCCTGGAGCTCACTCAAACTCACGTCCATTGAGTAGATGATGCCATCCAAGCATCTCATCCTCTGTCATCTCCTTCTCCTTCCATCTTCAAACTTTCCTACCATCAGAGTCTTTTCCAATGAGTCAGTTCTTCGCATCAAGTGGCCAAAGTATTGGAGTTTCAGCTTTGGCATCAGTCCCTCCAATGAATATTCAGGACTGATTTCCTGTAGGATGGACTGGTTGGATCTCCTTGCAGTCCAAGGGACTCTCAGGAGTCTCTTCCAACACCACCGTTCAAAAGCATCAATTCTTTGGTGCTCAGCTTCCTTTATAGTTCACCTCTCACACCCATATATGACTGCTGTAAAAACCATAGCTTTGACTAGATGGATCTTTGTTGGCAAAGTGATGTCTCTGCTTTTTAATAGGCTGCCTAAGTTGTTCATAACTTTTCTTCCAAGGAGCAAGCATCTTTTAATTTCATGGCTTCAATCACAGTAGCTATACTAATTTACATTCCAACCAACAGTCTGGAAGGTTTCCATTTGCACCTTACCAACTTTGATGATGGTCATTCTGATTGGTGTCAGGTGGTGATAGTAATATAATTGTGATGTTGTTTAGATATAAAAGTCCAGTGCTCCCTTGATGACCTTTAGTAGTTGCTGTTAAAATACCAGATTCCTGTATTTACTTTTAGGATCTCCTGTGTCTGTTGCCTCCTATTTCGTTGATTTCTCTGGTAGTACCTTTATTACTAATTCAAGGACCTGGCTAAATCGTTGGATAGTGCGTATTGTTGTAAAACTCTTGACAGAATGTATCTTGAAGCCCGTGGGCTGGAGTTAAAGAGTTGAGGCACCACAAGATTACCCTAGGTATTTCTTTAATAACTCTTTTCCATACTCACTTCAGGAATAGATGTGCTAAAATTGGATCTCAATTGATCATGCTCTGACTTACTGTGAAGAGGTGCAAAGATCTACTGGCTCTTCATAGACACAGATTTCTATCCACATTTTATAATTTCAGGGAACCAAACCCAAACTGGCCAAGGTGATGTAACTGAGGAACTTTG
Source organism: Oryx dammah (assembly GCF_014754425.2). Classification (NCBI taxonomy): domain Eukaryota; kingdom Metazoa; phylum Chordata; class Mammalia; order Artiodactyla; family Bovidae; genus Oryx; species Oryx dammah. The sequence goes on from NW_024070186.1 coordinate 143,818,757, forward strand.
CGAAACAACTTAATTCCTTTGCATAGATTTTCTGTTAGAGTATAAATGGGGCAGATACACAAATAGGACACATGAGACCTGATACGAGGACACATATATGACTCTTAGTTGTATAATTCAGGCTAATGATCTAAAGTTTATTTAATAAAAAGTTCTGGGGTCTGGAATCAAATACACCTGAGATTAAGATCCCAACATCCCCATTAACACTTAGAATATTTAAGGAAATATTTCTTCTCATATGAAATGAACTTATGGTATTAATATAAAGAATTTTAATATACATGGGTAAAAGTCCTAGGATAATCTCTGTTATATGACAGCATTTGCTTGAGGTTTATTTTTAAAGTATCTGAAAATATTAGGAAAAATAACTTATTAAAGTGGAAAGTATAAAGTTGCTCAAGTGTTGCTGGTTTAAGTTATTAATACAAAAGGCATGTACAATTGTGGGAGATAAGCCTTAAGTAAGTTGAGATGGCAGGGAAAGCAAAGATTAAAAAAAAAAAAAAAAAGAAGAGAACAAAAACAAGAAACAAACCTACACAAAGCCATTCCAAAAAAAGAGAAGTAAAATATTTTTCAGAGAACACAGACTATATAAAAAGAGGACAATGGAAGAGAAAATTTACATAATGGAGATGAAAATATAGTTAATAGCCTCTAAGGAAGTAAATAGCCTTGTCATGCTTACGTCTGTCCTAGTATAGGCATGATGCAGAAAGCTGAGGAAAAGTTTTGTTCTTTATTTCTTAAAATTAATTATTTGACTTTAGCAAGAAATCACTAGCAAATCTCATATTGTAATTCTATTCTCTGACTATGTTTTCTCTTAGATACTAAATTTTGCTTTATGTGACAAAGTTAATGGCATAGATACATATATAAAGGCAACTATTAAATAATCATGTAGCTCAGTTACAAAAAAAAAAAAAAGGATTACTGTACCTGAAAATTCATGATTTGAACTTTTAAATCATCATATAAAAGATTATTAATTATAACAACAGCACAGGGTAAAGTTTCAAAATTTACAAATTTAGCGAAGTATGATTAGTTTGTATAAAGAGTTTGAGTTCTCATAATTTAGATACTTTGGCATTAAAAAAATTAAAGGCTATATATTAACTTTTGAAGCCCTGAAAATAGTGATAAAAGAAAATGTTGACCAATAGATCAAGGTGTCCTCTGCATCTTGTGCAAAGCTGTTGGGGAAAGCATGTCACATTGGGGTACTGAAAGAACTAAGGTAACAGTGAAGTTTCTAATAAAATAAAACATAATCATCATGTTTTCTGGGGAGCAGAGGGAGAAATGTGTATATGGGTGTGATTGTATGTGCTGGGAAACTCAGACTTAAATTTAATATTGTTATTGTTAAGTTACTAAGTTGTGCCTGACTCTTTATGACCCCATGAACTGGAGCACACCAGGCTTTCTTGTCCCTCACCATCTCCCTGAGTTTGCTCAAACTCATGTCCTTTGAGTCCGTGATGCCATCCAACCATCTTATCCTCTGTCATCCCTTTCTCCTCCTGCCTTCAATCTTTCCCAGCATCAAGGTTCTTTCCAATGAGTCTACTCATCACATCAGGTGGCCAAATTATTGGAGCTACAACTTCAGCATCAGTCCTTCCATTGAATATTCAGGGTTGACTTTCTTTAGGATTGACTGTTTTGATCTCCTTGCTGTCCAAGGGATCCTCAGGAGTATTCTCCAATACCACAGTTCAAAAGCATCAATTCTTTGGCACTCAGCCTTTTTTATAACACAACTCTCACATCCATACATGATTACTGAAAAAAATATACCTTTAATTAGATGGACTTTTGTCTGCAAAGTAATGTCTCTACTTATTAATACGCTGTCTAGGTTGATCATAACTTTTCTTCCAAGGCATAAGCATCTTTTAATTTCATGGCTACAGTCACCACCTGCAGAGATTTTAGACCCCAAGAAATTAAAGTCTGTCATTATTTACATTGTTTCCCTATTATTTGCCATGGAGTGATGGGACCAGATGCCACAATCTTAGTTTTTTGAATGTTGAGTATTAGACCACAATATTGTTATGATCAAAGGTTCCTAGATGTTTGGTGATTTATTACACTATTTCTCTAGGTTTTTTTTTTTTTCCCTTTGCTTTTATGTTTGCTACTTAAGTAGTCTGGCTTTGTAATAAGTTATCTCTAGCCTCCGTTAGATTGAGTCAGAAAGGGATAAATTCTGAGAGGTATGTGAGGCATAAGGAGAAAGGAAAAAAAAATAAGGAAATAAAATTTTTAAATTTGAATCATTTGGATGGAAAGAGGAACAGAAAGATACACTTGATGTAATATCCCTACTATGCATGACCTTAAAATGTGACTAATTCATATCTATCAGTTGATTTTTCTATCATTATTGTGTTAGAAGAATTAGAATAAAAATTAAAATGAATAAATTGCATCAGTTTCTATAATAAACAAGGAAAAATTTTGTGGATTGTATCAGTTAGTATAAATCTCCAGAATGTCACATTTATTCCTGAGCCTTTGAGAAGGAAATGGCAACCCACTCAAGTATTCTTGCCTGGAGAATTTCATGGACAGAGGATCCTGGAATGCCACAGTCCATGGGGTCCCAAAGAGTCAGATTACCACTGAGCGACTATCACTAACTCACTTGCTTACCTTAAGCATTAGAAAAATTTAGTTCAAGGTAAAAACATATTTTATATTTGTATCTAAACTCTAAAGAGATACCTCAAAAGACTAAAATTAGATCTCTAGAGGTTTCCAAATGGAAAAGATATGTAAAAACTTATATGTCTTTCTTATTGAATAACTCAATTTGACTGACAATTTAACACTGTAAATAGAAAGTGCATTTTAATTTACCAGCTCAGTAAAAGTCGTTGGAAAATTTAATCTTTTGGTGGAGTTCACATTTGCATAACAAAATTTATTATCCATCGTTAACTAACCTTTAGGAAATTCTAATTTTAATTTCCTAATGCCAAGATACCTGGACAATTCGCAGTTAATAAGCATTGCATTTAAGAGACTGCATTAATGTGGAAGCTATGGAAATCATTAGATGGATGAAATAGTCAAATTCTAAATTAATTAGAGACGTCAATCTATCACATTTTCTCACTTGAAAACATATGGAGAAATATTTTATATCATTTCTAACAATGAAATATATTTAATCATTTTATAAATTATTAAACTAATGGAAATTATTGATCAGCAATGTTTGCAAGCAGTGTTTTCCTTCAGATTCTTCTTATTTTGTGATTATTCAACTTTTATAACTTATTGGAACCTAATGAATAGCTGATAATTTCTAGGCTGTTATGTGTATATTATGCCATGAAAGTGAAGAGGAACTAAAAAGCCTCTTGATGAAAGTAAAAGAGGAGAGTGAAAAAGTTGGCTTAAAGCTCAACATTCAGAAAATGAAGATCATGGTATCTGGTCTCATCACTTCATGGCAAATAGATGGAGAAACAGTGGAAACAGTGTCAGAGTTTATTATTTTGGGCTCCAAAATCACTGCAGATGGTGATTGCAGCCATGAAATTAAAAGACGCTTATTCCTTGGAAGAAAAGTTATGACCAACCTAGATAGCATATTCAAAAACAGAGACATTACTTTGCCGACTAAGGTCCGTCTAGTCAAGGCTATGGTTTTTCCAGTAGTCATGTATGGATGTGAGAGTTGGACTGTGAAGAAGGCTGAGCGCTGAAGAATTGATGCTTTTGAACTGTAGTGTTGGAGAAGACTCTTGAGCGTCCCTTGGACTGCAAGGAGATCCAACCAGTCCATTCTGAAGGAGATCAACCTTGGGATTTCTTTGGAAGGAATGATGCTAAAGCTGAAACTCCAGTACTTTGGCCACCTCATGGGAAGAGTTGACTCACTGGAGAAGACTTTGATACTGGGAGGGATTGGGGCAGGAGGAGAAGGGGACGGCAGAGGATGAGATGGCTGGATGGCATCACGGACTCGATGGAGGTGAGTCTGAGTGAACTCCGGGAGTTGGTGATGGACAGGGAGGCCTGGCGTGCTGTGATTCATGGGGTCGCAAAGAGTCAGACATGACTGAGCAACTGAACTGAACTGAACTGAAATATATTATTCCGTTATACACACACAAATAAATCAGAAATACTCAATAGAATTTGCTCAGAAAAGTGAAACTAATAGCCTGTACATTAATAAGATGCTAGACTTGGATCCATATTTTCTTTTTTTTTTTCCAGGAATTTTTCTGAACTATTGTAGCAATAGTGATGGAAACAGGAGCAGGAATAGAGATAATAAATAAGGAATATCTGTTTAAGAATAAAATGTGAAAGATTGAGAAAAGCAGAGGGTGGATGGCTGGCAGAGATGCTATAAAGATTTCACCAGCAAGTGAAAGTGAAAAGTGTTAGTCACTCAGTCATGTCTGACTCTTCGTGATCCATGGACTGCATACTGCCAGACGCCTTTGTCCATGGAATTTTCCAGGTAAGAACTGGCATGAGTAGCCATGCCCTTCTCCAATAGCTCTTCCTGATCCAGGGATCAAATCTGGGTTTCCCACATTTCAGGCAGATTCTTTACCATCTGAGCCACAAGGGAAGCCAACCAGAAAAGAAATACCTATTATCAAACAACTGTAGAAACCCACTTCTTTGACCAGGCATTGCTGTTTTTCAGTTGCTCATTCTTGTCTGGCTCTTCCTTCTCCTTTTGCCTTCAATCTTTTCCAGCATCCCAGTCTTCAAATGAGGTGACTGAGGTATAGAAGCTTAAATTTCAGCAAGAGTCCTTCCAATGAATACCCAGGATTGATTTCCTTTAGCACTGATTGATTTGACCTCCTTGCAGTCCAAGGTAGTCTCAAGATTCTTCTCCAGCACCACAGCTTTACCTTTTCAAGAAACTGTAATCACATTATTTCCTTAAAGTTATATCATTTCTACTTGATATTTTTATCCGATTTTTAAAATGCTAGAGTTTTTCTTTATAACATGCTATGCTAGAGTGTATAAATGTTCAGTCGTGTCCTGCTGTTTGTAACCCCATGAACTATAGCCCAGCAGGCTTCTCTGTCCCTGGAATTTCCCAAGCAAGAATACAGGAGTGGGTCACCATTTCCTTCTCCAGGGGAACTTCCCAATCTAGGGATCAAACTCAAGTCTCTTGCATCTCTGCATTGGCAGGCAGGATTTTACCACTGGTGTTACCTGGGAAGCCCAATAAAACACTTTAGAACACATAAAGGGGCCAAACTTCATTAAAGTATCAAATTAAATAATTTATTTCACAGTAAATCAGTTATTTATTTAATTATTCCTTATCAAAATTATTTTAAGAGATATGACCTCTTAAAAATATTTTACCATACAGAAAACATTGTTCTGCAATTGTTGTTAGGTTGACCATGTGGTTTGCTTTGCCAGTGAAAAGTGTAAGTGATGTACATCAATGACCAGCAAAATTTTAAAAGCCTTTATGTTTCAGAGCTCTCTTATTATTTGTCAGGCTAATATATTATAAATACCTGTATGTGATTGTCTATGTGTATAAATATGTGTATATATAAGTTAATGAATACATTGAATATATAATAATAATGCAGTAACAAGATAATTAATAACTTTTGACCCAAAGTTGATTGTAAGAAAGTTTATAAAATATATAAAATAGAAATAGATTATTAATAGAGTTAATACATGTATACAATATAAAATCATATTTAAAATTGTTTAATGTCATGGATGATACATATGATTACATGTTATTATATAGTAATGAAAAATTTCTTTATATGCATTTACCTTCAGTCATTAATTTCAAACTCATAATATGAATGTGACAAATATTTCACAGCAAATATTTGACAAATATCAGCAAGCATCTTATATTGTAATATTTTTCTATTATGATTAAAATACTAATTCATAATATAAAGACTGGGGATTTTTACTTCAAGTGTTTTAGTGAATTTTATAATTTTTCATTTATAGCATGTACTTTCCTAAGGCTGGCTAGGTGTCTTACATTTTTGACTCCATAATTTGAAAAACCCTAAAGGTATAGTATGTGGCATTTGAAGTATGCAATTCTGATGGGTATGAGAATAGCTTAAGTCTGTATTCTTATTTTATGGGAATTTTCTTGTTAATTGTACTCTATGGTGTTTGTAAAATTTGCTAATTAAATTAACTACACTGAAAGTGGTTTATTCCCAGCACAAGATTTACACTAGCTAGTTAATCAATATCTGTTTCCCACATTGCATGTATCTGGCGTTAGCTCACCTTTATATAGAACCTATTCAGAAATCTTGAGAGTCCTTTGGACTACAAGAAGATCAAACCAACCAATCCTAAGGGTAATCAACACTGAATATTAACTGGAAGGACTGATGCTGAAGCTGAAGCTCCAATACTTTGGTCACCTGATGCAAAGAGCAGATTCATTGGAAAAGACGCTGAGGCTGGGAAAGATTGAAGGCAGGAAGAGAAAGGGGTAACAAACGATGAAATGGTTGGATAGCATCACCAACACTATGAACATGCGTATGAGCAAACTCTAGGAGATGGTGAAGGACAGGGAAGCCTGGCATGCTGTAGTCCATGAGGTCTCAGAGTCGGACATGACTTAGAGGCTGAACAACAGTAACAAATTCAGGAATCTGGATTCATGCAAAACTTGCATAAAAGAACTAAAAAAGCTCCCTTCCAAACAAATTTACCCATATAGGCTGCTTTCTATTCATTTTACATTTACTTCCATTTCTCATCTTTTAATATTTTTCTGTATTTTCACAAGATAAATTTTTACCCTCAAGAAACATCTTTACAAATATTGACTTGATATTGTTCTAATTATTTTGGTTTTCTTAATGTTATTTTATCTTATTGATTTTGACATTCAAGGTAGTCACTGAAAAAAATGTGAAATTGATTGAACTCTATGTAACTATTAAATAATATTTTTTACTTCATTATAATTGTATTTAAATGTTGTAACTACAAAACATAAAGGACATGAAAGAAAAGAAGGGAAAATACAGTAAGTGAGAGGAAAATATATTACCAAAATAATTTTGATGAAATGAATCACTTTTTAAAAATATGTCTATTTCCTAAGGAAATAAAAAGATCATAAATATATTATTTCACATTGACTCTTCATAAGTACAACTTTAAGTGACATTAGTAATTTTTTGCATAAAAATCACTATAAAATAAAATCATATAGTTAATGCATGTATCTAGGCAATGTTTTAATTCATTGCAAAGCCCCTCTTATGTGCTGGCCCTACCCTAACTTTTGGCGGAAATATCTTTGATATCTAGAATGTCTAACCTGGACCATTGGAGAAAGGCATCTAGACAGGTAATGACAGCATGATGAGGTAAGTGTTAGCGAGTTACTGCCCCATGTCATCTACCTTTCCAGACACTCGATATGGTGCTATTTGATGAAGTCTGTGTAGAGTGTCAGGTACTTCAATCACTGTTTGCTCTAAATTACCACTGATTACCTCCTTTTAGGTGTGCAGTATTTTCTTCCATCAAATTCTGCTTTTATATCTGTAATTTACACATCAAAACTAAGACACAGCCCTTTGTGTGGCATTTGCTGATTACTTCAGGGTAGAATGCACTATTAAGAAGTGAAAGTGAGGTGTTATTTGTTCAGTTTGTGATCTGACTCTTTGTGACCTCATGGTCTGTAGCCTACCAGACTCCTCTGTCCATGGAATTTTCCATCAAACATAGTGAGTGAATTGCCATTTCTTCCTTCAGGGTATCTTCCCAACTGAGTGATCAAACCAGGGTCTCCTGCATTGCAGGCAGATTCTTTACCATCTGTGCCACCAGGCCAGCCAGCTGAGGCTTTAAGGCATGAGTTCAACCATGGCTCTGCCACTTAAAAGTCTTCATTTATAATACTTCAAACAAGTTTTACTTATTGATAAAAAAATGAGTGATAAGAGTACTTACTTACCAAATTATTATAACATACGCAAACCTTAATGGAAAAGTTGGTTTGTCATACTCAATGTGGGTATGTGAAGTGAAAGTCACAGTTGTGTCCAACTCTTTGCAACCCCATTGACTGTAGCCTGCAAGGCTCCTCTGTTCATGAAATTTTCCAGGCAAGAATACTGGAGTGGGTAGCCATTCCCTTCTCCATGGAATCTTCCGAATCCAGGGATTGAACCCAGGTCTCCCCCATTGCAGGCAGAGTCTTTACTGTCTGAGCCACCTCAATAAGTGTTAGTAATATATGGAAGTTATAGGGTTGCTGTCAGCCTTGCTATTGTCATTCAGTTCAGTTCAGTTCAGTCACTCAGTCGTGTCCGACTCTTTGCGACCCCATGAATCGCAGCAGCCAGGCCTCCCTGTCCATCACCAACTTCCGGAGTTCACTCAGACTCACATCCATCGAGTCAGTGATTCCATCCAGCTGTCTCATCCTCTGTCGTCCCCTTCTCCTCCTGCCCCCGATCCCTCCCAGCATCAGAGTCTTTTCCAATGAGTCAACTCTTCACATGAGGTGGGCAAAGTACCAGAGTTTCAGCTTTAGCATCATTCCTTCGAAAGAAATCCCAGGGCTGATCTCCTTCAGAATAGATTGGTTGGATCTCCTTGCAGTCCAAGGGACTCTCAAGAGTCTTTTCCAACACCACAGTTCTAAAGCATCAATTCTTTGGCGCTCAGCCTTCTTCACAGTCCAACTGTCACATTATTGTTACACAATTTTATATTGGTGCAATAGTTGCATCATAATTATGAAATTAATGAAGACATACAAATTGCAAATACTAGAGGGAAATTGTTAGTTTATAAACTGATTAATAAGAGGCTATATGTAAAGTGGTTAAGGACATGGCCTTTGTGGATCAACTGCTCAGGTTTAATTTCCATGTCACTGGCTAACTTACAGTATAAACTTGGTAAAACATTTTTATCATCTCCTGCTTCAGCTTTTTGATCAATTAAATTGAAAATGTATAGTTCCTCTCTCATAGCATTACTGTGAAATTTTATGAGTTGAAATATATAAAGTGCTTGCCATGATTTCTAACAAATAAAAAGCACTATAAGTGTTTTTTCATTAAGATTGCTAATATCTTTATTATCAATAATACTATTAGTATTCTCTTGGAAATCATATGAAGTATAATGAGTTTATTCTGAATTCCTCAACTCCTAATATCTAGGTCACTTATTCTCTGCCTTTTTGTAGGTGATATGCTACCACCATAAGGAAGTAAGTAAATGTAGTCACTCAGTCATGTCCAACTCTTTGTGACTCCGTAGACTGTAGCCCACCAGGCTCCTCTGTCCATGGAATTCTCCAGGCCAGAATACTAGAGTGTGTAGTCATTCCCCTTTTCAAGGGATCTTCCCAACCCCTTATGTTACCACCATAGTGAAAGTTGCTTATTTGTGTCCGACTCTTTGTGACTACATGGACTACACAGTCCATGGAATTTTCCAGGCCAGAATACTAGACTGGGTAGCCTTTACCTTCTCCAGATGCTACCACCATAAGGGCAAAGGAATTACTCCATTTGATAGGTCTCTGTGTTCCATATTTCTTTTCTTTCTGAAATCTGGTAAATCATCTTCCTAACCATGATTATATGAAACACAACATACACAATGTATCAAAAGTATACAGAATTCTTATTATTTTCAAGGAAATTGAGAGATGGAGCACCTGCTATGTGTTGCTATTATAATAGATTTGTATTTTCCTGAACCTTCTCCATCTCCTGCCCAGAACTTTATCTGCTCACTGGTAGATGTCAGTTTTTAGAGTGTTCTCTCTCCTTGGACCTTTTCTTTTCTTTAGCTATATGCTTTCCCTGAAAGATCTCCTTCACATCCACAGCTAAAATATTAAATATTTCTCTATGCTTTGTCTCCCTACTGCATTCCAAACACTCCCTTCCACTGACATGTTGAATATCCCTCCTCCCCCTTCATACATAATCCATGGGCATTTCAGAAGCTTCTTGTACAACACTATTGTCCTCTCCTCATCTACCTCACTCACTAAGAAGGGGGTTCTTTGTGAATGATGCTATCATTTATTCATCCCCCATAAGGGAACTTGAAAAGTTACTATGGATTCCTCCCTGCCCTTCACTCCCTCTACCCAGCAAATTGGCAACACTCACTGTCCAAATGCCCCAAGTCTCTCTGCTGCTACTGTTTCTGTCTCAATCTAGATAGACTTCATTAGCTCTGACCTGAATTACTGCAAGAGCACCTTGGCTACACTGTCCCCTATCTGATATCTCATGCTTTATCATACTACTCTAAGTAACTTTAAATTAGAATGTAATTATGTCATTTCTCTCCTTAAAAATACTTTAGTAATTCCTTATATCATTGACAAAGTTCACATTTCTTATAAAAATATATGAATCCATCCAGGATCTGATTTATGTATACATTCTATTCTCATCCATCCTTTGTATATCCTTTAATTCCTGATTTAGATCTATTTACAAAGATCAATTTATACCTCTTTTACTATTTTAAAGTCAATTATCTGCTCTTGTTAGAATTATTTTGTTCACTTTAAAAGTATCAGCTTAATTCTGGCAATATGATTTATTCTTTATAACTTCTTTCACACCTCTTTTCACACTCTCTTAAAATCATTTATACTGTCTACTTTTTCCCACTAGCCTGTGAACTGGCTGGTCTGGTCAGGTAGTGGGGCACAAATTTAGTTCTAATCTAAGTTGGCAAAGCAGGTCTGTTATGCTGTACATGCTTAAAATGTTTATTGAAATACTGAGCAATGGAATGAATACAGCATGTTATTTGAAGAATTTTTCATAGCTGGTTGGTTTGGTTATACAAAAACATGCATTGAGTTAGACTTTTAGAAAAAGGATAAGTTCAAAGTACAATACAAATAAAACAACCAAAAATATTGTGAGATGATGTGTTCCTAAAGAACTAGAAACTATATATAGAAAACAATGGATAGGATTCACAGAGGCATAAAAATGAACTTACAAAAGTTGCTGGTTCATTTTATTTTTGGAGAGTTTAGAAAGATTTTAATGTGCTACCACAGGAATTCTTAGCACATGAAATCTTAGAATTTAAAAGTACCTTATAGGTATTGTCTGTGGGTGCAGAATCACCTTCCTAACAGTACTTACATGTGGTCATTTACATGTAATTTTAAAAACACGATGAGAAATGGAATCAATTTACTACTGCTAGTCACTCATTCCATGTTATTTAATAATAATTTTCCCTCTGAAAATCAATATGAATATTGTGATAGTTGTGCTTGCTATTTATGTGTCGGGATTATTACAATTACTTGTTTTCTGTGTATTTATAATATTATCAAATCTCCTCAAATGAATTTAATTTTAGAATGAAAGAAAGAAGTAAAGAATGAAGGGAAGTTAGATAAAGAAGGAGGTAGAATATAAGAAAGATGAAAGTGAGAAATAGACAAAGAGAAGGAAGAAAGGAGTGGAAGAGGAAGGAAGGTGATAAAGAGGAAGGAATGAAGGAAGTCCATTCCTGCACTGAGTTAAGTTCCCTCTTTTAAAATTATATTTACAGGACCTAGAACCACATAGAAAAATTAAGTATATAATAAATATAATGATTCTACAAATACCTACAGTAATTATAGCCCCTCTTAGATTTATCTTTTCAATTAATACAGACCTTTCCCTTTGATATATATCCCTGCATTCATTTCAAAAAGTTCCCTAAAGTGATGGCAAAATGTCTAGTATTTTCAAATGGCTTTTTCCATTCTGTTTTATTTTTTCAAAAATTAAAATAAATATATTTTAAAAGATAGATATAACCATTTATATAGCATGCAGTTATAAATTATATATGAAAGGCAAATATATATATAACAGAATAATCAGTTAATTTACCTGATGTGTTGACTTCTGTAAAGGAAAAATAAACCTACTAGCATAATAGGTCAATTAGCAATTTATGAATTTACTTAAAATGTTATGTGAAAATTTTCAGCTAAATTGTATTAAGACAGAGAGGAAATGAAAAATGTCACATACCTATGTAAAATTCAGTCATGATTTTACTATTACTAAGAATTTGAAGGCAGTAATGAAGTAAAATGAAACTGATTCAATGAAACATATTACTACTATTGACAGCAAATAAGAAAGTATGATGCTATTTAATTAATGTGTTGATTATCTTGCCTGACATACTCACTGATTGTTCTCACCAAAATAAGGCATTAGGTATTAATGACATTACTTACATACACTAGTGACAACTAAATTCCAAAGTTTAGCTATTGTATTTCTTTAATGTGGGCTGTTTTCACGAGTGTATTTTTGGGGTCCTTTTTCTTTTTATTTACTTGGTTCATATGGCAGCACTGATTTACAGTACTTTTCTTGTCACTAATTTCAATCTCACCATCTGAGAAAGAATCAGCTAGAACAGGTACAGCTAATGATTAGCTAATGCTGTTTTTCTTGCCTGAAATAACAGGAAATAAATACCTTAGTTGATAAGATAATTTATGGGATATTATACCCCTTTTGTAATGTTATTATCTTAAATCATACAAAATGCACATTGACATGTACTTAAAAATAAAAAAGTCTTCATTTAAAAGTTTGTTTTCCTTTGCATATTTCTCTCAGGCCTCTTTTACTTTGTTTTTTCTATTTGCTCCTCTTTTTATTTTTACTTTATCTGGACAAAATGTGCAGTAGCACTAAGTTTAATTTTGAGAAACTTGCTAATTTAAGGAGAAACCATGTGCATGTGTGTATATATGCTCAGTTGCTAATTCATGTCTGACTCTTTGGTACACCATGGACTTTAGCTTGCCAGGCTCCTCTGTCCATGAGATTTCCCAGGCAAAAATACTGGAGTGAGTTGCCATTTCTTCCTCCAGGGAATCTTCTCAACCCTGGGTTCAAACCCACGTCTTTTGTGTCTCCTGAATTGGCAGACGGATTCTTTACCACTGAGCTACCAAGGAATCCAAGGAGAAGGCAGCCACCTGTAAATGAGGTTTGTCAACACAAATATTCCATGATTTGTTGAATTCCTTGACATTAATGATTCTTAGTTTACTAATCGTAATAATAACAATAATAATAATCATGGTGATTTGTATTTATCAAGTTTTTAGTAAACAGCAAGCCATGGTCTAAGCCCTCTACATGTGTGGGTTTATAGAAACAATTATCTTGCAATGAATCAGACTTCAGAGAATGTTTGAGCCATTTTGGTCCATAAACCATTCTATTATTCGAAATTAATAGGTCAAGCAGACCTATCAAATTACTCATATGGGAAAATGCGTATATTTGAGCAACAATATCACTGTAAAGAATGCCTAGGTCAGTTGTATGTTGAGGTTCAACTACCCTTTTCAAGTTAAGAGCATATAGTTTATTCCAGTTTCAACATTTGTTTTTTTTCTATCAGTACTTATGTCAATGTTATACTTGAGCTGTCTCAGGAAACAAAAATAGTGTCATCATCATTGATTTTAGAAGAGTTTAATAAAGTTAGTTGCATTTTCCTTCCTGTGGATTTTGTCTGTCCCTGATATATACAAAGTGATACACATTCAAAAGAAACTTAGGATGCAGACATTGTTCTGAATCGACAAAGGAGATTTGTTTGCATAGCAAGCACACTTATTTCTTTTGCTCCCAGCAGTTGAGATTTTGCTAATTCCTTATGCTAATTCAAATATTGATATTTAGAACCATTCTTTTTGCAGTCAAGGGACAAGAGAAGAAAAGAAAGAGAGAGCACAAAGGCAAATCACACACAGTCTGGACACAAAAATATGTGTACTCAAAAAAATCATAGTTCTAAGCTCCAAAGTGAGCAATTCTGGACAAGTCTATAAGTATTGGTTTGTTCAGAAGTCTGAGAGTTATGTTTTGTTTTTCTCTATTCCAGAAAAGGATATATGATTAAATCATATATCTTCAGTTGTGTCTGACTGTTTGAATTTATGGACTGTAGCCTGCCAGGCTCCTCTGACCATAGGATCCTCCATACAAGAATACTGAAGTGTATTGCCATTTCCTACCCCAGTGGACCTTCCTAACCCAGGAATCGAACCTGCATCTCTTAATGTCTCTTGCATTGACAAGTAGGTTTCTTATTACTAGCACCAATATGATTTATAACAAAGATTATAATGTCAACCTAATCAAAAATTTTATTATAAAGATGTTTTATTTAATTTTAAATTCATGTCTTCATTATTTTTATTTTATTTTATTTTTTTTAAGTTTGGACTATTTTATTTTAAGATGCCTATTAAACAAACAAGATAATTGAATATGAGTTGCAGTTATGTTTTTTAATTACTTAGATTTATTTACTTTTGTAATCATTAGTATAGTGATATCCTCTTCTTTTCAACAAATCTTTGAACACAGTTTTCCTTCACAGTTAATAGTCATACTTTTCAAGAAGAGATATAATTTGGTAAATGATACAGAACGGGACTGCCATGCTAATTGTAATCCAAAAGGTGCATTGAGGTGAAACTCTGCTGGGGTTTGTGTTAATCTTTAATCTCCATCAGTAAGGCAATGGAAAAGGAAATAGCAACCAATCCAGGATTCTTGCCTTGAAAATTCCATAGACAGAAGTGCCTGGAGGGCTGCAGTCCATGGGGTCACAGAGAATCTGACATGACTGAGCATATATGCACAACATTGGAAGAGGTCCCTTCTATGTAATAGTTATAACTATTTTTGTCCTTGGTAGAAATATAGGTTATTATTCTTGAGTTGCTTTTATTTATTTATTTTTAATTGAAGGATAATTGCTTTATAATATTGTAATGGTTGCTGTCATATATCAACATGAATCAGCTGTAAGTATGCACATGTCACCCCCACTCAGGAAATCTCTATTGTCTCCCACCCCATCCCACCCCTCTAAGTTGTCACAGAGTATTGGTTTTGAGCTCCCTGCATCATATGGCAAATTCCCACTAACTATCTATTTTGCAAATGGTGAGGTATATGTTTCAATGCTACTCTCTCAATTTGTTCCACTCTCTCCGGTCCCCACTGTGTCCAGAAGTCTGTTCTCTATGCCTGTGTCTCCATTGCTTCTCTGCAAATAGGTTCATCAGTACTATCATTCTTGCAATTTTTAAAGAATGGGAAACCCTGAAAACATCTGAAATTTGCAAAACCTTTAAAAAATGTATTATAATTTATTCATTTGTGTATATATTTATGTATACACACACACACAAAAGTAACTCTTTCTGCTAATATAGATGTTACCATGGAAACAATGGCTTCTTTGATATTTGAGGATATTTTTTATTGCCCACTGATATGTGATTTTAATAGTTAATATGATTAATGTAAATTATTCAAAGACTCCAGAGTAATCTATCATACTAATCTTAAACACAACAAAGTATATTTACAATTTTTATTTTGAGTCAGATATTTGACAACACATGTTTACAAAGTTAAATGCAAATATATATGTTATATATGTCATATGAAAGTGAAAGTTGCTCAGTCATGTCCGACTCTTTGCAACCTTAATCCATGGAATTATCCAGGCCAGAATACTGGAGTGAAGCCTTTCCTTTCTCCAGGGGTCTTCCCAACCCAGGGATTGAACCCAGGTCTCCCACATTGCAGGCAGATTCTTTACCAGCTGAGTCACAAGGGAAGCCCAAGAATACTAGAGTGGATAACCTATCACTTCTCCAGCAGATCTTCCCAACCCAGGAATCAAACCGGGATCTCTCGCATTGCAAGCAGATTCTTTACCAACTGAGCTACAGCGGAAGCCCATATATGTCATATATATATATATATTCCTAATAGTTGTGAACTTACTTGCTTTTAATTTTAGATGCATCTTGTTTTTTTTATTTATTTTTTATTTAAATTTTATTTTTTACTTTACAATACTGTATTGGTTTTGCTATACATTGACATGAATCCACCACGGGTGTACATGAGTGCCCAACCCTGAAGAAATTTTTGTCTCTTGCCTTAATGTTCTCTTTTGGATTCTCTTTATATTCAAAACATTCAGTGTCGTTTGTATGCTACATTTACTCCTATGAATAAAAAACAAAAATCTAATGAAAAAACCCCAATTAAGACATTGAGAAGAATTAACTTGATATTCAGAGATTTTTCTATTTTAAAAATATTTTTCATGGAATAATTAATCATAAGGAGAACCCATAATGAAAGTTTGCCAGACCCTGTGGCATTTTTTAATTTGAGATATTTTGGAGGTTGGCCTGAGTATCAGTTGTAATAAGAAATGGCTGCTATCATTGAAACCAATACAGCGTCTTACATGATGCTTTGTTTGAGTAAAGCAAATCATTCCTGTAGGAAAAAATTTAATGTGTGTGGGAAATTATATCTTAACAAGAAAATATACTTGGACATATACCAAATTAAATCATTCTGGCTCCAGCAGATTTTTCAGTTTCATTCCTTTAGATGAGTGTGATCTAGGGAATAGAACATGATCTTTAAATGTTAAATAGGGCTGTGCTGTGTCACCTAATACCACCTAACTCTGGACAGCTCAGTAGACAGTAGGATCTCCTCCTTTGTGCAAATCACCAAATCTAATAACCATTCCTCTTTTTGCACACATGTTGGTTTCTCTCTACATTTTGCTTTTTTTGATCAGTTCCTCATTCTTAAAAGCTTCTCTTGAAATTAGCTTCTCTTGAATTTTCTCTTGGTTTATAACTCTCCTCTCTCATTTCACCTTTGATGACTAACAGATTTTCTTTCTTTCTTTTTTTCCTTATTCTCTTGTCTCTTCCTTAAGTTGTGTTGTGATCTTGAAAGTTTTGTGCTTGATTTTTCTGCTCATCTCCAATTTAAAGATATTAATAGACCAAAAATTCTTGATTATTTATTTTATCAGGTACCTGTTTGGCAGTCTTGTGTATTCTATGAATCCTTTCCAAGAATGAATTTTTAATACTTGAAATAAAATACAAAAGATAGCACAGGAAATCATTCAAACTCAGTTCCAAAGAATTTTTAATACTTTATTAAGACAAATCAAAAGATTGAGAGATAGATCTAAAAGTGTGTGTGCTCAGTCATTTAGCATGTCTGACTCTTTGCAACCCCGTAGACCGTAGCCTGCCAGACTCTTCTGTCCAGAAATTTCCCAGGTGAGAATACTGGAGTGGGTTTTCACTTCCTCTTCCAGGGGATCTTCCCGACCCAGGGACCTAACCCACATTTCCTGCGTCTCCTGCACTGGCAGGAGGATTCATCACCACGGAACCACCTGTTAATCAGTTAGTCATGTCTGAGTCTTGTGACTCCAAAGACTGTAGCCCACCAGGCTCCTCTGCCCATCAAATTCTCCAGGCAAGAATACTGGATAGGGTAGCCATTCTCTTCTCCAGGGAAGGTTCCCAACCGAAGGATCAAACCTGGTGCAGGCAAATTCTTTACCATCTGAACCACCAGGGAAGCCCCCTGAACCACTGGGAAGGTGGTCTAATAAGTACTATCATTTAAAAATAAGGATATGCCCCAACAATATTTAAAATTTTATGTGATATGAAAGGGTCTGTGATCCATGTTGGTGACATAACAGACATACCGTTGAAACAGAGATGCTACTCTGATATATTGTCTATATTAATAAACTAAAGGGAATGATACTTTTAAGAGATTAGTGAAAATAACATGAGAGTTTTTCCCTTCAAGACCACAGACTTCTGTGCATGGATCCTTTAGGTTAAACCCGCCTTCTCTAGATCACCTCTTCTCCTCATTTTCTGTTTACTCACAGTTCTTATCATAAAGTTTTGTAATACATAATTCATTGTCTTTCTCACTGATGTGATATGTTTTGACAACTTTTTGTGTTTGACAACTTTGCCAGTGCTGAAACAAAACATATTTTTGAACAAGTGAAGAGATATTGACTTTAATTCCCAGAGTCTCTCCTGAAATCTAGATCTGTGTAGGCAACTTTTAATAAGATTTGTCTATTTTAGTCATGAATGTGAGTTGCAATGCAGCATGAGAGCTATGACAAAGACCTAAAGAATCTAATATTCCCAATACATTGGCCCCAAGACTCTTCTTTTCAGGTTCTATTCTATGTCCACACTCAGTGAAAGAAAGAAGCCTATGTATGTATGTATGTATGTAATACATCAAACAAGAAAAGTAAAATGTTTTAACTCAAAGAGAGGGTGAAAAATTAGAGATTGTCTCTATTTAGCTCTATTTTATTATGCATAAATATAACATAAAAGAGATAAAGGAGTGAGTAATGCAGGACTATATATGGAGAAGGGACACTAGCCAAGGAGTATTTGAGCCTGAGTCTCTCCAGCTTAAGGAGGAAAATACTAAAGTGACACTGCTTTAATATTCCTGAGACAAACCCCTTAACAAAACAAATTATCAAAAGCTTAGGAATGAGTTGCCCCAAGTTGTTGCCATGTATAGAGGGTCTACAAAACTGCAGGTTCTTGTTAATTAAGACTCTTGGAGCATAACTCTACTGAAGAAGTCATGTATCTTGTGATATTCAGAGCAATCCACCTGAAAATTCTTCAAGGTTGATTACCAAAAGCTTAAAGCACCACTAAGAAGCTGTGGACAGATTAAACATCAAGCAAGGCTTAAGATTGTAGGCTCAAGATTGCAGCTGGTATAAGGAGCAAAGTTGACTTCCATCCCTCAGTTCTTTTCTTCTGAATATTCAGTGTTGATTACGAGCGAGATCTCATAACACCAGCCAAGTTGGAATTACAACTTGTGCTGCTGGGTTTGTTTGCAAATAAAATAAAAGCAAGGAGAAAAACAGATATATGGTTAAAAAGGATGCTAGAATGTGGAAAAGAGATTGAACGTTATTAAAATATCATTCCTAGGAATTAGTGACAGTTTTATATTAATAACCTTACCGTTGACTGCGTGAAATGCCAAAACAGAAATTAAATTTTCATTTGTGAACAGGAATAATGAGGGAATATAAAAAAGATCAGGCTTGGGTTTTTCTGCCAATGAAGATTAATAATTGCCTAAGGTCTACATTCAGAAATAAGACACATATTTGGTTGTAGAGAGTCATAATTTATTGGATGTACAGACACTCTAAAACTGGACTTCAGTCAGGGCATGAGCTGGATGCACATCCTGTTTCACCACTTTGGCATGATTTTTTTTTCTACTATTGCCTGTTTCATTATATGCATGGAGGAAAGTACACACATACTTTCCAGAAAAAATGTGATAAAAAACAGACTACTTAAAAATAATAGACCTTAGCAATATAAATATTCTGCTCCATGTCATCAGGTTAGTTGCTGAGAGTGATTAATATCTAAAAGATGGTCTAAACTTTTTAGAAAAAGCAGGCAATAAAGAAATTGACTCATAGTATTGTTTTCTAAACTATATTATATTAATGTGGTGATATACAGGAGGTCTACAGTCCATAGGGTCGCAAAGAGTTGAACACAACTGAGCAACTTAGCACGCACGTTCTATAGTTCTATTTTTTCAACACTTTAGAAACATTATTTATCATGTGTCATCAATTCAGCCACTCAGTCATGTCCGACTGTTTAAGATCCCATGGATTGCAGCACGTCAGGCTTTTCTGTCCATCACCAACTCCCAGAACTTGCTCCAACTCATGTCCATTGAGTCAGTGATGCCATCCAACCATCTCATTCTCTATTGTGGCCTTCTCCTCTTGCCTTCAGTCATTCCCAGCATCAGGGTCTTTTCCAATGAGCCAGTTTTTGCATCAGGTGGGCAGAATATTGCAGCTTTAACATCAGTCCTTCCAATGAATACCCAAGACTCGTTTTCTTTAGGATTGACTGGTTTGATCTCCTTGCAATCCAAGGAACTTTCAACAGTCTTCTCAAACACCAAAGATCAAAAGCATCACTTATTCAGTGCTCTGTTTTCTTTATGGTCCATTTCTTACATCCATGCAGGATACTGGAAAAACCATAGCTTTGACTATACAGGCCTTTGTCAGCCAAGAATTGTCTCTGCTTTTTAATATGCTGTCTAGGTTGGTCATAGGTTTTCTTACAAGGAGAAGGGGTCTTTTAGTTTCATGGCTGCAGTCACTATCTACAGTGGTTTTGGAACCAAAGAATATAAAGCAAGCCAAAGGCTAACAAAGTTTTGCCAAGAGAATACACTGGTCATAGTGAACAACCTGTCCCAACAACAGGAGAGAGACTCTATACATGGACATCACCAGATGGTCAATATTGAAATCAGGTGGATTATATTCTCTGCAGCAGAAGAGGGAGAAACTATGCAGTCAACAAAAACAAGACTGGGAGCTGACTGTAGCTCAGATCTTTAACTCCTTACTGCAAAATTCAGACTTAAATTGAAGAAAGCAGGGAAAACCACTAGACTATTCAAGTATGCCCTAAATCAAATTCCTTATGATTATACAGTGGAAGTAGCAAATAGATTCAAGGGGTTAGATCTGACAGAGTCCCTGAAGAACTATGGATGGAGGTTTGTAACATTGTACAGGAGGCTGTGCTCAAAACCATCCCCAAGAAAAGGAAATTCAAAAAGGCAAAATGGTTATCTGAGAAAGTCTTACAAATAGCTGAGAAGTGAAGAGAAGTAAAAGGCAAAGGAGCAAAGGAAAGTTATAACCAGCTGAATGTAGAGTTCCAAAGAATAGAAGGAGAGATAAGAAAGCTTTCCTAAATGATCATGTGTACATATGCATATTAAATATGTCAAATAACAGGTTGCTTATTTTATTTCTGAAGCATTTGTAATCCAAACTCAGTCCAGAGGATACCATTCACTTCAGTCTATTACATGATGCATTTGGTCCTTAATGTGCCTGAGATATTGATAGTTACCATTTCAACAATTTGATTATCTACTGTTGCTTATAAATTTTTTGACAAAAACATTTTCCCACCCCTTTGGCTACAATCACTGGGGAATCATGGTGAAATATATTTATTGGTATTCTTGTTCTTATTTTGGATTTTAAACTCTTTACAAAAGCAAGATTCATGATGATCTCTGGATTCTAGCCTTAACATTCTAAGCATGCAGTGAACATGAGTTAGAAAATATATTAGAGTGTCAATCAAGAAGGCATAAATCAATGCTCAGCTACTCCTTGGGAGGGTATGGGTATGCTAGTGAGATAAGAAAATGCTATAGGTATTTCTGTTTAATAATAGGGTGACCTAGAAGAGATTACTTTACAATTTTACTTAGGTTTAACTACTATCAAGAACTGTTTGAAGACTTCACCAGTGTCTCAGTGGTAAAGATCCACCTGCTAATGCAACAGACACAGGTTTGACCCCTGATCTGGGAAGACTCCACATGCCATAGAGCAACTAAGCCTGTGTGACACAACTATTGAGCCTGTGCTCTAGAGTCTGGGAGCCAACTACCTGCGTTTTGCAACTACTGAAGCCCAAGCACACTAGAGCCCGTGCTCCTAAACAAGAGAAGCCAGTTCAATGAGAAATCTGTGCACAATAACTAGAGAGTAGCTTCCACTTGCCACAACTAGAGAAAAGCCCACACAGCAACGAGGACCCAGCACGCCAGAAATAAATAAATAAATAAATAAATAAATATATATATATTAAAGAACTGTTCAAGAACCTGAAAGCCAGTGACAAACAAATATAATTATCTTTACTCCCATGATGCTTGCATTCTCCAGGTATTAAAGTCTGGGACAGAAGCAATATACAAAAACACATAGATATAAAATTTGCATGCAATTATATAATTCAAGTGCTCTGAATAGTAATGAATCAGAACACAAGAAAGAAGAACAGTGTAGTGATTGGGAGTGCTTTTGTTGAGAGCTGTTGGATCCTCCTTGAGCAGAGACATAAAGGAAGTTAGAGCACATGTCATATCAGGTGAATGGATGATAAGACTACCCACCATTGGACCAGCAAATCCAAGGGCTTTGAGGAATCTGTGTGCTTGGTGTGATTGATGAATAAAAAGAAGGCAAGTGTGGTTGGAACAGAGTGCAAAAAAAAAAAAAAAAAAGGAGTAACAAGAGATTAGGTCACAGAAGTAGAGAGATATATCATGTAAGCTTTTTTTGGTGTGAATGTTGAGCTCCCACATGGCACAAAGGATTGACCCTAGCACCATGCTAAGGGGACTCAGCCAACTCTTAGCCTCGATTCTGCCTGCACTAAGGATTCCTAGAGATGGCTCCAGCCCCTGCACTGAGTCTTTGCACAAGAAAATACAATGCTTCCACACTGTCAAATACACTTTGTCTATAGCCACATTGCCAAACCATTGTCAGTAATCTTCTACTCACCCTCCTTCTATAGTTTTCCATTTTTCCCTAGCCCCCTGTCTGTTTCCCTCTGGTATTTTATATGAGCATCTGTGACTTCTGGAGGAGAAAAATAGGAGAGTCAGGTGACTAAAGGGACAATTTAATTAATCCTGGCTTTGCTACACTGTCCTGAGTTAAGTCTCAGGCCTCCTGCTGACCTCAGAAGAGTTTCCTAAACATTCAGTTAAACAGTTAGAGTTCAGCCAAGGACTACATTGAGCAGAGACCCAGGAGAAGTGAATTGCCAAATATATTTCAGCAGAACTGAAAATTGTGTTGGAAAAAAGATCTGGAGAAATTCATTCAGAGTCATTGAATCTAATCTATTTCATTAATTGATGATAAATATGGGAACAAAGTAGCATGTGGTGAGCAAGGCTAGCCTTACAGATTTAAGAAAGATATTTACCTACTCTGATATTAGATATACTTGCAAAGAACAAATTCTCTAACAACTTTTTTTTCCCAAGATTCTTAAAATTCCAGAGTGAGATACTTATAATTTTGTAATTAGCATTCCCTTTTCTGCAGTCCAGAGTCCTAATTTAAATGCACATCTAAGAGTATCATGGTAAACTCTCATTTATTTACTGTAAGTGTCTGAACATATAGGAAAAGAAAATCAGGAGAAAAAAATGATTCTTGAAAGATGGGAGTAAAAAAAAAAAATACAGGAAATAGGGCAAAAATATTAAAAGGCTGGAGGGAGAATGAACTCACTCTTTATCTGTTTCACAAATTTGCTAATGTCTGTCCAAAGGGAAAAATAAAATTTGGACCCAGCCATGGTCAAGGAATAATTTTTCTCTACAAATATGAGCATAAGAAACAAATTGCCAGTTGATTAATTGGAAAATTTCTGTAACAGAAAACATTAAACAGAGTATCTTTCTGCTTGTTTTCAGAAATAATTGTAATAATTGTTGGCATTTATTAAGCAGATCCATTATTACTTTTCTATGATATGTATGTATGCATATGTGTGCATGTGTGTGTGAATATAAATGTATATGTGTGTATATATGTGAACATATATGATAGTCTTTATCTTAACCCAATAAATTATATAGCATTATTCCACTAATTTAGTAGTTGTAGAAATTAAAGGAAGCATGAAAGAGTAAATGATTTACCCAAGACTGCATAGCTAATAATTAATCTCGGATTGGAACACAAGCAGCTCCGTGCTAGAGCCTACAAATTTTAACACTATGAATAAACAAAATATTTTGTGCCTACAAGTATAGAAACTTTGTATTTTCAAGATATAAGCATCTGAATGCAGAGTTCCAAACAACAGCAAGAAGAGATAATAAAGCCTTCTTCAGTGATCAATGCAAAGAAATAGAGGAAAAGAACAGAATGGGAAACACTACAGATCTCTTCAAGAAAATTAGAGATACCAAGGGAACATTTCATGCAAAGATGGGCTCAATAAAGGACAGAAATGGTATGGACCTAACAGAAGCAGAAGATATTAAAAAGAGGTGGCAAGAATACACAGAAGAACTGTACAAAAAAGATCTTCACAACCCAGATAATCACGATGGTGTGATCACTCATCTAGAGCCAGACATCCTGGAATGTGAAGTCAAGTGGGCCCTAGAAAGCATCACTACGAACAAAGCTAGTGGAGGTGATGGAATTCTAGTTGAGCTATTTCAAATCCTGAAAGATGATGCTGTGAAAGTGCTGCACTCAATATGCCACCAAATTTGGAAAACTCAACAGTGGCCTCAGGACTGGAAAAGATCAGTTTTCATTCCAATCCCAAAGAAAGACAATGCCAAAGAATGCTCAAACTACCACACAATTCCACTCATTTCACATGCTAGTAAAGTAATGCTCAAAATTCTCCAAGCCAGGCTTCAGCTATATGTGAACCGTGAACTTCCATATGTTCAAGCTCGTTTTAGAAAAGGCATAGGGATCAGAGATCAAATTGCCAACTTCCACTGGATCATGGAAAAACCAAGAACATTCCAGAAAAACATCTATTTCTGCTTTACTGACTATGCCAAAGCCTTTGACTGTGTGGATCACAAGAAACTGTGGAAAATTCTGAAAGAGATGAGAATACCAGACCACCTGATCTGCCTCTTGAGAAATCAGTATTCAGGTTAGGAAGCAACAGTTAGAACTGGACATAGAATAACAGACTGGTTCTAAATAGGAAAAGGAGTACGTCAAGGCTGTATATTGTCAGCCTGCTTATTTAACTTATATGCAGAGTACATCATGAGAAACACTGGATTGGAAGAAACACAAGCTGGAATCAAGATTGCTGGGAGAAATATCAATAACCTCAGATATGCAGATAGCACCACCGTTATGGCAGAAATTGAAAAGGAGCTAAAAAGCCTCTTGATGAAAGTGAAAGAGGAGAGTGAAAAAGTTGGCGTAAAGCTCAACATTTAGAAAATGAAGATCATGGCATCTGGTCCCATCAGTTCATGGGAAATAGATGGGGAAACAGTGGAAACAGTTTCAGACTTTATTTTGGGGGGGCTCCAAAATCACTGAAGATGGTGATTGCAGTCATGAAATTTTAAAAGACACTTACTCCTTGGAAGAAAAGTTATGACCAACCTAGATAGCATATTCAAAAGCGGAGACATTACTTTGCCGAATAAGGTCCATCTAGTCAAGGCTTTGGTTTTTCCAGTAGTCACATATGGATGTGAGAGTTGGACTGTGAAGAAGGCTGAGCACCGAAGAATTGATGCTTTTGAACTGTGGTGTTGGAGAAGACTCTTGAGAGTCCCTTGGACTGCAAGGAGATCCAACCAGTCCATTCTGAAGGAGATCAACCCTGGGATTTCTTTGGAAGGAATGATGCTAAAGCTGAAGCTCCAGTACTTTGGCCACCTCATGCGAAGAGTTAACCCATTGGAAAAGACTTTGATGCTGGGAGGGATTAGGGGCAGGAGGAGAAGGGGACGACAGAGGATGAGATGGCTGGATGGCATCACTGACTTAATGGATGTGAGTCTGAGTGAACTCCGGGAGTTGGTGATGGACAGGGAGGCCTGGTGTGCTGCGATTCATGGGGTCGCAAAGAGTCGGACACGACTGAGCGACTGTACTGAACTGAACTGACAAATTATTTGCTTTCATGTAAATACAGTCCTGTATTTTTGCGGATCGCAGAGTCCAACACGACTGAGCGACTGAACTGAACTGAACTGAACTGAACTGAAATGTTGTCTTGGGCTTCCGTGGTGGCTCAGATGGTAAAGAATCTGAGTGCAGTGAGGGGTACTTGGATTCAATCCCTGGGTTGGGAGGATCCCCTGCAAAAGGGCATGGCAATCCACTCCAGTAGTCTTGCCTAAAGAATCCTCATGGGCGCAGGAACCGGCAAGCTACAGTCCCTGGGGTCACAGTTTAATTGATAAATACCATGGTCACAATAAAATGGCAAGCACACAAACCTTACATTTCTATCTCCCAGGGAAGTAAATGGGAAAATACTCAAGAATCAGATCATAACTTCACTGGAAAGAGTGATCCAGTGCAGTAAAAAAAAAAAAAAAACGTGAACTGAGTTTAAAGACTAGAGACCAAATAGCAATATGGTGATGAGTAAGTTATTTAATTTTCAAACTTTCATTTTTTCACCTACAAAATGTATAATACATGTAAAACAGCTGGCTTTTGGTAGACAAAAATTGATGAATACGTACATCAATGAAATGAACTAGCAAATTTGTTTTGTTCTCCTTTTAAAGTGAAAATAAAGCCAGATTAGAAATAGAGATTTTAATTTCCACATAAGCTTTTTGACAAAAGAATAGAATATATATTGTGAACTCTCTCTCAAGGAGAGCTTATAAAACACTTGGAAAGTTACAGACTCTCTTATAATGGAGAAAGAGACCAAAGAGCCTCAAATAGAAAATATACCTTCATGTTCTCAGCACATTTGAATTATACTAAACCCCAAGGAAAACAATACAGATCTATTGAAAGCACTAAGACTTTATGACCACTCTGGGTAAAGCTCTATTTGCCCTATATGGCATATAAATACAGTGCCACCATTTATTTCATATATTTTAGTTGTTACAAAGCAATCAGGTTTTAAGAGAAATGGGTTTCTTGGCAGTAAGAATTTGTATTATCAACTCAAAATAAAATAGCAATTTCTGCACCAGCCAATCACACACTAGGGAGAAAACCACCATTCTAAATTATGTAAAGGGAATAAAAAAAGTGGTTCTAAAAAGCTTCTAAAGCCATCATTTAGAATGAAAGCTTTAAATGACTTCAGCTATCTATGGCATCTATAGACTTGTAAGATAACAAAATGTTTTCAAAGTGCTGATCACGCCCCAAAGTTGAATATATATCTTCAAAAGTATGTGAGTTGGGATATAGGAGAGCAATGTTGAGTGCTGCTTGCATTTAAATCTGCCATATTTGTTGTAGAAAAATAACAACCATATGGCCCTTATCTCAAAATAGTATTCCTTGAAGACCATCATTTGCATTTGTAACTCTTTCTTTTTAAATTTAAAATAGGCAGATATGGTTTTTGTTTATGTTACATATCCATGTCTGCCTAATTTACTATTCTCAGATTCTGATCAAGAAAATTAGTATGACTTTTTAAAAATTCTGTTAAAAAAAAGTTGGAGGGGAAGAAAAAATGCATAAAGTTTTAAATGTGTGATTTTTATAAAAGCATACTGATTTATAGCATGGGGCAAAAGAGAGATTCTTAACATTTAAAAATACTTTTTTTTTTGTTTTCAAATATTGCATTGACAGAATTCCAAAAGTTTTCATTATACACCATTGGTAAGGCTGTAAGAGAAATACTTTTGTATTTGTTTATTGGCAAGAATGTAAGTGGTTCAATCCCTATTATTGGAATTTGGTGATACCAAGAAAATTTACATATATCTTTTTTCCCTTTGATCCAGCAATCTCACTTTTAGGAAACTAAAACACAAAAGGACAATTGCCCCAGACTATTCACTGAAGCACTGATTGTTAAAGCAAAAGCCTGGAAATAACTCAAATATTGATAGATAGGGAACCGATTGTTAAATTATCGCAAAAGCACACAATGGAGTACCGTACATCTAAAAAGTGGAGTAAAAATATCTCTATATACTTCCTAAGTGTGACCTCCAAGATACATTGATAAGTTAATAAAAAGCAAACTAAAAACAAGATATTTCTTATTTATAACTCAGAATTGTTTAGTTACTAAGTCCTGTCCAACTCTTTGTGACCCCATGAACTGCTGCACACCAGGCTTCCCTGTCCTGCACTATCTCCAAGCCTTTGCTCACACTCATGTCTGCTGTGTCCATGATGCTATCCAACTATCTCATCCTCTGCGGCCCCTTCTTCTCTTGTTTTCAACTTTTTGGCTTCTCAGGTGCTAGTAAAGAGCCCTCCTGCCAATACCGGAGTCACAGGAGGCTCAAGTTTGCTACCTGGGCCAGGAAAGATCCCCTGGATGTGGGCATGGCACAGCACTCCAATATTTTTGCCTGGAGAATCTCATGGACAGAGGAGCCTGGAGTGCTACAGTCCAAAGAGTCGCAGAAAGCTGGGCAGGACTGCAGTGACTTTTTACATATAGGTTTGTCATAGCTTCTACTCCAAGGAGCAAGTGCCTTTGAATTTTGTGACTGCAGTCACCATCCACAGGGATTTTGGAGCCCAAGAAAATAAAATCTGTTTGTTGTATTTTCTTGGGACTAGGTGCCATGATTTTAGTTTTGTGCCATGATCTTAGTTTTTTGAATGTTGAGTTTTGTCTTTATTTAAATTTATTTATTTTTTTATTGAAGGATAATTGCTTTACAAAATTTTGCTGTTTTCTGTCAAACCTCAACATGAATCAGCATAGGTACACATATATCCCCTCCGTTTTGAATCTCCTTCCCATCTCCCTCCCCATCCTACCCCTGTAGGTTGATACAGAGCCCCTGTTTAAGTTTCCTGAACCAAAGAGCAAATTCTCATTGGCTATTTTACATATGGTAACGTAAGTTTCCATGTTACTGTTTCCATACATCTCACCCTCTCTTCCCCTCCCCCCATATCCATAAGTCTATTCTTTATGTCTGTTTCTCCACTGTTGCCCTGAAAATAAATTCTTCAGTACCATTTTTCTATATTCCATATATATGTGTTAGAATACTGTATTAATCTTTCTTTTTCTGACTCATTTCACTCTGCATAATAGGACCTAAGTTCATCCACCTCATTAGAACTGACTCAAATGCCTTCCTTATTATGCCTGAGTAATATTGCATTGTGTATATATATTACAACTTCTTTATCCATTCATCTGCTTATGGACATCTAGGTTGCTTCCATGTTCTAGCTATTGTAAATAGTGCTTCAGTGAACAATGGGACACATGTGTCTGTTTCAATTTTTGTTTCCTCAGGGGATATGCCTAGGAGTGGGATTGCTGGGTCATATGGTGGTTTTATTGCTAGTTTCTTAATGAACCTCCATACCATCTTCTATATTGGCTGTAATTATTAACATTTCCATCAACAATGCAACAGTGTTCCTTTTTGTCATACCCTTTCCAGTATTTATTGTTTGTAAACTTTTGATGAGGGCCATTCTGACCAACATGGAAAACAAATGCAAAAAAGAAAGCAAAATGGCTGTCTGGGGAGGTCTTACAAATAGCTGTGAAAAGAAGAGAGGTGAAAAGCAAAGGAGAAAAGGAAAGATATAAGCATCTGTATGCAGAGTTCCAAAGAATAGCAAGGAGAGATAAGAAAATCTTCCTCAGCAATCAATGCAAAGAAATAGAGGAAAAGAACAGAATGGGAAACACTACAGATCTCTTCAAGAAAATTAGAGATACCAAGGGAACATTTCATGCAAAGGTGGGCTTGATAAAGGACAGAAATGGTAGGGACCTAATAGAAGCAGAAGATATTAAAAAGAGGTGGCAAGAATACACAGAAGAACTATACAAAAAGATCTTCATGACCCAGATATCAAGATGGTGTGATCACTCACATAGAGCCAGACATCCTGGAATGTGAAGTCAAGAGGGCCCTAGAAAGCATCACTACAAACAAAGCTAGTGGAGGTGATGGCGTTCCAGTTGAGCTATTTCAAATCCTGAAAGATGATGCTGTGAAAGTGCTGCACTCAACATGCAGGCACATTTGGAAAACTAAGTAGTGGCCACAGGACTGGAAAAGGTCAGTTTTCATTCCAATCCCAAAGAAAGGCAATGCCAAAGAATGCTCAAACTACCACACAATTCCACTCATTTCACATGCCAGTAAAGTAATGCTCAAAATTCTCTAAGCCAGACTTCAGAAATATGTGAACCGTTAACTTCCTGTTGTTCAAGCTGGTTTTAGAAAAGGCAGAGGAACCAAAATCAAATTGCCAATATCCGCTGAATCATGGAAAAAGCAAGAGCGTTCCAGAAAAACATCTATTTCTGCTTTACTGACTATGCCAAAGCCTTTGACTGTGTGGATCACAATAAACTGTGAAAAATTCTGAAAGAGATAAGATTTCCAGATCACCTGACCTGCCTCTTGAGAAACCTATATGCAGGTCAGGAAGCAACAGTTAGAACTGGACATGAAACAACAGACTGGTTCCAAATAAGAAAAGGAGTACGTCAAGGCTGTGTATTGTCCCCCTGCTTATTTAACTTTTATGCAGAGGACATCATGAGAAACGCTGGGCTGGAAGAAGCACAAGCTGGAATAAAGATTGCCAGGAGAAATATCAATAAGCTCAGATATGCAGATGACACCACCCTTATGGCAGAAAGTGAAGAGGAACTATAAAAGCCTCTTGATGAAAGTGAAAGAGGAGAGTGAGAAAGTTGACTTAAAGCTTAACATTCAGAAAATGAAGATCATGGCATCTGGTCCCATAACCTCATGGGAAACAGATGGGGAGACAGTGGAAACGGTTTCAGACTTTATTTTTTGGGGGGCTCTTAAATCACTGCAGATGGTGATTGCAGCCATGAAATTAAAAAATGCTTACTCCTTGGAAGAAAAGTTGTGGCCAACCTAGATAGCATATTCAAAAGCAGAGACATTCCTTTGCCAACAAAGGTCCATCTAGTCAAGGCTATGGTTTTTCCTGTGGTCATGTATAGATGTGAAAGTTGGACTGTCAAGAAAGCTGAGAGCTGAAGAATTGATGCTTTTGAACTATGGTGTTGGAGAAGACTCTTGAGAATCCCTTGGACTGCAAGGAGATCCAACCAGTCCATTCTAAAGGAGATCAGTCCTGGGTGTTTATTGTAAGGACTGATGCTAAAGCTGAAACTCCAGTACTTTGGCCACCTCATGAGAAGAGTTGACTCATTGGAAAAAACTCTGATGCTGGGAGGGATTGGGGAAAGGAGAAGAGGATGACAAGGGATGAGATAAACATGATGACATGAGGTTGAGTGAACTCCAGGAGTTGGTGATGGACAGGGTGGCCTGGAGTGCTGTGATTCATGGGATCGCAAAGAGTCAGCCATGATTGAGCGACTGAACTGAACTGAACTGATTCTGACCGGTGTGAGGTGATATCTCATTGTAGTTTTGGTTTACATTTCTCTAATAATGAGTGATGTTGAGTATCTTTTCATGTGTTGTTAGCCATCTGTATGTCTTCTTTGGAGAAATGTCTATTTAGGTCTTTTCCCCACTTTTAATTGGGTTGCTTGTTTTTCTGGTATTGCATTGTATGAGCTGCTTGTATATTTTGGAAATTAATCCTTTGTCAGTTCTTTCATTTGCTATTATTTTCTCCCACTCTGAGGGTTGTCTTTTCACCTTGCTTATAGTTTCCTTTGCTGTGCAAAAGCTTTTAAGTTTAATCAGGTCCCACTTATTTACTTTTGTTTTTATTTCCATTACTCTAGGAAGTGGGTCGTAGAGGATCTTGCTTTCATTTGTCATCAAGTGTTCTGCCTGTGTTTTCCTCTAAGAGTTTTATAGTTTCTAGTCTTAACTTTAGGTCTTTAATCCATTTATCTTTGTGTATGGTGTTAGGAAGTGTTTTAATTTCATTCTTTTACATGTAGTTGTCCACTTTTCCCAGCACCATTTATTGAAGAGACTGTCTTTAGTCCATTGTATATTCTTGCCTCCTTTGTCAAAACTAAGGTACTCATAGATGCATGGGTTTATTTCTGGGCTTTCTATCTTGTTCCATTAGTCTTTATTTCTGTATTTGTGCCAGTACCATACTGTCTTGATGACTGTAGCTTTGTAGTATAACCTGAAGTCAGGAAGCTTGATTCCTCCAGCTCCATTCTTCTTTCTCAAGACTGCTTTGGCTAGTCAGGATCTTTTGTGTTTCCACATGAATTGTGAAATTGAATGTTGAGTTTTAAGCCAACTTTTTCATTCTCTTCTTTCTCCCTCATCAAGAGGCTCTGTAGTTCCTCTCCAGTTTCTGCCATTAGGGTGGTATCATCTTCATATCTGAAATTATTGGATATTTCTCCCAGAAATCTTGATTCCAGTTTGTGGGTCATCCAGCTCAGCATTTCTCATGATGTATTCTGCATATAAGTTAAATAAGCAGAGTGACAATATATAGCCTTGACACACTCCTTTACCAATTTTGAACCATTCATTTGTTCCATGTCTGGTTCTAACTGTTACTTCTTGCCCTGCATACAGATTTCTCAGGAGACAGGTAAGGTGGTCTGGCATTCCCATCTCTTAAGAATGTTCGAGTTTGTTGTATCCACACCATCAAAGGCTTTAGTTAGTTTATGAAGTCAATGTATTATTCTTAATTATATGTTCATAAAATTCTACAATGTTTTTAAAGCTTTTAATAGTTTGTCTGTATCTCTCTTTTGGTACTGAAAATGGTGTTTTATAAAGATTTTCCTTTTTTTTGCCCAATGATAATTATAAACTTAAAAATATAATTTATGAGATTCATATTACATGTCTTCATATACCAAGTTCCAAGAAATTTTGTTGGATGTGATTTTTATCTTAAAACTGCATTCAGTCATATCAAATCCAAAGTCCAGTGCTTAAAAAAAGATTTTTTTAATATTTACATTTAAACTTTACTTTACACTGTTATTCACTTAGACTCTGTGCTTTATTTACACCTCATGTAATAAATTTCTGATTTCGTAATGGACTGTTATGTGTACTGGTAAACTTCATTACCTAATCAGCCTTCATGAGAAATTCATCTCACGAATCTTTCACTATATCTTAGTTGTAAATATGAACAAGATTGCAATGAACCATCTCCCAGTTTGTCCAACCATGTAAATGCTTG
Organism: Oryx dammah; assembly: GCF_014754425.2. Classification (NCBI taxonomy): domain Eukaryota; kingdom Metazoa; phylum Chordata; class Mammalia; order Artiodactyla; family Bovidae; genus Oryx; species Oryx dammah. The sequence goes on from NW_024070186.1 coordinate 143,851,421, forward strand.
TTATTTTTTATTGATTATAAAAAACAATGTTTTATTGTTTTGGCAAACAACAGAGATAGGTTGTAAACTATAATGGGCCTTGAATTTGTTTCTAAGTTAAGCTCCATTAATAACTGGAAAATGTATATATAATTTCAATTACATGTATTTTTGAAAATAGTATGTCCATTTCCATAAATTTGATTTAATAAAAATATAATAGACCTACTAAAGTAAACATGTATTTCAAGTTCAGCCTTCTTTCAAAATGTTCTTGATGTCAGTTTGTTTCATTGGGAAGATAAACACAGCAGTGTGTTGAGATATGTTGAAAAAAATGACATTTTATAATCTCTGATTATGCAATATTCACTGGCTTCCTTCTGGGCTGCCCATTGACTGGAATAATTCTAAGGAGAATGCACTGACCATGTAAGTTTGACCAAGGTGGACAGCTAACGGAAGTCCATCAGCCATGCAAATCTTCATTCTCTTTTTACTGTATTAATTGATATTATCAATTAAGTAAGCAATTTACTAATTACTCCTTAGATCAAAATCAACAATTAATGTTTAATTATCCAGATTATTTTTTAATTGATAGCTAAATTCTCCTAGGTAAGAAAATCACTTCAGTCAATTTGATAACTCTACCATCCTAAAGGAGATCAGTCCTGGGTGTTCATTGGGAGGACTCACATTGAAGCTGAAACTCCAATACTTTGGCCACCTGATGTGAAGATCTGACTTGTTTGAAAATACCCTGATGCTGGGAAAGATTGAGGGCAGGAGGAGAAGGGGACCACAGAGGATGAGATGGTTGGATGGCATCACTGACTCAATGGAGATGGGTTTGGGTGGACTCTGGGAGTTGGTGATGGACAGGGAGGGTCACAAAGAGTCAGACATGACTGAGCGACTGAACTGAATACTTCTGCTACATTTTATGTTACATTGACCAGTGCTGAATTTTTGATGGCTGGAAAGAAATTTAATTAAGCAATCATAACCACAACTACACCAATGCCCAAAATATGATTTTGAAAGAATGAGCTGTCCTTTATTTTAAAAATACATTTCAGCTTTGTATAAATAAATCTTTCAAACCGAGTCCAGCTGTGGATTACTGACAATTAGCTCATAGGGAAAGGATATGTATATTAACTATTAGTTAAAATATTTTTATTCTAATTGGAAATTAGTTGGTGTATCCCATTTGAATGAGCAGTTCCAATCCACATTAGCCTTTGAGCATAAAACTTAATTTGCTCTAGCTGATGTAATAAGAGATTATATTTATTCAGAACCAAGACTCATAGTAGCCAGCAATGCAAACATTAGAGTATCTAGCTGGTTACAGGAGAGAGGCGTGACAAGTAGTAAATCCAAGGTCTTCACATGAAGAACTCTCATTCTAACCTCTGCAGATATCTAGTAGCTTGTCAAGAGTTGAGGATTATGATTTCCTAATATATCGCTTTTTACTCACATATCTCATCAACTCAACAACATTTTCAGTGTGAGATTGCTTTTGCTGATTTCCTTTCTACTGCTATGTTGTTACTGTTTAGTCACCAAGTCAGGTCTGACTCTTTGCAACCCTATAGACTGCAGCATGACACACTCCTCTGTCCATGGGATTTCAGAGGCAAGAATACTGTAGTTCCATGGCTATCTAATTACATAAAAAGTATTACCATCACTCCCTGAGTGCCTGAAACATGAATATCCTCACCCTGGGGAAAAAAGTTTTAAAAAAAAAACCACATTGTATATCTTTTTCAGTTTTAGAGATCAGTGAGGAGAGCTGGTCTACACAAGAATTTGACCTATCCAACAGTAAAATAAAATAGTGTACAATAATTCAAATCTTCTGCAAGTCTTTGAAAAATTAAGTATGGCCCATCAGAACTGTTATAATCTGGTAAGACATTTTAAGAGGAACTGCATTTTTCATAACTAATGAGTGACTTTTGATATTGCTGGAAACCAGAAGGGAAATGGTTATATATATATATAGAGAGAGAGATAGATAATCTTCAGGCTAAGGAGATCTGGGAATTTTATGTAATATTTAATTTAAAAATCTTTCCTTAATATTAAATTAGGGTGCTTCTATAATGGTGAATCATATTAATAGTTTTTAGTTTGAGTTTGTGTGCATTTTCCTGTATGTGTGTATGTGTACATGTATATTGGGTTCAAACGTTTATTTCAGAAAGAATAGAACATCTGTACAGTCCTACATGGTTTTATTGTTGACTGTATACTTACTTCTAATATTTACTGATATGAGCTTTTTTATTGTTGTATTTTTGGTAGTAGTAAAAAGTGAATTGTCAAGTGAGAACAATTCCTGTGGCAGTGCATACGTTTACAAGAGAAATTCAGAAATATACTTTGAAATGATTGAAAAACGAGACTATCAGAAATTAGAGGGACAACAGAAAATCACAAAATACGATTAAGGCTAAAGAACCTCTTGATGAAGTTTTATAGTTCCTGTCTGTGTGTGTGTGTGTGTGGTTTTCCCTTGAACTACTGGAATAGCATGTTTATCTCTGGCTTTCAAGCTGTATCTATCTCAAAATTCTCTCCAGGTATTCTTAATTATTCAGAATAGGCATTTGTAATTTTTGTGTCTACAATGTGTAATTAATCAATAAAATTATAAAAGGATGTTTGAATGTTCCTGCATCACTATTCCCCTGAAAGAAGTGGCCATAGGATAAACATCATGTCAGTTGGATATGAGTCCCAGAGTTACAGAGATCAATTTATAAAAAGCAAATACTGTCCAAGGAAGAGCTGAGAGAAGAGAGAAAGGGGCCATGGTGGTAGTAGTCATAATACTAGCAACTCTGTAATGTACTTAAGATAAATTATCCCATTATAAGAAAATTCTTACGTAAGAAAAAATATTACTTTATGGGCAAGACTGCTCCTCCTTTTTTACTCACTGATTCAGTACTTGGTAAAGAAGCAACTGTGTTTTATTATTTTCTCATTGTTGTTCAGTTGCCAAGTCGTGTCCAACTCCTTGCAACCCCATGGGCTGCAGTACACCAGGCTTCCCTGTCCTTCACTATCTCCCAGAATTTGCTCAAACTCATGTCCATTGAGTCTGTGATGCCATTCAACCATCTCATCCTCTGCCGCCCCCTTCTCCTCCTGCTCTCAGTCTTTCCCAGCATCACAGTCTTTGCATCTGATGGCCAAAGTATTGGACCTTCAGCATCAGTCCTTCCAATGCATATTCAGGGCTGACTTCCTTTAAGATTGATTGGTTTTGATCTCGTTGTTGTCTAAGGGCCTCTCAGGAGTCTTCTCCAGCACCCCAATTTGAAGACATCAATTCTTTGGCCCTCAGCCTTATTTATGGTCCAATTCTCACATCCATACATGACTCCTAGAAAAGCCATAGCTTTGACTATATAGACCTTTGTTCACAAAATTATGTTTCTACATTTTAATATGTTGTCCAGCTTTATCATATTTTCTTCTAAGGAGCAAGCATCTTTTGATTTAATGGCTGCAGTCACTGTCCTCTGTGATTTAGGAGCCCAAGAAAATAAAATCTGTCAATTTCCACTTCTTTCCCTATCTATTTGCCATTAAGTGATGGGACAGGATGCCATGATCTTAATTTTCTGAATGAGTTTTAAGCTAGCTTTTTCACTTTCTTCTTTCACTTTCATGTCTTCTATTTTCTCACAAGAAGGTATGATTTCAGAATTTAGTCAGCATAAATGCTGTCTCAGTAGAACAATAAAAAGCTTGCTGATGGCTGTAAAAAGGCAGATGATTTTCCCACAGTTTCTCCACTTCCATCTTGGTGCTCTCCATGAGGCTTCCACCAAAGATTCATCTCTTCAGTCTTACATAGTGGACAAAGACTGAACTGTTTTATTTGCAAAATTAAATGGCCTTCCTTTTTTAAAACTACTTTGTTTATTTCTGTTGTTATCAGATAATGTGCTAGCAAAATGCTACAATATTGAAATGTCAATACCCATTTATAAAATTCACAGTGATTCTTTAAATGGATCCAAGCAGCACAAAATGATTTGTATGCAAAAAACTCATTGCTAAATCAGATTCATAACTTTGAGTGAACATTTAATCAATTAGGTTTACTTGATTTTCTAACAATTTATAAGGTTGTTTTGATGATAAAAAATGCAGAGTAAATAATAGTACATACATAAAGATTTTCACAAACTCATTGATTGAGTTTGTTGCACAAACAATGGACATACAGTTAACAGCAAAAAGTAAAATAATGAGCCATATTCTATTTTAAAACTGATGAATTATAAATTGTTTAGAAAAACAAACTTTCTTCTTTCCAATTGTAGTAAGATGCTTTTATGAAAAGCATCATTTATGTTATTTTTTAAACAATGTACTTTAAATATATTAGATTCAAGTAAAATGTGTGATTAAATATCCTTTTGATGATTTTACTTTTCATATATGTGTCAGTCAATTAAACAAACTGAAATACTCTTGATGCTCAAGAAAACAATTAGAAATTGGTTTCATCTGTAAATGAATAATAATGAATAATTTTATTTCATAGGTACTAACAACAGTATACTAGAGCAGGAGTCATTACTTTATCATTCAAGTTACCATAACACTGGCTTAAATTTTGGAACCACAGCTAGATATTATTAGAAAGATTCACTGTTGTTATCAAGCTGAGACATTCAAAAAGAGCATTTTCAATGCTATATTCCCTTAGCCATCTTCATCAAACAAGATGTTATTATAGGAAGATGCAGTGTAAATGAACAGGAGAGGGATGATTATGGAGTGAACGGTGGAGAGAATGCTAGACTATGTAAAGTTGAAGCCTAGAAATATTATTCTTTTCCCTGCCGAGTTTCCTTGTGGGCTTAGGAAAATTACAGCTTCCTTTTCTCATTTGTAAAATGACACCATCAGAGCTGGTCTTTGAATGTTGCTACCTTAATATTAAATACTGGAAACCCCTAATGTATCCAACCAATATGACTTTGCTACAGGGACTTCAGGAATAATATAAAAAATCTCAGAAAGGAGGCTCAAGATGTAATGAAAGGGATGAATAGGAATGATGTGGAGAAAAATGCAAGCTTATAGAGATATAAAGACTTGTTGATTTAAGATTAAAAATACTGTTACCATCAGCATCATCATCATGATAACAGCATCTTCATAATAATACCAATAGTGAATCTTTTTAACTAAAATAAAAATGCTGGAGATAATAGCATATCAAAGCAAGGATGATGAGAATAAAAGGATGATAAGGTCCTTTATTATTGGAGGGAATTTTAATGTTGATTAAATATGGAATTTGCTAGGGCCGTCCTGATGGCTCAAATGGTACAGAATCTGCCTGTAACAGGTTCAATTCCTGGGTTGTGAAACTCCCCTTGAAGAGGGAATGGCTACCAACTCAAGTATTCTTGCCTGGAGAACTCCATGAACAAAGGAGCTGGGTGGACTACATATCTTGCAGTTGCAGAGTCAGACACGACTGAATGACTAACACTTACTTAATTTGCTAGGTTAAGTATGGATAGTAAATAATTTTATAACAACTAGTCATATATGTGGAAAAATAAAAATGAATTTCTATTTTATATCATACCCTATTTATGTAAAGAACAAATCATACCAAATCGTCATTAAAGGCTTACATTAAAGATCAAAAAATAAAGGCAAAATGTTCCTATTGCTATGCAGCAGATTTACACAATCTTAGTGGCTTAAAATAGCATCCTTTGGTGTTAAATTATGATTCATGATGCATTAAGTAAAATCATGATTCATAATTGTTATTCATAATCAGAACTTTAGTGCTGACTGGCAATCATACCAAATTTTATAGCCCATTTTGTCTAGATGACAATTTTATACTTTTTGCTCTTTCCCAAACCTTGAAAATTACTCTCATCCTTAATTGTAGCTGATTTTACATTCTGATTATTTAATCCTGCCTAGCAAATCACCACACAAGGTAGGACTTAAAAAACAGTGGACCTATTATAAGGGTGAAACTCTTTGATTATTTTTCTGATGTACACATATGCCGAGTGTCTCATAATCAAAAGGCCCATGACATACAGAAAAAAAGTTATTCATTAAACCACACTCCCAACTTACAACAACATTAAAGGTGTAAGGTAACTAAAGAAAAAACACCTACTTAAATGGAAAGATGGGAAGCCCAAAGAATTCACAGGTTTATAGCATTTCCAATTTAAGATAAAAATGTAATGCTTGTTCCAGCTATGCTCCTTGAAAATGATTGTCTGTGGTCTAGATCTTCTCTCTGAATCATTTTGTGTTTATATGAGAAATAGCCAGTGTTTACAGCTAGGGTGTTTTCTCCTATTCTATCAACAGAAGTTTGGGATCCCACAGTCTTCTTATTTTATACCACTTCTGTCATTTTAATTCAAACACATAATACATAAATAGCTGTGAAAAGAAGAGAGGAAAAAAACAAAGGAAAAAAAGAAAGATATAAGCACCTGAATGCAGAGTTCCAAAGAATAGCAAGAAGAGATAAGAAAGACTTCTTCAGTGATCAATGAAAAGAAACAGAGGAAAAGAACAGAATGGGAAAGACTAGAGATCTCTTCAAGAAAATCAGAGATACCAAGGGAACTTTTCATGCAAAGATAAGCTCGATAAAGGACAGAAAAGGTATGGACCTAACAGAAGCAGAAGATATTAAGAAGAGGTGGCAAGAATACACAGAAGAACTGTACAAAAAAGATCTTTATGACCCAGATAATCAAGATAGTGTGATCACTCATCTAGAGCCAGATATCCTAGAATGTGAAGTCAAGTGGGCCTTAGAAAGCTTCACTACAAACAAAGCTAGTGGATGTGATGGAATTCCAGTGGAGCTATTTCAAATCCTGAAAGATGATGCTGTGAAAGTGCTGCACTCAATATGCCAGAAAATTTGGAAAACTCAGCAGTGGCCACAGGGCTGGAAAAGGTCAGTTTTCATTCCAATCCCAAAGAAAGGCAATGCCAAAGAATGCTCAAACTACAGCACAATTCCACTCATCTCACATGCTAGTAAAGTAATGCTCAAAATTCTCCAAGCCAGGCTTCAGTAATACGTAAACTGTGAACTTCCTGATGTGCAAGCTGGTTTTAGAAAAGGCAGAGGAACCAGCGATCAAATTGCCAACATGTGCTGGATCATAGAAAAAGCAAGAGTTCCAGAAAAAAACACCTATTTCTGCTTTATTGACTATGCCAAAGCCTTTGACTGTGTGGATCACAAGAAACTGAAAAATTCTGAGAGATGGGAATACCAGACCACCTGACCTGCCTCTTGAGAAATCTGTATGCAAGCCAGGAAGCAACAGTTAGAACTGGACATGGAACAACAGACTGGTTCCAAATAGGAAAAGGAGTACGTCAAGGCTGTATATTGTCATCCTGCTTACTTAACTTATATGCAGAGTACATCATGAGAAACGCTGGACTGGAAGAAGCACAAGCTGGAATAAAAACTGCCAGAAGAAATATAAATAACCTCAGATATGCAGATGACACCACCCTTATGGCAGAAATTGAAGAGGAACTATAAAGCCTCTTGATGAAAGCGAAAGTGGAGAGGGAAAAAGTTGGCTTAAAGCTCAACATTCAGAAAATTAAGTTCATGGCATCTGATCCCATCATTTCATGGCAAATAGATGGGGAAACAGTGGAAACAGTTTCAGACTTTATTTTTCTGGGCTCCAAAATCACTGCAGATGGTGATTGCACCCATGAAATTAAAAGACGCTTACTCCTTGGAAGAAAAGTTATGACCAACTTAGATAGTATATTCAAAAGCAGAGACATTACTTTGCCAACTAAGGTCCATCTAGTCAAGGCTATGGTTTTTCCTGTGCTTATGTATGGATGTAAGGGTTGGACTGTGAAGAAGGCTGAGCGCCAAAGAATTGATGCTTTTGAGCTGCGGTGTTGAGAAGACTCTTGAGAGTCCCTTGGACTGCAAGGAGATCCAACCAGTCCATTCTGAAGGAGATCAACCCTGGGATTTCTTTGGAAGGACTGATGCTGAAGCTGAAACTCCAGTACTTTGGCCACCTCATGCGAAGAGTTGACTCATTGGAAATAACCCTGAAGTTGAGAGGGATTGTGGGCAGGAGGAGAAGGGAACAACAGAGGATGAGATGGCTGCATGGCATCACCAACACGATGGACGTGAGTCTGAGTGAACTCCGGGAGTTGGTAATGAACAGGAAGGCCTGGCATGCTGCGATTCATGGGGTCGCAAAGAGTCAAACATGACTGAGCAACTGAACTGAACTGAAACTCTGGGAGTTGGTGATGGACAGGGAGGCCTGGCCTGCTGCTGTCGATGGGGTGGCAAAGAGTCGGACATGTGTGAGCAACTGAACTGAACTGAACTGAATGCACATAAATATGTAAATCTATAGAAATGCACTTTTAATAAATGTGTTGAATTAATATGTAACTAAGTTCCTGTTTACACTACACCCATATTTTTCTAGAGTCTTTTCTGCCCTTTAATGTGAATGTTCATTTTCCTTTCTAGACCAGTACCTACTTTTCACCCTAGTATGTTATTTGCACAGGCTTTCCTCTTTGCTATCATTATTTAAACTTAATTCGCCTAAATTCCTTTTATATTTAAATCAATCCCAGTAATGCTTACTCAAGTTACTGAATCTGTAAATCCCCTATTTTACTTGGGATTATATGCCATACTTTAGTGTTTCAGTTGTTTTTCTTATTTACGTAGTATGTGCATATACAATTGGTACATCAAAGACATTGGATAAATGCCTGTTGAATGAATGAGTTTGTCTTCCAAACTAAATTATAAGCATATGGTCAGAGAAAAATAAATCTTGTTAGAATAAAAAATATAATAATAATGAGTGAATGGATTGAGTGTGTGACAGGGGTGGTGGGGAGAGGGCATAAAATTTCAGAAAAACCAGTGTTCTGGTGTCTTGTTAACAGTACTTTAAATTTTTAAATGACAGCTTCTCCTAGAAAGAGCATCAGACCCTGCTGCTGCTGCTGCTGCTGCTGCTGCTGCTGCTGCTGCTGCTGCTGCT